>NC_069680.1:46144065-46744065 GCF_023699985.2 Odocoileus virginianus
CCTCTGCATATGGTCACTATAGACACCAGTACAGTAATTGATGAACTGAATTACTTGTAAACTGAATGCAAGTGTGATGTCCATAAATGCATGTGTTGTGTCAAATCTTCACTGAATAAAGGCATTAAGATTGTTCCATGGGGTTTTTTAGTGTCAGGGTTTATCCTTTTAGCAAAGAGGAGTCAGTAAACTAAACGTCAAGTTGCAATAAAACCTGGCTGTGAATCCAACTTTGCTTTTTCTTGAGTCACTCAAGGAAAGATGGCAACCTTCCAGATCTGTTATCTCAACTGTAGAACTCTTTGCTCCCCTCTCAAAGAGGTGGAATGCCTTGTAAAGGATGAAATTTGAGGTGTCTTGTAAGCTCTAAAGCTCCCTACACATTGTATGATGCCTGCCTATGCAGGAGCTGGAAAGGGCAAAGCATCTGTTTTCAGATCCAGTAATATCCTCGCCCTGTCCCACCTAATCTTTGCCCCCCAGGGTTCAGAAGATCTGCTGAGGGGAGGGTCTGCATCTGAGCCATGACTTTTTGTCAGCAGTTAAAGGAATCCCAACCAAGAGCACTCAGAGTTCCTGGGGGCAGTGGTCAGTCCCCTGGGGTGGAATAGATGGGCGGCTGCTGCTCAGTAAACAAAGAGGTTGGCCCACTGCTCTCGTGCCTGGCATCGTTGCAGATTCCCAAGAGTTCAGTGATGGAAGGGGCCACACGTTCTCCTCAGTGCTGCTGGCTGAAACTGTCATTACGCATCAGATTTCAAGAGCGGAATTGCAGAATCTGTGCCTTGGAAGAAGAACCAGATTTGAATATATGCAGTTGATCACTGACTTCCCAGGTGGCGCTAGTGGAAAAGAACCTGCCTACCAAAGCAGATGTAAGAGATGGGGGTTTGATCCCTGGGTTGGGAAGATGCCCTGGAGGAGGGCATGGAAACCCACTCCAGTATCCTTGCCTGGAGAATCCCATGGACAGAGGAGCCTGGCAAACTACAGTCCATAGGGCTATAGAGTCGAACAGGACTGAAGCAACTTTCACGCACGCACGCAGAGTTGAGCACAGGCTTATTAAGAACCTAGGAGTGGGAGGAATCTTTACAGGATGAAGCTGCTCACAGTGATTAAAAGTGGGGAAGTGAGAACAGCTGTCTGGGAAGATAAAGACCACCACTCAGAGACAGGATGAGAGATGGCAAGCAGAGACAGTGAGGTGTCAGGAAGGCCCAGGTAAGCTCCAGTGAATGCGGCTCAGCAGTGAGGTCTGGAAGAGGTAAGCTAAGGAAACTCTTACCCCAAAAGAACTGCCTCCAGACACTTATATTTATGATTTTTTCAAAGTTTTACTCATTCTGAAACCTGTGAGAAATACGATATCACATTTATTTACAAACCTAAAAGTGATCCCTGCATACTTTCCCTTTCAAGACATATTAAACAGGATGAGCCTTCAAAAAAAAAAAAAAAAAACTACTAGGTACATCTTGAGGATGAAGATCTATTTGTTAAGAAAACTATCACTTTAATGTTTCTCAAACTTTAGCTAGCATCAGGATTATCTGGAGGGTTCATCAAAACACTGAGTGCTAGACCACACCCCCAGTTTCTGATTCATTAGATCTGGGGTGAGGCCTAAGAACTTACATCTCTTACAAGTTCCTAGGCGATGCTGAAGCTGTGGGTCCCACAGAACATATTTGAAAACTACTGACCTAATTAGAGGGGGATCTTTGACCGGGAGAGAAATAAAAATGCAAAGCATCTCTAGTGGCAAATGCACTCCCTCATTATTAACCTTCCAAGCTTTTAAGCTGAAGCTCGGAAATATCAGCCGTCCCAAGCACATCACTTGGCTCACTAGCCAGTTTCTCACTCTGTGGAAGTAGTCTTAGAAACCCTGAAGGTCATCTGAAAGTGGAATTACAGAATGGTTCACAGAACCAGAACCACAGCATGAGGTGGAGGTCATTTGAATGCTGTTAGAGGGTGGTGACATTTAGATCTGTCTCCTGTGGGGACAGGCCCGTGAAGGGCTTATCTGCTTCCCTTGGATGATGCTTCCATCTATGGTACCAGAATCTTGCTCTCTGAACCCCAGGTTAGAGAATACATCATGCATTTAAACATTCAGGAAACCATCCCTCTCAGTACTATGTAGAATCTGCTTTCTGAGGAGACAGACTCAGTTGTGGGATATTCCAGATCATTGCTGCTACTGCTAAGTCACTTCAGTCGTGTCCGACTCTGTGCGACCCCATTCCTGGGACTCTCCAGGCAAGAACACTGGAGTGGGTTGCCATTTCCTTCTCCAACGCATAAAAGTGAAAAATGAAAGTGAAGTTGCTCAGTCAGGTCGACTCTTTGCAACCTCATGGACTGCAAAGCAGTCTACCAGGAGCAGCCTACCAGGCTTCTCCGTCCATGGGATTTTCCAGGCAAGAGTGCTGGAGTGGGGTGTCATTGTCTTCTCCGGGTCATTGCTTCCCATCAAAAACAATGTGAACCACAGATAGAACTTTAAATGTTAAAAGTAAAACTAAGCAGATGAAGGTAAATTTAATGTATTTATTTAATCCAGTATATAAATATCACTGCAATATGTAGCCACTGTAAAAAAAAAAAAAAACAGATATTTTACATTCTTTTCTTACACTATATCTTGGAAGCCCAGTTGAGTATATTATAGCACATCTCAAATGCTCGATAGTCACATGGCTACTGGTTCCCTATATGTCTAGGGCTTCCCTTGTGGCTCAGCTGGTAAAGAATCCGCCTGCAATGCGGGAGACCTGGATTCGACCCCTGGGTTGGGAGGATCCCCTAGAGAAGGGAAAGGCTACCCACTCCAGTATTCTGTCCTGGAGAATTCCATGGACTATATAGTCCATGGGGTTGCAAAGAGTCAGACTCAACTGAGCCACTTTCACTTTCCCTCACTGGACAGAGTAATTCCAGATGACATTTTCTTGATAAATTGGATTTGTCTTGGATCTTATCAGCACCAACTACTTCTAATAATTATTTTCCCTTGAGCCATCAGACTCCATCAGACTCCCAAGACTCTCCCCAGTCTGCTGCCCTTGAGAGTGGCTCCCTCTCCAGAGAGCAATTGCTGCCAAGTGTCCATCTTCCTCCTCTTCCACAGGAATGGCAATTTTAGCCAGACCTGTGGCCCCCCAGAATAAACACTGCATTCTTCCTTGCAGCTAGGTGAAGTCGTGAAACTACTTTTTGGTCACGGAAATGTAAACACGAATTCATGCAGCACATTCCAGGAAGCTTCTTGAAGCAAGAGCTGGCGTCACTCTTTTCCCATCTTCACCTCCTTCTTCCTGGTGGCTGGAATGAAAACCGTATGTCTGGAATTATTGCCACCCACTTTATTACCATAAGATGACCTTGGCAATGAAGGCTTCAGAACAACCTAGGAACCCAGATTCTGGGGATTTCAAAGAGCAGAGCCTATGTTCCAACTTTAAAGTGAGAGAGAAAAGAACCTGAACCGCGTTTAAGGCCATGTTATTTATACAGTTGTTAGGCTGAACTTAACTCATCGTACTTAACTCACATGCCCACTTGTGCCTTCCTAGCTTGTAAACATGTCACAAGTAGAGATCTCTGGGAAAGAGGAGCTAACAGATGCAGTGTGCATTTTTAGCACAAAATAAAACTAATAATAGATCGAGTGCTCACTTTAACCAGCCTTATGTTAAGTATTAATATTTATTAATATTTATTCTTGTTAATGCTTACAACAATCCCTTTGTATAAACAAAGAAATTTGAGAGATGTTAAGTGACTTGTTCAAGATCACACAGAAAGGAAATGGTGAAACCAGGATCTGAATCCAGGTCTGGATGGCTTCATAAACCATCTTTGCTAGATGCAGCCTTATTGGTAGAGTCTGGTCCATGCAATAGGAGGGAAAATGGGACACAAGTCCAGAGTTACAGAGTCAACAGAATTATTGAATTTAAACTCAAATTCATACCCTTATCTCGGCAAGGGTCAATCAATAAAAATGTGAGTCAGCTGTTCTGAGCACTCTGCAAAGCACTTCAGGGGATAAGGAACATCACATTAAGCCAAATCCCCTAAAAAATCAGCTCCCTGTGAGGGCTCTCACACCTGTCCAGCTATTTTTGTCATCACTTTAGCACTCTCAGGATTTAAAAATGGATCTACCTAGGGTAAAACATCTGACTTATTACATTTCTATTAAGTCTAAATTAAATCTACATCCTTTTTTAAGAATGGTGGGTTTGAGAATACCTTTGGGTGGAATGAAATGCAAGGAGACTTTTAGATCAATCTTGAGCCAGAAGTCAGAAGAATTTTCTTTTTGCCTAGTTCAACTCTTTTTCATATTTTGGAGAAGGCAAAAGTCCAGGAGTGAAACTCCGCAGAGAAGCTGGGGGGAAGGACATGTGATTCTCAAATTCAAATCTGTTGTTAGTAAAAGCTGGAGAGAAGCACCTGGCTTCAAGCAAGCCAGTGCCTCAGCTTCACGGAGAACCTCCTGGAAGGGGACCAAACGAGAACCGTCTGTGAAGGGTGACGAGGCTCCAGTGCACAAGAGAACACAACGCTCAGTGAGAGCCTAAAACCTCCGAAGAAGATGTTACTCTCTAAGCTGCTTGCATGAGACGTGGTAGGGTCTGGCATCAGTGACAGACAGCTGAGCAGAGGTTGGACACATTATTAGCAACTCTCTGAATGTGCTTCTCCCAAAAAATATTCCCATCCCGGCAAAGGAAGCCAAAATCCAGACACTCATAAAGAAAATCACTGATGGACTAAGGAGAACCATCTCCAGAAAGGTCTAAGAAAAGGATGTGGTTGGAAGACGCTGATTGACAGGCAGACACTCCTGCCCCTGAGGAGGGGAGCCCGCACTAGAAGGATCTCCCGCTCTCACTGAGGGGAGCAGTAATGCTGTGGTATTAACTTCAGCCTGGAAGCTGTGCTGGCTGTCTGGAGCAGAACTGCAGCCAATGTCAGGATGACGGAGGCAACAGAATCCCCCCAGGAGACTCAGGGCGTCCAGTGAGGCATGGCCCATGCATGACAGAAGCCTCCCCACAGACACAGATGATGGGGTCACCTGTAATTCTGTACTGGATCAGCCTGGGTTCCTGGTGAACAAGGGAGAGTGAGCACCTCCTCCTTGCTCCCTGCCTGCACTTTTCCAGTGAGTTGTGCCCCATGCGTTCAGAGGAATGATGTGTTAAATGAAAAGCCCCCAGTGAGATTTGGATGCTAGGAAAAATCACACATCTGTGATTGTAGTGATGGTGGAAAGGTTACTACAGTCAGCTCTGTACCCTCCACTCTTTCTGTTCCCCGGGCTCTGGACTGGTGGGCTGTAGATGATACAGAAAGGTGTCTGCTTTGGGTTGGGATACAGATGCTCATGTTTTAAAAGGGAAAAACATGGGGCTTCCTTGACAGTCCAATTGTTAAGACTTTGTCTTCCAACGCAGGAGGTGTGGGTTTGATTCCTGGTCAGGGACCTAAGATTCCCCATGCCTCACTGCCAAAAAACCAAAACAAAACAGAAGCAATATTGTAACAAATTCAATAAAGACTTTACATGGTCCACTTTAAAGATTTTTTAAATATCTTAAAAATATTTTAAAAAATAAAAGGGAAAGACATTTTTAACTTATCATTCATTCCAGATAAGAAGATGAAAATATCATATTACCAAATGATGAAAATATCATTCATATTACCAAATGATTTCCCTTCTGAAATGGTAGAAATGGCCTCAACAGCTTCTAATGGGACCATCTTCAGCTGAACCATGTGAAGATGTAAGTGAAGAATCAGAGTTTGCTTACTGGCTGGATTTCCCTCTCCAGATACAGATTGCCTTAGGAGCTGCTGTATTCTAACTGTGATGACTAAAAACTGTTGAGTATTTTAAGCCAAAGCAGTTATTCCCACCTCCCCACCCAAAGCACATAATTCTTAACTTGAAAACTATTGTCTTGTATTTTTCTAAGTATCTTGAGACTTCCCTGGTTTGATTCTGGGCTAAAAATACAGGGCAGTTGCAATAGTCTTTCCACTTGTAACTGCTTTGTATCTTTCAGTTGCTATAAAAAAAAAAAAAAAAAAAAAAAAGGCTGCTTCCCATTCATAACTAAATATGTTGCAGTTAAAATATGTATATAAAATAATTCATCAACTGTTGTATTTGGGCTTCCCTGGTGACTTGGACCTTAAATAGTAAAGAATCTGCCTGCAATGCAGGAGACCTGGGTTTGCTCCCTGGTTTGGGAAGATCCCCTGGAGAAGGAAATGGCTACTGACTCCAGTATTCTTGCCTGGAGAATTCCATGTACAGAAGAGCCTAATAGGCTACAGTCCATGGGGTTGCAAATATGTTGCATTTAAAATGTACATATAAAGTAATTCATCAACAATTGTATTTAGGGGATTATATTCATTTCATGCAAGTTATTAACATTCTGAGCTCAAAGTAGGTTTAAGTCAAAAATTGTGATTTTCTTCTGCATGATTCATTTTAATTTTTTTCTGTGCTACCTAAATGTATAAGCAGAATAGCAACTGTGCCACATTCTGCCTCCTGCAATATCTTCTCCACGAGAAGTATTGCCTCTACAAGAGTCTCTGAGGACAGGAGAATACTGCTGTGTCAGGGTTCACCTCAATGTTTAAAACAAACATTAACAAAAATGGTAGCGCAAGGATGCATGCAGTTAACATCTGAAATTATACATCCTCTGGAAGTTTATCAATGCTACTAAAAAGCAACATATCTAAAGAGGCACTGATAGAGCAAACAGCTAGCAGAAATAGTTTTTTTTTTCTAACATGTATTGAATACTTATTCAGAGCGAGGCCAGGGCTTATCACATGAGAGTTTCACAGAAACCCTATGACAACATTATTTTTAATTTACAGTTATCTGAAGGGTTTAGAAGTTATTAACTTAACCAAGGTCTCACTACTAGGAAATGGAAGATGCCAGCCAACTTCCAGGCTTCTTTTATATGAGACAGGAATAAGTAACTCTAAGGCAGTTTAAGGAATAAATAATGGTCTAATGTGCTTTCTGTTACATTAGCTGAAATTAGGTATAACTGTTATATTTACCCAATTATAAGGGATTTCTGATACTAATGTGGTTCAAGCCCCAATCCATACACTAGGGAAACATGCCCTAAAGTGAAAGTGAAGTGAAAGTCTCTCAGTTGTGTCTTACTCTTTGCAACCCCAAGAATTCTCCAGGCCAGAATAGTGGAGTGGGTAGCCTTTGCCTCCTGCAGGGGATCTTCCCAACCCAGGGATCGAACCCAGGTGTCCCGCATTGCAGGCGGGTTCTTTACCAGCTGAGCCACAGAGGAAGCCCCAAATATGCCCTACTAGACATTCTAAACAGCTGTGATCATAATGTACTTCTCCCAGCATGCATCCCTCGTGGCTTTCCCCGTGGCTCAGTCAGGAAAGAGTCCACCTGCAGTGCAGGAGACCTGGGTTCAATCCCTGGGTCAGGAAGATCCCCTGGAGAAGGAAATAACAATCCACTCCAGTTTTCTTGCCTAGAGAATCCCATGGACAGAGGAGCCTAGCAGGCTACAGTCCACGGGGCCGCAAGAGTCAGACACAACTGAGCGACTCCACCACCACCACCAACTAGTGTGCAGCAGAGAAAAAAAATCAATAACCAGCCGATAATACAAAAGGCATATCACAGGGGAAAAGTCCCTAAGACATTTCCCAGTGTTCCAGGGACTTTTATAGGTACAGTGTTTAGGTACTACATTTTTTTCCCCAACCCTGAAACTGACACACGGGAAGTAATATATGAATGTGCTTAGAGACTTTTCAATAGGTCTGTAGGGAAAGTTATTTCATTCATTTATTCAGTCTAGGACTTGCTGAAGCTGAAACTCCAATACTTTGGCCACATGATATGAAGAACTGACTCCTTGGAAAAGACCCTGATGCTGGGAAAGATTGAAGGCAGGAGAAGGGGACAACAGAGGATGAGACGGTTGGATGGCATCACTGACTCAACGGACATGAGTTTGAGCAAACTCCAGGAGTTGGTGATGAACAGGGAAGCCTGACGTGCTGCAGTCCTTGGGATCACAAAGAGTTGGACACAACTGAGCGACTGAACTGATTCAGCCCAGGGAAACTACACAGGTGAAAAGGTGAGCCCTCCCCTCTAGATGGCCCCAGGGCCACTGAAAGAAGTATATGAGGCAAGGGCCTAGGTGGGCCAGGGTGGGAGCCCTGGGGCGCAGGGGAGCACAGGAGAGGGCACTTGATCAGGGCTGAGGGGGGACGGGAAGCTTCCTGGAGGAGGTGATGCCCGAGCAAGTCCTAAAAGTTAAAAAGTGTCTGGGGGGAGGTCTGAGTAGGGGGTGACAGGGTGCAGAAAAGGAGCCCCGGGGCATGCTGGGAGAACCTGAAGCAGCATGATGTGGTAGAAATACGGAGAGAAGGCGAGGTCACTGCAGTGGGTGGGGGCCACATCACGAAGGCCTGGCACTTCGATTCCTGAATCACCTGGAGAGCTCCAGGGAGTGTGAAGCCTCTTAAAAAATGGGAGTGCCCTGCATTAAATGATGAGTGTCTTGCAAATGGTTGTAGCTTAGAAAGTTCTCGAAGATGCTATTCCCTGGGTGAGCTCTCTGATCCTTCCTGCTCTAACACTGCGTATCAAGTAACTGGTGCAATTTTTTAAAATAACAACTTGTCTGAATCTAGACTCATAGGAACTGGCAAGTAACCTTTGACCCCATTTGGGAAGCTACCCTTGCTCACTGAACATGCATGCCTTCTTCTGTCCCACTTGGGATGTACCTGTGGACAATCCTCAGTTGGGAAACGAATCCTTTGGAACACAGATTCAAGCAGGAGCCAGGACTGGAGCTGAGAAGAAGTGAGGTCTCAAGTTTGGGGACTTGACTCAGTGATAGTGTGTTTTCAGCTAGATGACCACAGGGACTAAGGACCCAGCAAGTACTGTTCCTCCCCAGGTGGTGGGTAATGCACGTGAGATATACAAGGCACATAGACATGCTACTGATGTGGGTCATTTTTCCTGCAGGAAGAGAAACCAGGAAAATAATGGGCATCCCACGCTCAAACCCCACCAGGTGACCACTCCTGGAGGTGAAGAGCAATGGAGTGCCAGCTGGTGGCAAATGGTGCAAGCCAGAATCCCAGAAGGCTTTGGTTTAAAATGTCTGCTTACAGCCATCGGAATGATTTAGAATGTTTATCTGAAAATAAGCTCCTTCCTCTCATTTGTACTTCATGCCTTCAAGCTCCCAAGGTGCCACTTCCCCTGCTGCTGGGAAGAGTGGTGGGGATTTTGTAGCCCTGCTCCCAGCATCACAGGCCCGAAAGTGCCAGGCAGCCACCGCCACACCTCTGCATGGTGACTGCCACCTCCCAGCTGCTAGGCAAGAGATGATTGGTGGCACTGGAACATGGCCCAGATTCAGAAGGATGCAGGGCAGGCATCTAACACAGGGCCTTGGTGTCAGCATTTGAGATCTGATGATGGTGGGGCCGTTGCCAAGGTCACCACACAGCTCAGTGTGACTTCAGAAGTCAGGGCGTCCACTCTCTCAGCCTCCAGGCCACTTGGATGACCCTCTTCCTACATACCAGCCTCTTGCGAGAACACCAATAGGAAGTGTTAGGTGACAGTAAATCCTATACGGTATGCAAGCCGTGACTGCACATTGCTCTAGTTGGATGGTGACAGTCAGCATGATAATTAGGGAAGAAGATTCGCCCAGCCCTCCCCGGGTACTCCAAGTACTGGCTCTGCGGCTCTTTGCATGTGCCAGTGCGTTTATTAGTAGTGGAGAACGTGTTCCATGCCAACTGGAAAAGTGAGCACTTTAACTTGAGCCAGAGAGAGAACAGCAGCTGCTCTTTCAAGAGCCACACCCTGTGGTCAGCCAAACAATTAACTAATTGAATCCAACCACCAATGTATCTGCATGGCCCCACTGCCCACCAGCCCCCAGTCACTAAATTGTCATTATGGAACCCACCTGAGGCTGGGTGTGCAACATTAGGGATGGGGAGGGAATGTTTTCAGTCGGTTGCCACACTCAGAAGCAAGGGCAGGCAGCCCCATTTCACAAGGGGCATTGAGAGACCAACTGGTCCAGGCCTCATCCACAAAAGTCTTCAAACTTAGAAATTTGAAATGATCTGCAAAAGAAATATATGCAATCAGTGAGATCCCCTCACAAGAGTGAAAGAAATGATATTTAAGATGAAACTTTAAATTAGCATCCTCTTGCTAGATGACATAGTGTAGAGTGCACTAAGATGATAACAATGATGATGATAATGACTGATATGTATATAGAGCATACCATTATGAGTCTAGGTACTTATGTAAGACTTACATTTAATCTTCACAAAAACCCTAAAAACTATGCCCATGGTATAGACTAGAAACTGAGGTATGGAAAGACCAAATAACACACCCCCGAGGTCACACAACTCATGAGAGCACAATGCTAGGATTTGAACTCGGGCTGTCTGAGCTCCAGGATCCCTATGCTCCACTACTATATTATGAAGCCGTTGTTTTTAAAAAATAGATCCTTGGTACAATCATATCACCATTCTATGCGTTGAAAGCATTCACCTCTTTGCCTGGAAACTCTTGGCATTTCACTGTTATTTAATAACTCAAGAGTCTCTAAAAATGGAAAAACTCCAGGCTTTCTAAAAGGGCTCAGGTCAGACCAGCAACAGCCTGTCTTCTTTGTGAAGATTGCTCCTACTCAAGAGAAAAGCAATACAATTTCTGGACAAGGATTTTGGAGGCCCCATGAGTGGGCCTTTCTCTATGCTGCAGAATACAATTTTATGTGGTCATATCAGCTCCTCAACTCAAACTCTCAAACTAGGGATCAAGAGAACTTCTCTGTATCTAATAATTGGTGATGTCAAGGCCCCGGAGGGCTCCGATTCTGTCCCAGTCTCTCCAATGGAGTGGCAACACTGGGGGGCCAAGCCAGGCACCCAGCCAAGGTGTTGGGAGGCATTGCCCAATGCAAGGTATAACCTACCTACAGAATGAAAAGATGGCAGTTGAATCCAGAAATTTATCAGGAACAGAGTCCTGAGTCAGCTAGAGGGAGACACTGTACAGTTAGTATCTGATGAATGGACGGTAGGATTTAGTCACTCAACCCCATTACTAACTCTCTCTGTGAGGGCCCTGTGCTGGGCACTGTGGGAATGGAGATGCATGAGACACGAGAACCCAGACCAGCAGCCGTGAGATGCAAACAACTCACCATTACAGTGTGTTTTGTACAGCAGACCTTGGCCTGTATGCAAGCTGGGTGAGCCTGGAAAAGGGCATTTTTCATCCTGCAGTTACAGGAGCTGACATTCACAGACAACCTCTGAGGGTGCACAGGTGTTGACTTAGCCAAGTAGAGAAAGCTGAGGGAAGGACAGATGGAGGCAGCCGGACACAGGAGTAAAGGTAGGGTCCCTAAATGCCATCCAGCCCATTATCATCTTCCTGCCTTTGAGCAAACTTCCTGTTCATTAGTTGATTTAATGAATATTTACTGAGCACTTACAATGGGACTCATAATGCTTGAAAATTTGTGGGCATTTCCTGGAATTCCTCATAAATATTTGAAAAAGACAAAGAACTAGGTGTTTCTGAGCTAACTCTAATGCATGTTTATCTTCATAAAGGAACATCAGCAGGAGCCATAGGACAAATGTAGAATTGCACGCGTGTCCATAGGCATGCACACACACACAGCTCCATGTGAAGATGGAAAGTGTGGAGGGGTTTTAGAGCATTTTCACCATTACACTTGATTCCCTCTTTACTCTGGCTTCTTAGATTATATCTTCTGGGTTGACATCCTTTTGGGGGACAGTTAGCAACAGATCACACTCCCAGCAGAGCCTTGTGACACGCCTGTCCCCCATCAGGGCAACTGTGATCAGAGACAGATGCCTATGTGAACAAGCACAGTGAGGCTGTCCTGCCATCTTTAGGGATTTCTGGCACCAATCTGACTCTTAATCCTCTATCCCTTCGTTGCCCTCAAATGCTTTAAGAAAAAAAATCTGCTTCCAAGAAGAAGCCAACACTATAGCTTCCAGGCCTGGCACAATCTAGAGATGCCAGAAAGAACTTTGAATGAAATTTAGAGTTCTAACTAACAACCATGACTAGATACTTTTATTCTTTTTAAAATTTATTTTATTGAAGTACAGTTGATTTACAGTGTCATGTTAATTTCTGCTGTACAACAAAGCGATTCAGTCACACGTACATATACATTTTTTTCATATCTTTTGCATTATGATTTATCACAGGATATTGAATATAGCTCCCTGTGCTACACAGTAGGACCTTGTTGTTTATCCACTCTATATATACCAGGTTGCAATTGCTAACCCCAACCCCTCCTGCAACCTTTCCTCTAACCCCTCCCCTTGGCAACCACCCATCTGTTCCTCTATGTCCATGATTCTGTTTCTGTTTCAAAGATAAGTTCATTTGTGTCATGCAGGGAGCCGGCCTGAACGTACAGGCCCCTTATGGCCCTAAGAGAGAACAAAGGGTCTCTCTTTGTCCTGCCACCCCTTCTTGTTAAAGTATAGACTGGCATTTGTCCCTTTCAGGGAAAAAACACCCCGGTGATCTTTCGCCTGTTTTCCTGGTGCTGATAAATTCGTCGTGCTTGAAGCCTGTTTTCTATCTAGTTAATGTTATATTGATCTTAATCATGTTGGGCGCTAGGGTGATGCTTTACTGATCTTAAGTAGAGGAATTTAAAACATCTGTGCCTGTAGCTCTGCACATATGCAAACCTTTGATCTATTAGTAACTCCTGTTAGCATATATATAGGTGTGGTATTCTTCAATAAAGTTGGCAGAGTCAGACGCAAGCTGACTCTGTCCCTCTCAACCCCATCTTTCTAAGTCTTTCTGAGTCTTATTTTTCTTAGGTACTCTGGTAATTGCGTTCTCGACCAGTTCGTTTGCCAGCAGGCTCCGGCAGTGTCATACTTTAGATTCCACATAAATGATATTATACGATATTTGTCTTTCTCTTTCTGACTCATTCACTTAGTATGATAATCTCTAGGTCCATCCATGTTGCTACAAGTGGCATTATTTTATTCTTTTTATGGCTGAATAATAGTACATTGTACATATTCTTAATTCATCTGTTGATGGATATTTAGGCTAGTTCCATGTCTTGGCTATTGTGAATAATGCTTCTGCGAACATAATGGTTCATGTGTCTTTTTGAATTAAAGTTTTCCTGGATATATTCCAGGAGTGAGATTGCTATACCATATGGCAACTCAATTTTATGGATACTTTTATTTTTGAAGTGATATGTTTGTGACAACCAGTAACTAGAAAGCCTTTCCTTATCTACAGATAACCAGAGAAGTCAGGGGGCCTGCCCTACACAGAAGCTAGCTCCTCAGAAGGGATTCAAGCATACTGTAGGAAAAAATTAAGTTGGTTTCTCTGTACTTAAGTTTTGCTCTTAAAAATGTGATGCTTTCCCAGTTTCTCCAGGAATTCTTAATATTCTGTTAGCCCAGCAGATTGAAAGATGTCATCAGCACAGTGTCTGGTTGGGTTCAAATCCCATTTTTACAGTTACAGCCTTGTATAAAATTAAGCATAATATTTATTCTCTCGATAGCCACAAAGAGCTTAGAACAAGGTCTGGCACATGGCAACTGTTCAACCAGTAAGGGCCAGTATCATCATCCTTATCATCAGGAACCTTGAAATTCATCCAAATTTTGCCCATTAACCTCTACAGAGAAAGAGGTTAGTAAACTTTGGAATCTTGCTCCAGCCAGAACAAGGTTGATGCCACTGGGCGCAAGTCACTTACACGGCACCAACATCCTTTTTTCCAGATTTCTGCCACCAGGATCCACCCAATTCAATGCCAACTCATTAGCAAGAAAGGCTTGTTGAGCAAATGAGTGAAACAATGAATGAATGGTGTGGGCCAGAAACCGCAGTAGGACTGGACTCAGTCACTGCATTTTTTTCAGTTACCATATGCAAAGTTATTATAATCATTCATGGAAATCCCATCATTAGAGAACACTGCACTAGCCCGTCTGTATTGAAAACACAATTTCTTCTTTTGCAAAATGTTATAGGTTTGAAATTTCTCTTTTTCAATCTAATCCTATTCATACTGGTACTTTGTTTGAGCTGAGGCCTCATTCACTCTGATTTTACCTGATACTTAATCCAAAGGCTGACAAACAGCCCCTACCTAAACCAGCAGAAGCAAACTGGTGGAAAGAGGCCCTCAGGCATTTCCCATGGAGATGGGAGAAAAGGCAGGAAGCTCCCACCCCACCCTCTATACACTCTCACTTGTGTTCCATTGCTAAGAATTACATCATATGATAGGTCTTCTCCAGGACAGGGCAATGACCTCTAAAAGTTTGCAGCATCCCCTTTGTTAGCTTTTTGGAAGCCTCTTGCAGCCCATAGCACACCTCCAGTTCATGACCCTCTTCTTTCCCCACTACTCAGCCTTCCATGTACTTTAGCAACTAGCCAAGAAATCATCCAGTATCCCCACAGATGCTAAAGAACAGAAGGCAGGTTCCATGTCAGAGCAGACAGCACGTGGCATAGTCCACTATCTGGTGACCCTAGACAGGTCCCTTCATTTTGCTGCACCTCAGTTCCCTTTCTGATCTCCTCCTCCATTAAGTTTCCCTCATTCTTCTCTGTTTCAGCCCACTATTGGACTCTTTCATGACATAGTTTGTAGTTATTCTCTCTTTTTACTTGCCCTTAGTCTGCACTGTTCACTAGAATGTAAGTCCCTTTTGTCCATCCGAAGCCTCATTGTAAACCCAGAACCTGGTTAATGTCAGCACTCAAAAAAAATTCATTTAATGAATGAATGAATGAGATATCATATGATCTAGTTTTAATATGCTATGGTTTTTCATCTAGTCACAGTAAAAATAAAAATAATTATATAAAGAAGTTCCCCTGTTTTTCCCAGGGAATACATGGGGAGATGGATGATTAAGTTAAAATCCCCTGTTCATCAGCCACTCCTTCTAACATTTCGTTTAGCATCATAGAGGTCAATTTCTCATTTTATGTATTTGTGTCTTCAAAGCACCCTGAGTAGTTTTTGTGAGCACAGAAATGGGAAAATCTTTATTATCTTTCTGGCACTTTCTTATCTTCCTAGCATCTCTCACCTGATCTGATAAATCATTTTTTAAATAATTTTTATTTATTTATTTATTTAAATTTTTACTGTGCTGGATCTTCATTGCTGGGCAGGCTTTTCTCTAGTTGTAGAGAGTGGGGGCTACTCTAGTTGCAGTGCATGGGTTTCTCACTGTGGTGACTTCTCTGGTTGCAGAGCACAGGCTCTAGGATATAGGGGCTTCAGGAGTTGCAACTCCTGGGCTCTAGAACACATGCTCTCAGTAGTTGTGGCACATGGGCTTAGTTGCTCTGTGGCATGTGGGATCTTCCCAGATCAAGGCTCAAATCCATGTCTCCTGTGTTGGCAAGTAGGTTCTTTACCACTGAACTACCAGGGAAGCCCCATGATAAATCATTTTAATTAACATTTAGGTACATAGTCTAGCTTACTAAGCAAGGCTAGACTAGTCTCCACTTTCATTACACATTTTAATGAGTTTTTGCACTATTTCTGCCCAGTCTATCAACCCCAGAGAACTTAAAATCAAATTGAAATCTAAAAGTGTAAAAATAATTAAAATTGCCCTATAGACTGCAGTAGTTTAGGATTTGTGTTAGTAGAAACCATCTGGGCAAAGCCACTGTAACTGTCTGCCATTAGCCATTGTCTTTCAGTATAACATTTAATTAAGATTGTGCTGATGTTTGGCCAGGGGCCCTGGTCTCCATCCTCACCCCACTCCTTAGCTGCTCAACCTACATCAAATTGGGTCAGCATAAAGTTAATGGGCAAATTACAGAAAACTTCAGCTTAAATTCCATCCCCCCACCCCCAACACACACACTTATGTCTTATTTGATGACTTTAACTGGAGATTTTAATCTGCTCTCTGCTTACTTGCTTTCCAATAGTAGTCTCTGTGAGATATCTCCTCTGGAAAGATATAGACTTGATCTGCTGTGCTGGCTTCCAGAGAACTTCTGGCCAGAGTAAATAGTAATACATCCATGTGATATCCAATAGTCATGGCTAAAGTTAAGCTGAATCCTCATATTTTTGTTTAGATCTTTGCCCTATGTGGTCCGCCTACCATCTTTCCAGGCTTAATTCCCGCCTTCCTTCGCTAAGATCAGATCCAATTTGTCCTGCCTACAAGTTTTCTATTTTCTGGAATCCTTGCCTCCTGAATGCTCATGCTTAAGATTCACCTCACTTGTTGCCTCACCCATGAAACTGCCCTAGATCACCCCAACGGGAAGTAATCTAAATTTCTGTGGCACTCTTACTTCTCTTAAAGGATTTTTGTAAAATTTTGTGTCTATGATATCAACAATAAATCGTTTGTATCCAGGGACCATCTCTTTGTATCTCACAGAGTAGTCACTATTATTGCTTGGTTGAATGAATGAATGTGTCCTCTTATGACATGAGACACCTGTTATACATCTGAAGCTGGATACATGTTACTAAAAACAGATAACATTCTGTCATTCCTTTTGGACTCTGTTAATGAACTAGAGCATGACATAGGGAGAGCTTTCTAACTTGGTGTATATTTAGGTGCCTAGGACTTAAACTATATATAACACATCACAGGCTTATGGCAGGAGTGTTAGTTTCACACCGAGCTCAGTGATAAACTACGGCTACAAATTGAGAGCCTCAGCACCTCCTACTGGGAAACATGAGGACATGAAAGTATTGATGGGGAAGTTACCCCAAAAAGTAAGGGCATAGCTCCCTTTTTTTTCTTTTGGATGGTCCTGTTCTTAAATTACCCATAAGTTCAGGACACAGTGATGGACATCCATAGGGAAGCATACAAATGGGATGCGTCTAGAAGCCTGGTAAAGTCTACAAGAACAGGGCGCAAGTTAATTCATAAATGCACAGCCAGATCTAAGAATTGGAAACAGTATTCAGCATTGGGATTAGGAAGGATGGGAGCTTTCAGAGAACTAAGGGTCTGAGATTATGTCATGCTGTTAGTGGAAGACAGAGATGGAATTTGAACAGAGTCAGCCCATGCTCTTCACTATTGGACTGCACATCCTAGTCAGGGCCCCACTGAGACCCCACTCTCCCAAGCTTCTTACTCCTCCTTGTTTGTTGGAAGGAATTGTCCTGATTCAGGATAACTGTGCCTCAGTTTTCTCAGCTGTGAAATGAAGGACAGTAGTGCCTATCTTAGTCAAAGTACTAAATTCAGGAAACCCTGCTATAGCATGGAGGAAACGCTTGATAAACGTTCACCTTCAAGTCCCTCAGAGAGGCAGCTTCTTGAGGCCTAGGGCTATGATGTGATCCTCACACTGCAGGAATCCTGGTGAGCAACTGGGGGGCTTTGCCCAAGGGCTTGCTAGAGAATGAATGTATATACATCCCCCCAAAACTCCTGTGTTGAAATCCTGGCCCACCCCCAATGTGATGGTATTAAGAGGTGGGGACTTTGGGGGGTAATTTAGGTCCTGAGGATGGAGTCATCATGAGCGAGGTTAGCGTTCTCCCTCTGCTCTCCACCATGTGAGGACGCAAGAAGGTGACTGTCTGCGAACTAGGAAGTGAGCCTCACCAGACACAGGATCTTGACCTTGGACTTCCCCGACACCAGAGCTGTAAGAAATAAATGTCTGTTGTTTCAGCCACCCAGTGAGTAGTATAGCAGCCCCAGCTGACTCAGACATGACTGCTCAGGGCTGTAGTGAGAGCAGTGTTGGTGCACGAACCAGTGAGTAAGTACAGACAGTGGCCAACCTCCCCACCAAAGCCTCAGGGCCCATGCCAGCTCACCCCAGAGAGGCTCTGCCAGGCCTTTATGGAACAGCCTTGCTCCCAGCCAAGGCAGGGGCCATGGTCCAGACCCAGCTTCCTTGAAGCATTTGGATCACAAGGAGGCCCTGCTCTGGTCTGCACCTCCTCCTCCACCCTTTGCCAAGAGCAGTCTTTCATGGGGGCATGTGGGCCAGGAGCCCATCACAGCTTTCACACGTGCAGCTCCCTGTGGGACTGAACAATTTTGGGCAGCCTCTTGGCTCTGTTGATGACAGCACCGAAAAGTTCTGCTCCCACCGCCCCAGGGCAATGGTGGCCCAAAGGCCCTCAACTTTCATAGCTCTTGCTGGGACCTATACACATGAGGCTAGACTGTGTGGAAGGTAAAGGCTATGTTCTTCACTGCGGCTATGCTGCGGGATGGGCGATATGTGATACAGGTTAAGGGGCCATTCTCCTCTAAGCCCCCCACTGCCTCGTCTAGGAAGTATAATATGCCCTCAAGACAACTCCTTCTTCAGGCAAAGAGGAGGGAAGGACTTCTGTTCTGTAGGTTCTCTTCTCATAGATACGTTGGAGCTCCTGGAGCCAATCCCCTCAAGGCCAGAGAGAAGGCAGCCTCTCAAAACCTGGGCTTGGGGCTGGAACCACCAGAGTTATCTAAGGAGGAAACGTGCAGATGGCCAGGCCTGAGAAGCAAGATGGCTCAGAAAGGAATCCAAGGAGACAGGCCATCAACTTAAATGTTTACCTCTGCTCATAAGCAGAAAGCAGAGGCTCCATAACCACAAACAGAGCAGAAGAAAGCAGAAACCTGACCATTTGAGTCAGACATGGAACAGACAGAGGCAGGCTGGCCCAAGTGGGTAGTGTGGATGGTTCAAGACAAACCTTACAGACCAGATTTCAGCCTTGACAGCTCTGTGTGAAATTCTAGGACACTTCCATTGGCTTAGACCAAGGTCCTAAAACAATAGGTCCTCTAAAGAAGAACTCCATCAGTAACTCTTGGGAAAACAGCATTCAATTTATCACACTGGTGCAGCACCAGTGCATGTGGGGAGCTGTGCCAGGCACTGGGGTACATCAGGAAGGAGGTGACATATTCCTTTCCTCACAGAGGACTCAGCAGGAATTAGAGATGACACTAGTGGTTACAGGTGTGCTGAGCACTACAGAGAAGGCCTCTTAGCAAGAAAAACATTTTTCAACGCTTCTCTACTCAATTCTTTAATGAAGAGAACTGAAAATAGCTGTCAGAAAACAAACTTACGGTCACTGAAGGGGATAGCAGTGGGTAGTGAAGATAAATTAGGATTTGGGGGTTAGCATATACACAATACTAAATTTGAAATAAACAACAAGGACCTATATAACACAGGGAACTATATTCAATATCTTGTAACAACATACAATGGAAAAGAACCTGATAAAAGTAATTGAATCTCTTTTCTGTATACCTGAAACTAACACAACATTGTAAATTTAGTGTACCTCCATTTTTCAAATAATTAGCAAAAGTTTTAAGTTGAAAAATTTTAATCAAAAAATAGATATCAGATATAGCCGCTATCCAACCCTAGTCTCAAGGGAAATTTTTTAAAAGTAATTTTAAGGGGAGCCCTCATGGTAGTGACTTCATGGTGGTGATTTACCATAAACACCCCCAAAGTCGCTCAGTAGTTATCTTTATCATCTGTGAATACCTGAATCCTTCTTGAACTTAACCTATACTTGATTCTATTCCACTACTGCTGGGTTAAATAGTGCTTCTAGCCTCTCAGGCTTTATCTCCCTCTGTGGGAGACTCCTTATCTCCTCCACGTATCTTCTCCCAAAAGTTGCTCCCTTCCCTTCATCACTCAGTTCTTCCCTGGACTTTTTCCAGCACCATTAGGTCATTCTTGAGAAGGGTGGTCAGAAATGATAGAAAACCCAGTTTTGTTGCCAATATCCTTTGCCAAAATCTGCCCACATCCTCCCCTGGCCAGGAGCAGCTCCTGCCCACTTGCCCCTGCAAGCCCAGGAAGGCCACGGCCAGTGCCTGCCCCACAGGAAGGAACCCTCATTTATAACACCTCTCTCATGCTCAGGTGTCTTAGTTTGCAAAGTTCTTTCACTGATATTTTCTCATTTGATATAACAATCTTGAGAAGTAGGCAAAATATGGTTACTAGCATTCTCATGTTACAGAAAACAAAGTTTCAAGAAGTTTAAATTTTCCAACATCATCAAACTAACAGTGGCAGATGCAGAAATTGAACTTGGGTCTCCAGACTGTCCTGCCCTGTCTATTCCCATAGTTTAACCCCAAGGCCACTTGCTCCAACTTCTAATATCTGCCTCAGACTTCCTTGTTTTGTTTCAAATCTTGGATTAGGAGCTCCTAAAGCTCGGGTCAGAATCGCTTCCTCCAGCAGCCTTGAGCCCGTTTGACCCACAGCCAAGAGGCTGACCCTTCCAGTGCCTCTTCTAGTCTCCAGCTTCCCAAGAGAAGAGGGGAGAAGAGGCCAGGACCATTCCTAACTGGTTGCTGATGCTCTGAATAGTGATTTCTCTGTGCAAGTCCCACTCCCTGTCTGGCACTAAGCCATACCCTCAACAGTGAGCAAAAACATCTCGGCAAATTGATAGGAATTCTGCTGTCTTCTTGTTTCCTAGCTCACTTTCTTACTTTCCCTTCTGGCTTGTATGCTCTTTAAACTTGACTTTAGGCCAAATTTCCAACAAATAATCCCACCCCTTTCAATTTAGAGACCCCCCATATGACCTATTTCTTATTACTGTCAGAATTGTTTCCAAAGTCTCCTTAGTGTGTGCCCAAAATATTAGAGACCCCTTTTATTCAAGCATACGATCAGGCTTTGATAGAGAAAAGGGGACCCACTGATGCTTAGGGTTTCCTAGGTGGCTCACACAGTAAAGGATCTGCCTGCAATGCAGGAGACCGGGATTCGATCCCCGGGTCAGGAAGATCCCCTCGAGAAAGGAATGGCAACCCACTCCAGTCTTCTTGCCTGGGAAATCCCATGGACAGAGGAGCCTGGTGGACTACAGTCCAAAGTGTCACAAAGAGTTGGACATGACTGAGTAACTAACACTTTCACTTTTCACACTGATGCTTAGCCCAGAAGGGAGTGAGGATGGAGGAGAAGCAAGATGGTTCAGGGAAGGCTTCCAAGAAAGAAACAGTGGCTGGTCTAGTCTTTAAAGATGAGCAGCCAATATCAGAAATGTGTTTTATTTTAGTGTGAGTTGTCGTTAGTGAACTTGTTTATTGTAAAGGTGGACATTTAGCACTCAGCAGAGTTTTCAAAATAATAATAATAAAAAAAAAGAGTATCCAAGAAGCTGGAATGTTCTAGGCAGAGGGTACGGCACATACAGAGGCTCAGAATGTGAGCATGTATGGCACTTTGGGGACCTATATAAAGTCTGGTGTAACCAGAAGGCAGGTTGGAATGAAACAGAGCTGGGAGGTGAGGAGCTTGGGCCAGGTGAGGAAGAGCCTTATGTGCTGGGCTTAGGTGCTGAGGCTTCACACTGAAGGGGATGGACAATACTGAAGAGTTAATTTAGTCTGATCAGATATTGAAAACTGCACTCAGAGGATGGACCAGGGAGAAGTTAACTCTATTACGAGGCTGCTGCTTTCTTCTAGGTGAGAAATAACCAACAGAATTATTGAATGATGTGCCATGTCTTAGAAGACTGACACCAAAAGGGAGCTTGCCTATGGATCATCTTGTCCAAATGCTGTTTTAAGGACTTCACTGGCAGTCCAGTGGTTAAGACTTCACCTTCCAATGCTAGGGGCTTTCCTGGTGGTTCAGACTGTAAAGAATCTGCCTGTGATGCCGGAGACCCAGGTTCAACCACTAGGTTGGGAAGATCCCCTGGAGAAAGAAACAGCAACCCACTCCAGTATTCTTGCCTGGAAGATTCCATAGACAGAAGAGCCTGCTGGGCTAGAGTCCATGGGGTCCCAAAGAGTCAGACACAACTGAGAAATGAGCAACAACTTCCAATGCAAGGAGCATGGGTTCAATCCTTGGTCAGGGGGCTAAAATCCCACATGCCTAGTGGCCAAAAAACCACAACACAAAACAGAAGCAGTATTGTAACAAATTCAATAAAGACTTTAAAAACGGTCCACATCAGGGGAAAAAATACTGCTTTAGAGATAAAGTAGGGGTGGGGGAAGAGATGGGGATCAAGCTCTGCTGCCCCCAGCTCCTCACCTGACCCATTCATTAGTCCTTTCTCCCACGAATGTGCTGGTCTTGCTAAGGCTGCCATAACAAAACACCAGACATGGGTAACTTAAACAACAGAAATTTATTTCTTCACAATTCTGGAGGCTAGGAGTCCAGGATCACAGGGTCAACAGGTTTGTTTCTCCTAATGCCTCTCTCCCTGGCTTACAGATGGCCACCTTCTCCCTGTGTCCTCACGGGGCCGGCCCTCTGTCTGTGTTGTCTGCTTTCTAATCTCTCCTTCTTATAAGGACATCAGTCCTATTGAATTATAATGCACCCTAACAACCCCATTTTAACTTCATTGCTTTAAAGGCCCTATTTCCAAACCGTCACAATTCTGAGGCTCTGGAGGTTAGGGTTTCAACATAGGAAGTGAAGGGTAAGAACACAGATCACCATAACAATGAGTAACAAGAAACTATATTCCTAGGGACTTCCCTGACTGTCCAGTGGTTAAGAATCTATCCCTTCAATGCAGCGGACGTGGGTTCAATCCATGGTTAGGGAACTAAGACTCCACGTGCCTCGCAGTCAAAAAATAAATAAAAATTTTTTTAATTTGTTTAAAAAAGAAATTGTATTCCTAGATGCACTAGGAATGGATGTCACAACAGACATCTGGGTGTTAATGGAGAATTCATAGGAGAAATTGGGAGAAAGGTAAATCCCGGCAAAGGGATTCAATGAGCAGCATCATCCTGGAATAGCCATCATGACAAAGTCCCTTGAGTCACAGAACCCCCTTCATGAGCAGTCTCCCATCCATGCTGACCATCATTCATCACCTGCCCACCCAAGCACACAGCACAGTCAGCCAGACATCTCTTCAATGGATCACCTCTAGCTTATTATTTGTACATCCTGCACACCGATGGAAGTCTCTTCCACATCACTGAGAAAAATGTTAAGTTGTGTCATCATTTTCAGATGTGTATGTGTGAAGTCATTTCAGTCATGTCCAACTCTTTGTGACCCTATGGACCATAGCCTGCCAGGCTCCTCTGTCCATGGGATTTTCCAGGCAAGAATACTGGAGTGGGTTGCCATTCCCTCCTCCAGGGTCTTCCTGACCCAGGGATCAAACCGGTTTCTCTTACCTCCCCTCTACCATCTTCACACTGATCCATAAAATAATTGCAATATCAAATTAACACTCAACAACTTTCCCCATGGTGGAATTCCCCATGATGGAATACTATACAGTCATTATATTGTGCTAATCGCAATAACAATGGGGTAAGGTTCAGAATACAGTATTAAGTGAAGAGACATGACACAGAATTGTATTACTGTATCCTGTCTCTTCCATTAAGACTATATCCAGCATCTTGTCCGATGCTAGACAAAATCATGTGTGAAAAAAAGTGCCACGCAAAGGAAGGAAAGTCAAATTTAAGCTTAAAAAATTAGGAATCTTCCTAAAATCCATTACTCTTCATTTACTAATCAGGAATCAATGAAATTAAGTGAGTACTAGGGAAGTCTCTTCAATACTTTAGAGCATGTATTAGTCAAACTTCTCTCAGGAAAACGGAGCTCCTGCCAGATGGTTCAAGAATAGAGGGATACAGGGAAACAGGGAAAGAGTTATAAAGGTGTTGGGAAAACTGAGAAGCTAGGCGCAGGACAATGAGATAACCCAGAAACTCACAACAGCAGGAAGTTGTTATACGATGTTATCAAAATCCAAAAGTCAGAGCAACAGAGAATAAACTGGAAACTCAAGACACCTCCGATAAAAGACCTGGGCTTCTCCTTTTCTTTTTTCTCCAGTCTCCCTCCTGGGCTCTCCATCTATGAATCATAGACAAAAACCAATTGGAATTTAGAAAGATGGTAACGATAACCCTATATGCAAAACAGAAAAGGAGACACAGATGTACAGAACAGACTTTTGGACTCTGTGGGAGAAGGCGAGGATGGGATGTTTAGAGAGAACAGCATTAAACATGTATATTATCAAGGGTGAGACAGATCATCAGCCCAGGCTGGATGCATGAGACAAGTGCTCGGGGCTGGTGCACTGGGAAGACCCAGAGAGATCCGGTGGAGAGGGAGGTGGGAGGGGGGATCAGGATGGGGAACACATGTAAATCCATATGGCTGATTCATGTCAATGTATGGCAAAAACCACTACAATATTGTAAAGTAATCAGCCTCCAACTAATAAAAATAAATGGAAAAAAAGAAAAAAAAAAACCAATTGGCAAGGAAGCTTGAGAAACGCTTCCTGCTGGGCAGTCCTGCTGGGATTTAGAGCAGAGCAGAGGAAGTAGATATGTGATCTCAGATCAAATAAATGAGTGGCATAGGGCACTAGCAAACAACTAGTATCCTGCCATGAAGGGGCTACTTCTCTGCTCATGAAAGATTGTCTAGTGCCTCAGTCACTCCAGATACTCACATTTCTTGCCCTTAAACTCTAGTCTCCCCATGGATAGGTTCCCCCTCACAAGTCCAAGACTCACTTTTATTTCCTCCTCTTAATCTCTGTTTGCACCTTGACCAATGTCACATCTCATCATCTGTCCATGATCTAGACTCTGACCAGGTTTGCACTCCATGTGCCTCTTCAAAGACTCTGGACTTTGAGCCAATATCCAGACTTGTGACCTATGCCCAATCTCATGGTTCGGTCTGCACTTCCCGATTTCAGTTGTTCTTTCCCAAATCGATTGAACCATAAATAGAGGTTTAAGTATTATACATTAAAACTTTAATGGTAAGTAATGTCATAACTAAAAACTCATGTTTATCTATCAAATATTGGAAGGAGCAAAGAAGAAATGTAGGATGGGGTGAGCTAAGTCTTCATCTGATGCAGGGGGTTAACACATTACATTTAAAGTTGATAAATGAAGATGGAATTACATGAGCATATAATTTAGAGAGCTGGAAGTAATAATATAACTTAAAACAGAAACAATTGAAAAGAAATAGGATGGTTGCCTTTGAGCAGTGGGACTGTGGAAAAAGTGTAAAACAAGGCTTTTGGTTATAAATGCTTCTGTATTCGTTGATTTTTTTTAACCATCCTAGATTCTTTACTCAGATTTTATACTTGCTGTTCCCTCTACCTAGAATACTCTTCCCCAAGACATTCACATGGCTGGTTCCCTCATTTCCTCCAGGCTTTCCCTGAGCACCCTATTTAAAACTGCAACATCCGGGGGAAGAACTGCTTAAAGAAATACCTATAAGCATTAAATTCTCTCCTTTATTTGTACATTTTATATAGATAAATTTTTGAAGTAAAAAATTAGGCATTAAATTTTTTCAAATGCAAAAAAATAAAATAAAATAAAACTGAAACATCCATATCCCCATTCTGTGCTTTCTTTCCATCCCGCTTATCACCATGGAACATTCCATATATTTCTTATTCATTTTGCTTCTTTTCTGTCTGCCCCAATTACAGTATAATCTCCATTAGAGCAGGGGCCTTGTTTTGTTCACTGGTAAATACCAGCACCCACAACAGTGGCTGGTACTGTTAACTGACTATATGAACAAATCGTGTGTGTGTGACTATGTGTGTGCGATGACATGAAAAAAAAATTTATTTAATGACCAATAAGTCTTTTAGAAAAATTCCCACATTTTTTTGCTTGTTTGATTTTACTTTGTTAAATGTTTCACATTGAGATAGTTCTTAGAGAAGTCTATGCCTGAAGTTTTCCAAGTGGGTTACTCTTTTATACACTTGTCCTTCAAAACTTTCTTTGAATTCAGCTTAATGAAGCATTAGGGTGGTCGAAGAGCAGGGAACTGACATCATTGGGAAGAAGGAAAGGAGATATGCTGACAGAACACTTCCTTATCCACGAGGATGCAGATATTACCCAAGGAAAAAACCTTTAAAAAGAGGGCAAACTCCATTGAGGAAAGGACATAACCAAATGAACACAATGACTTAATGAGTAGTGGGTTTCATTTGTTTTCTTAAAATAAAATTTTCAATTGTTTACATCTAGAAAGCTGAAGAATTAAAGGCTAATCTCGGTAAAGTACAGGTCTTTTGGAGAGTCTAAAAACTACACATTTTGCGGAGTTTAAATTCATTGTAATCCGTGTACTCTTATCCAATCTCTTCTGAAAAGACAAATAGTTCCCCACAAAGGAATCCATAGATATTAACATCAAAAATATCCACTCTCTTTTGTCCTGAGAAGGACTTCATCTGCATGTTTTCTGGCGCGTCCTCCCACAACCCACTAATGCAACTAAATCACTGACTCAGTCAAATAGGTAAAACGCAGAATGCAGAGTGAGAGACCAATGTCTGGATTCAAGTCCACGCTCTCCATTTCCTATGGTGTAACTATGGGAAGATCTCCCTGCTCTGGGGATGGCCCCTAATCTCCTCATTTCTGTGTTGGAGTAATGGAGCCTACTTCATAACATTGTAAGCTTTAGATGGAATAAGGGACATGAAACGCTTGCCACACTGCTTACAGCATAGTGAATATCAATAGGAAGTGGGTATTTTTATGGTTGTTATCATTTTGGGGGTAACTATGATAATTTGTGAAGTTAGGAGATGTCTCTCAAAAAACAAATATTGGAAAAAAAAACAAATATTGGATTCTAAATTTGATTTATTAACCATCACTTCATCAATATAGTCCTCACACATTGCCAGTCCTTAGAACTCTTTGAATAAATGTATTTAAGCTTTAACTGCAAGACTCTTCCAGATTAGAAGATACACCCTTACCTTTGACACACCCAAAAACTTCCCCCACTATTGGTAGACTTCTGGTTTAGTGTTATAGTTCCCTGTGCTTTGCTGCGAGTTCTTGTGCTGTCTCTCCTAAAATTTTATACTTCAGGATGATTAACAGATCTCTACCTGTTGACGAGGAAATGCTAGTTTCTCTGGGTAGCGGTTAGATTTTCAGATGACCAACATCTATGTCTGGATTTCATCAGGCAGGTCAAATGACACTCAGGGATTTGACTTGACCAGAAATTTCTAAAAGGAAAAAACTACCACACCTTGCTTTCTCTTTCCCAGGGGAAATGTGAACAGTTTACCAGCCAAGACACTGACCAGACAAAGGCCCAAGCGCCCTAGAATTAGAGTTGCCAGATAAAATAAGACTGCCCAGTTAAATCTGAATTTCAGATAAACAATAAATAATTTTCAGTATAAGTATGTCCCAAATATTACATCATTATCTGAAACGAAAGCTTAACTGAATTATAACAAATCTTATATTTTATTTTGCCAAATCTGGCAGCCCAACCCAGAGTATAGAGATTATCACTAATCTCCTTACTCTCCGTCCATCATAGTGTTATTTTCCCTACTAAATTCTGAGTTTCTTGAAGTAGGCCCTGTGTGTGTTAGTCCTCATATCTAGCACAGCATAGTTGTTCAATGAATGTATCAGGACAGAAGGAAGGAAGGAAGAAGAGAGGGATGGAGGGATGATGGATTTAATCTCTGAGGACTCTGAGAGTCAGGCTGTCCTGTGGAAACTCCAGTGCTGCTGCCTTGAGCCAGCAGCCGTTTGACTCCAGCTTCTAATCATTTAATTTATGCTGATTCCCAGCATCCCTGTAGACAAGACAAATAAAGGTAGGTGATTTGAATTGTATAGCCCACACATTTCCAGGTCATTAGAAGTGTTATCTCTAAGGAGAGGTCTCAGATCTAGCTTCCCATATTACAAAAGTCCAAGGCTACACCTCTGTCCTCCAAAGAACATAAATATTAAGTCCCCAGTTACTGGTCCCTTTGGTCTGTTTCCAGACCAATATCTTTCTGAGGCATTACAGCATCAGATCTCAAAGTATCCATCTGGTTTCACTTTCCCTCTTTGGTTTTGGCTCCCAGGAAATTCTTTATTTTGAGCTTGGGTATTGCATTTAACAGACTGGTTCCAAATAGGAAAAGGAGTACGTCAAGGCTGTATATTGTCACCCTGCTTGTTTAACTTAAATGCAGAGTACATCATGAGAAACGCTGGGCTGGAGGAAGCTCAAGCTGGAATCAAGATTGCCGAGAGAAATATCAGTAACCTCAGATATGCAGATGACACCACCCTTATGGCAGAAAGTGAAGAGGAACTAAAAAGCTTCTTGATGAAAGTGAAAGAGGAGAGTGATAAAGTTGGCTTAAAGCTCAACATTCAGAAAACTAAGATCATGGCATCTGGTCCCATCACTTCATGGCAAATAGATGGCCAAACAGAGGAAAAAGTGGCTGACTTTATATTTCTGGGCTCCAAAATCACTGCAGATGGTGATTGCAGCAATGAAATTAAAAGACACTTGCTCCTTGGAAGGAAAGTTATGACCAACCTAGATAGCATATTAAAAAGCAGAGACATTACTTTGCCAACAAAGGTCCATCTAGTCAAGCTATGATTTTTCCGGTGGTCATGTATGGATGTGAGTTGGACTATAAAGAAAGCTGAGCACTAAATAATTGATGCTTTTGAACTGTGGTGTTGGAGAAGAATCTTGAGAGTCCCTTGGACTGCAAGGAGATCCAACCAGTCCATCCTAAAGGAGATCAGTCCTGGGTGTTCATTAGAAGGACTGATGCTGAAGCTGAAACTCCAATACTCTGGCCATCTTATGTGAAGAGCTGATTCATTTGAAAAGACCCTGATGCTAGGAAAGATTGAGGGCAAGAGAAGAGGGGATGACAGAAGATGAGATGGTTGGATGGCATCATCGACTCGATGGACACGGGTTTGGGTAGTCTCTGGGAATTGGTGATGGATAGGGAGGCCTGGCGTGCTGTGATTCATGGGGTTGCAAAGAGTCGGACATGACTGAACTACTGAACTGAACTGATTGCATTTAAATTTTTTGTTGCAATATTTTGCCCTATATTTATATGTGCTTAGAGTGAGGAAAGAAGATAATATAGGCTATCTCAGTAAGCCCTATCCCCAGAACCCAGAAAATAGATATTTTTATAAAGTTTCCTATTAAGTAGAAAGCATACATTATCTTAGCAAAATTCTTATCAAAAAATGGTGTTTCCATTTCTCAAATCACTTTGGTTCATTTCCCTGGCTAAAATTCCTTTGTTGAAAGTAAGTAGTGAACCCAAAATTGACAATATGTTATATATAAAATTTTATAAACTGCCTTTTTGTGTATTGTCTTTATCTTAAAACATTAGATAATTACCACCTCCTGTAGCATTAAAAATTCGCCCAAAAAAAAATTCACCCAAAAAACCTTGATTTTTAGGATCTGCATATTATCTCACTGAAGTATAATTTAACAGTTACTCTATTTTGAACATGGACATATTTTTCATTGTTTCATGTAAATAGTAGTATGATGATTGGGCTTCCCAGGCAGCTCAGTGGGTAAAGAATCCCCCTACAATGAAGGAGAGAAGCAGGGAGACATGACTGGTCAGGAAGATCCCCTGGAAGAGGGAATAGCAATTCACTCCAGTATTCTTGCCTGGAGAATCCCATGGACAGGGGAGCCTGGCAGGCTGCAGTCCATAGGTCACAAAGAGTCAGACATGATGAAAGCAACTGAGCGCGCATGCACGCACATAGTGATTATCAGCATATTTAAATATTTGTTTACATTTTTTATTATTTCCTTAAGATACAGTCATAGAAGTTTCTTTACTGAGGAGTTGCATTAACTCATTCAAGCTTGTATACTACATGAGAAATGATTGTTAAATTGTACCACTGCCAAGAACCAAATTGCCTGATTTGCTAGCAGGAAGAGAATGATTAGCAACTAACCTACAGTAAACCACAATTTCATAAGATTATTGTTTGTTTTACTAAAAGTTGTCTCTTGATTGCAAGTCACTGGGAACCAATGATAATGAAAACCCTAGATGCATTTCATAAGTTTGTTTAAAGTTCACCAGCTTTGCCTATTCTGTCAGAAAGCCAAATGCAGTTTGGGGCTTTCATACAATCTCCCAACTTGCTTTTCAAAGACAGCCCTTCAATTCCTGCTTCAAGTGTCATGAGTCCATAAAGATCAAAATAGAATGCCATTTCCTTCAGGATATCACCTTATCGGGAGAAAAATATGCCAAATATCGCCTTCCTCTGCTCTCTCACAGAACCTACTATGTTCTTACAACATCAAACACTTCCCACTCTGTTGACAGTTGTGTCCATGTCCCATCTACCATACTCAGCTATATGCCTTAAGAACAGGATTTTTTTCCCTCACTTTATTGAAAAATAATTGATCTATATTACTGTGTAAGTTTAAGATAAACAGAATAATAATATGATTTACATTGTATTGTGAAATGATTACCATAAATGATTTAGTTAATGTCCATCATCCCATATGGATAGGATAAAAAGAAATGAAAAAAATTTCTCCTTGTAACGAGAACCCTTAGTATCTATTCTCCTAACAACTTTCCCATACATCATATAGGGGGGTAAACTATAGTCATCATGACATCCCAAGGACTTACTTATCTTGTAACTGGAAGTTTGCACTTTTTGACCACCTTCCTCCAATTTCTCTTGCCCTGATACCACCTCCAGTGATCACAAATCTGATCTCTTTTCTATGAGTTTGATAGGTTCCTTTTGTTCTTTTTTTTTTTAGATTTCACATTTGTATGTGAGATCACACAGTAGTTGTCTTTCTCTAACTTATCTCACTTAGTATAATGCCTTTGAGTCCATCCATGTTGTTGCAAATGGCATAATTTCCTCACGTCTATGGATGAATAATATTTCACTACTCCACTCACGATTTCTTTATCTATTCTCCCAATGGATGGACACAAAGTATCTCTATGTCTTGGCTATTTTAAAATAATGCTGCTATGAGCATGGAGGTGCAGTTATCTTTTTGAGTTAAAGTTTTCTTTGAGGACAGAATCTTTTTTATAATTTACTTCATTGAAGTATAGTTGATTTACAATGTTGGGTTAATTTCTACTGTATAGCAAATACATATGTGTGTGTGTGTGTGTGTGTGTGTGTGTGTGTGTGTGTGTACACACTTATACATACATATGGGGCTTCCCTGGTGGGTCAGGCACTAAAGAGTCCACCATACATTCTTTTTCATATTCTTATCCATTATAGTTTATCAAGATATTGAATCCAGCTCTCATGCTATACAGCAGGACCTTGTTGTTTATCCATCCTAGCCATACCAGTTTCCATCTGCTAATCCCAAACTCCCAATCCCTATGTCTCCCTCCCCCTTGACGACCACAACTCGTTCTCCATGTCTGTGAGTCTGTTTCTGTTTATAGATACATTCATTTGTGTCATAATTTATATTCCACATATAAGAAATATCATATAGTGCTTGGAGGACAGAATCTTTGATTCACCCTCACATCTCCTAAAGTACCTAGAACGCTAACTGTCCAAGGCATAGAAAAGACTCAATAAATAGTGTTTGTAGACTTTAATGCATGAATAGTAATAATCCTAACTACACGTGATTTCATTAACAACTAAGCAGCAGTATATAGTTCCACTATAAAGACTGAAAAAAATAGTTTTTACTCAACTATTTTGAGGAAGTTTTCCTCTCAGACTATGAATACTGCCTTGATTTAAAAAACAAACCACCCAGTAATCTATTTTGAGACTTCAAAACCTAAATCAGCTGGTATGATTCAACAAAAAATAAAATTCAGTTAATCTGATTTTTATATCTAGCTTTATAATAGAGTTTATCTACATCATGGCTGAGAATAAGCCTAATTATAATGCCAAATAACAAAATTAAGTGATTATTTTTTCTTTCTAAATTAGTTTTTTCTTTTGGAAACTTTAGTAATAATCCTTAACTATTTGACGCATGAATCTGACCACAATGACCATTTTGTCCTTTTTTCCTTTGACAATAAGGTGGGTGAATGGATAGATAGACAATAAAGCTAATACAACATGTCAACAACCATGTTATTTAAATCAGGGGTTGGTAAACTTTTTCTGTAGAGTCAGATAGGAAGGAAAGTTATGACCAACCTAGATAGCATATTAAAAAGCAGAGACATTACTTTGCCAACAAAGGTTCGTCTAGTCAAGGCTATGGTTTTCCAGTGGTCATGTATGGATGTGAGAGTTGGACTATAAAGAAAGCTGAATGCTGAAGAATTGATGCTTTTGAACTGTGGTGTTGGAGAAGACTCTTGAGAGTCCCTTGGACTGCAAGGAGATCCAACCATTCCATCCTAAAGGAGATCAGTCCTGGGTGTTCATTGGAAGGACTGATGCTGAAGTTGAAACTCCAGTACTTTGGCCACCTCATGTGAAGAGCTGACTCATTGGAAAAGACCCTGATGCTGGGAGGGATTGGGGGCAGGAGGAGAAGGTGGTAACAGAGGATGAGATGGCTGGATGGCATCACCAACTCGATGGGCATGAGTTTGAGTAAGCTCCGGGAGTTGGTGATGGACAGGGAGGCCTAGCATGCTGCGATTCATGGGGTCGCAAAGAGTCGGACATGACTGAGCAACTGAACTGAACTGAACTGAACAGATAGTAAGTACTTAGGCTTTGTAATCCTCATTGCAATGACTCAACTCTGCTATTGTAATGCAAAAGCAGCCAGAAACAATACATGAACTAATGAGCACTTTGGCCACCTGATGCAAAGAACTGACTCATTGGAAAAGACTCTGATGCTGGGAAAGATTGAAGGCAGGAGGAGAAGAGGACAACAGAGGGTGAGATGGTTGGATGGCATCACCGATGTGACGGACATGAGTTTGAGCCGTTGGTGATGGACAGGGGAGCTTGCTGCAGTCCATGGAGTCTCTCAGACACAACTGAGCAACTGAACTGAACTGAACTGAATGAGCACTGGTGGCTTGGTTGATAAAGAATCTGCCTGCAATGTAGGAGACCCAGGTTGGGCCTTGGGTTGGGAAGGTCTCCTGAAGGAGGGAATGGCAACCCACTCCAGTATTCTTTCCTGGAGAATCCCGTGGACAGAGGAGCCTATAAAGTCCACAGGGTCGCAAAGAGTCAGACCCGACTGAGCGACTAATACACACAATGAGCACAGCTGTTCTGATAAAATTTTACTTACAAAAACAGGCAAGCAACTGGATTTGACCCATGGACTGTAGTTTGCCAACCCCTGATCAAAATGATGAATATATGATTATTCACTATATAATTCTTTCAACTTTTTTACATCTTTTAAAGCATTTATAATAAAATGTTGGGGAGGGAATATGTCTATAATTATCCAAAGGTTTTAATTACTATACAAATGTTTAAATATTAAAAGCTCACATATTGTTCCCATGGTTTTGTTCTTATACATGCTCTTTGGTATAGCCTTCAGATGGTAAAAGCTAAATATCAAATTTTCTGAAATATCCTCAGTTTGGGGCATTAAAATCATCCTGAACAGGGATGACTGATTCAAAATAATTAATCCTCAGAATAATTAGTCCTCAGAAATAGCAAAAGGGAAAATTGCCTCCCTACTTTTCTCCCCCAGTTATTTTCCACTTAATTTTGACCTTTCCTTTCCTATTAGGGAAGGGGAGATGCATGTTTTTGTGGCACTATTATTTTATATACAGTGTATGTACCTTTTTCCAGGCTTTTTTTGAAACTTCCCATTATCTAAAGCTGACATTGTCTAAAGCTGACAGCAGTGATTTTCACATCATGTTACTTTCCTTTGAATATTTCCATCTACATGGTACTTATTATATATTGCCCTCTACATAGCATTTAAAATAATTTGACATGTTTTCATTTTCTTCACAATGTGTTTTTTTTACTGCTTTTCCTGGCAGTTGTGACAATGGTTACTTTAAAACATTGAAAGGAGTCTATATTTGAGGTGTTTATAATAGGAGCTCTGCTAGACAAACCAAGATGATAATCAGGTCATAAGACACCCTTTAGAATCTGTGTAGCCTTCTTGTGTTAAAGAAGAAAAAAAAAACCTGTTTCATAGTCACTGGCTTAGCTCATAATCCAAACCAGACATTAGGAAAGAATCATAGTGTCTTCGTCCTTGACAGAATTTTTCTCCAGCCTATGAAGCAGTTCTGGCCTTTGAGACAACCTTTCTCCATAGAAGACAGAAAATGGGAATGGGGAGCAAAACAGTCTACGTTGTGGGGTCATTTCAGCTACCATAGTTCCCAGAGCGTCTCTGTAACTCCCAGTCCTCCTGGGTGCAAAAAATGCCTGCCTCCCAAAACTGAGAAACCTGCCCAGCCTTCCTGGCACTTAGCTGTTTTATGAAGACCTCGAGTGTAAGATCCAGTGGGTCTCCCCAGAAACCTAGCCATCTCCTGTGCTGCAGTCACCTGTACTAGGCACCTACAGTCACCCACCTTGTTCTAGTTCAGTTCAGTTCAGTTCAATTACTCAGCCATGTCCGACTCTTTGCGACCTCATGGACTGCAGCACGCCAGGCCTCCCTGTCCATCATAAACTCCCGGAGTTTACTCAAACTCATGCCCATCGAGTCGGTGATGCCATCCAACCATCTCATCCTCTGTCATCCCCTTTTCCTCCTGCTTTCAATCTTTCCCAGCATCAGGGTCTTTGCCAGTGATTCAGTTCTTCCCATCAGGTGGCCTAAGTATTGGAATTTCAGCTTCAGCATCAGCCCTTCCAATGAATATTCAGGACTGATTTTCTGTAGAATGGACTGGTTGGGTCTCCTTGCAGTCCAAGGGGCTCTCAAGAGTCTTCTCCAACACCACAGTTCAAAAGCATCAATTCTTCAGAGCTCAGCTTTCTTTACAGTCCAACTCTCACATCCATACATGACCACTGGAAAAACCATAGCTTTGACTAGATGAACCTTTGTTGGCAAACTAATGTCTCTGCTTTTTAATATGTTGTCTTGGTTGGTCATAACTTTTCTTCCAAGGAGCAAGCCTCTTTTAATTTCATGGCTGCAGCCACCATCTGCAGTGATTTTGGAGCCCAAAAAATAAAGTCTGCCACTGTTTCCATTGTTTCCCCATCTATTTGCCATGAAGTGATGGGACCAGATGCCATGATCTTAGTTTTCTGAATGTTGAGCTTTAAGCCAACTTTTTCACTCTTCTCTTTCACTTTCATCAAGAGGATCTTTAGTTCTTCTTCACTTTCTGCCATAAGTTGTGTCATCTGCACATCTGAGGTTATTGATATTTCTCCCGGCAATCTTGATTCCAGCTTGTGTTTCATCCAACCCAGCTTTTTTCATGATGCATTCTGCATATAAATTAAATAAGCAGGGTGACAATATACAGCCTGACATACTCCTTTCCTGATTTGGAACCAGTCTGTTGTTCCATGTCCAGTTCTAACTGTTGCTTCCTGACCTGCATACACATTTCTCAAGAGGCAGGTCAGGTGGTCTAGTATTCCCATCTCTTTAAGAATTTTCCAGTTTGTTGTGATCCACACAGTCAAAGGCTTTGGCATAGTCAATAAAGCAGAAGTAGATGTTTTTCTGGAACTCTCTTGCTTTTTCAATGAACCAATGGATGTTGGCAATTTGAACTCTGACTCTTCTGCCTTTTCTAAATCCAACTTGAACATCTAGAAGTTCACGATTCACGTACTGTTGAAGCCTGACTTGGAGAATTTTGAGCATTACTTTACTAGTGTGTGAGATAAGTGCAATTGTGTGGTAGTTTGAGCATTCTTTGACATTGCCTTTCTTTGGGATTGGAATGAAAAGTGACCTTTTCCAGTCCTATGGCCACTGCTGAGTTTTCCAAGTTTGCTGGCATATTGAGTGCAGCACTTTCACAGCATCATCTTTTAGAATTTGAAATCACTCAACTGGAATTCCATCACTTCCACTACCTTTGTTCGTAGTGATGCTTCCTAAGACCCACTTGACTTCACATTCCAGGATGTCCGGCTCTAGGTGAGTGATCACGCCATCATGATTACCTGGGTCGTGAAGTGGCTGCACGGTGCTGGAGCAACTGTGAGGAGATACTCCACATCAAGGGCAAAGGAGAAGCCCCAGAAAGATAGTGTTAGTGTTAGTCGCTCAGTCATGCCCGACTCTTTGCAACCCCAAGGACTGCAGCCCACCAGGCTCCTCTGTCCATGAGATTTTCCAGGCAAGAATACTGGAGTGGGTTGCCATTTCCTTCTCCAGGGGATCTTCCCAATCCAGGGATCGAACCCAGGTCTCCTGCACTGCAGGCAGATTCTTTACTGACTGAGCTACAAGATGGTAGGAGGGGCAAAATCACATTTAGAATCAAACCCCATACCCACTAGAGACGCTCAGAGGACTCAAACAAAACTTGTGTGCACCAGGACCCAGAGACCCCACAGAGGCTGAGACAGAACTGTGTTTGGGTGTCTCCTGTGGAGGTACAGTCAGCAGTGGACTGCCGCAGGGGCAGGGGCTCTGGATGCAGCAGACCTGAGTATGGCATAAATCCTCTTGGATGAGGTTGCCATTAACCCCACCATAGAACCACCAGCACTTACACAGGACTAGGGAAACAGACTCTTGGAGGGCACAAACAGAACCTTGTATGCACCAGGGCCCAGGAGAAAGGAGCCGTGTCCCCACAAGAGACTTTGTTCTAGAGCATCATCATTTTGTTTTATTTTTTAATTAATTTTTATTAAATTTTAATTTAATTTTATTATTACAGTTGCTTTACAATGTTGTGTTATGTTTATGTGTTATGTTGTGTTGTGTTTACAAGTTTCTGCCATAGAGCAAAAGTAACTCACATATATATATATGTATATACACATATATATATATACACATATATATATACACACATACACACACACATGCATATATATATACATATATCCCCTCTTTTTGGATTTCCTTCCCATTTAGGTCACCACAGGGCACTGAGTCAAGTTTCTGTGCTATACCGTAGGTTCTCATTTGTTGTTGTTTAGTCGCTCAGTTGTGCCTGACTGTGACTCCATGGACTGCAGTCCACCAGGCTTCTGTTCATTGGATTTCCCGTGCAGAAATACTGGAGTGGGTTGCTATTTCCTTCTACTGGGGATCTTCCTGACCCAGGGATTGAACCCACACCTCCAGCATTGCTGGTAAGCCACTTTTTAACCACTGAGCCACCAGGGAAGCCCAGGTACTCGTTATTATCTGTGTTATACATTGTACTGTATATACGTCAATCCCAGTCTCCCAGTTCATCCTGCCTCCCCTTTCCCCCTGGTTTCCATACATCCATTCTCTGGAGAGTCACCATTTTAAATGAAGAAACTGATGCTGAGAGAAGGTAGATGCCTACGCAGCCTTTCCTTCTGTGGTATGAATCCCCAGGTCTGAACTCTTCTGCCCAATCACCACCATTTCCTGAGAAGACAGTTATCTTCCAAATGCCTCCTTTTTAAAATAGTGTAGAATACAAACTCTGAAGTCAATAGATTGGGGTTCAGCTCTCATCACTACCACTTACTAAGTATGAATTTTGATCAGATTACTTAACCCTGTTGTGATGAGTGGATAACATCTCCTAAGACATATCTGCATCCTAATATCTAGAACCTGAGAATGTTACCTTATATGATCAAGTTTGTGCAGGTGTGATTAATTAAGGATCTTGAAATGTAGGGTTTACCCTGATATCCAAGTGGGCCCCAAATGCCACCACAAGTGTCCTTAAAGAGAGAATCAGAGTAGATTCCACACAAAGATGAAAAAGCAGTATGAAAATAGAGGTACCAAAAAAAAAAAAAAAAAGAAAATGGAGGTACAGATTGGAGTGATGTGGCCACAAGCCAAAGGATGCGATAGCAGTTTGAAGCTGGAAGAGACAAGGAACAGATGCTCCCCTGGAACTTTCCAAAGGAACCAGTCCTGCTGGGATCTTGAATGCAGGCTTCCAGTCTCTGAACCATGAGAGAATACATCTTGATAGGATATATCTCTATTGTTTCAAGCAACCAACTTTGTGGTCATTTGTTACAGCAGCCATGAAAAACTAATACACCCTCTAAGCCTGTTTCTTCATATGTTAAACAGAAATAATATATGCCTTTCTAGGCTATTTTAATAACAAAAATTAACAAATGCAAAATACTCCCTTAATCTCTGGCATATAGCAGGCATACGGCATATAGCATCTATTGTTTCTATGATAATTATCTTCATTATTTTTTAATATGAGTAAAAGAGTGTAGGCAGCTTATCCTAAACCCAACACTGCTGTTTTAAAAATTAGTCACACCAAATACTCAGTGTTTCATTTTCATATGGGAAGAGCTGTATATTTATTTATAGTTTTCATCAAAATACCATCTTTCATCAAAATGCTGTCTTCTATACTGTTGCTATATTATTATGAAGTGCCAGATCTATTCATGCCAATAATTAAATAAGCCATGTTGCATTTTTCCAAGTATTTAATTGTACATTTTACCATAAATTACATGTTTAAAATGGAAAATAAACAGTTCCAGCTGTTTTGAGGACAGCAAATCTAAATTCAAGCTGATGAATTCTGGAAGAACTACAGATTTTCAAGTAAGCTATAATTTTTTAAAAACCAATGTCAACTCTTACCTACTCAAAGCTTTAACATTCACTGAGATATAATTAAGGGAAAGTAGGAGTTTGGGGCTATTAAAGACTGCTTTCCCAAACACAGAAGTGTAATGTGTAGGGAAGTAATCATTCATATAACATGATGGTTAAGGGACTGTGGAGGTATTAGAGGATACAAAGATTGAAAAAGTCCCTCTACATTGGAGGGACTCACAGGACAATGAAGGACATAGAAATATAAGCAGATAGATTAAAATTCAGAATAATATTGAAGCAAATAGTTACGAAGTGTCTACTATGTGCCATGCCTGCGAGTTAAGCCACTTCAGTCGTGTCCAACTCTTTGTGACCCTGTGGAATGTAGCCCTCCAGTCTCCTCTGTCCAGGGGATTCTCCAGGCAAGCATACTGGAGTGGGTCGCCATTCCCTTTTCTAGAGGATCTCCCTGATTCAGGGATCAAATCCCCATCTCCTACGTCTCCTGCACCGCAGGCAGATTCTTTACCCACGGAGCCACCTAAGAAACCCCTACTATGCCGGATACTATGTAACTATTTACATGAGTTAATCTCATTTAATTTTCACAATAACCCTATGAAGTGAGGTTTTAGAAGGTTAACTCCCCAAAGGTCACATAGCTAGATTAAGAAAAGACCTCTGTCTTAACCATTACCAAAGATATATACTGTGAGAACACAAAAAAGAAAAAACTTACTCTATCTGAGGGAAGTGAGGAGGTTTCACCCTAGAAATACATTTAAGCTGGATCAAAATTGAATGGGAGTTAGGAGGAGTTTTTTAAGGGGGCGAAAAAGTCAAAAGGCATCCAGAAGGAAAGAAGATCCTGTACAAAAGTGAAGCATCAAGAAAGGGCTCTTTTTTCAGAATGGCTAGAGTGCCAATGAGGTTTGGTGGTCAGGAATAGTATACTGCACACAAATAAGGACATCAAATGATGAAAGTCTTTGGAGAGAGCCAGGATTTGATTTGCATTTTAGAAAGATGCCTGAGTATCCACGTGGAGAATAGAGTACCTCAAAAGAAGTTAAGGGGCTTCCCTGGTGGTCCAGTGATTAGAACTCCACGCTCCCAATGCAGGGGGCCCGGGTTCAATCTCTGCTCAGGGAGCTAGATCCCACATGCCTCAACTAATACCCAGGGAAGTCAAATGAATGCATAAATAAATTTTTTTTTTTAAATATCAAGTCAAGCCTGGAGTCAAGGATTTCTAATTCAAGATGGGCATCAGAACTACAACCTTGGATGGACTCACAGGACAGTAAAGGACATAGAAATATAAGCATAAATGCAAAAGAAACTAAAGAGATCATAGCAAAAATTAACAAAGCTAAAAGCTGGTTTTTTGAAAAAATAAACAAAATTGACAAACCATTAGAAATATAAGCAGATAGATTAAAATTCAGAGTCATAGTTTTAAAAGATTCTCCAAAGAATCATCTTTTCAACAAATGTTACTGGAAAATTTGAATACCTGTATGCAAAAAAAAAAAAAAAAAAAGAACAGCAACAACAACCAATCATACTTTCTATCATATACAAAGATTAACTCAAAATGGATCATAGACCTAAATGTAAAACCTAAAAGAATAAAACTTTAAGGAGAAAACATAGAAGAATGTCTTTGTGACCTTGGTTTGGGCAAAGATTTTTTTAAGTATGACATAAAAACACAATCTATAAAAGAAAAAATTGATAAATTAGACTTCATCAGAATTAAACATTTATTCTACAAAAGATACTCTTAAGAAATGAAAAAGACAAACCACAGACAAAAAGAAAATATTTGTTAAGCCTATACCTGATAAAAAATTTACATCCAGAATATATAAGAACGCTCAAAATTCAACAGCAAGAAAACAAATAAACCAATTTTTTTTAGTGGACAAAAATATTTAAACAGACACTTCACCATTAAAGATATATGAATGGCAAATAAGCACAAAAGATGTTCAAGAAAAAAAACATATGTTCAATATCACATATTATGGTCATTATGGAAATGGAAATTAAAACCACAATGAGGCATCACTACATATACATTAGAATAGCTGAAATTTAAAAGTCTGACTGTACCAAGTGTTAGCAAGGCTGTGAAGGAACTGGAATTCTCACATAATGCTGAAGGAAATGCTAAGTAGCACCGGCCATTTTAGAAAATTGGCTCGTTCTTTAAAAAATTTTTTTCTCAGTTTTTCCACTAGAGGTTATTTTGTCTGTTCTAGAACTTCACCTAAATGAAATTGCACCACATGCACCATTTTGTATAAAGCTTCTTTCACTCATCACAATGTCTTTCAAATGTACATGTATTATTGTACTTGTCAGTGGTTCTTTCCTTTTTACAGCCGAGCAGTATTCAGTTGCGTGAATAAACCATAGTTTGTTTATCCAGACCCTTATGGATGAACACCTGGGCCATTTCCAGCTTAGGGCTATTATGAGTAAAGCTATGAATGTTCTTATATAGCTTTCTGTGAATCACATTTTCATTTCTCTTGGATAAATGCCTAGGAATTAAATACCTGGATCATAATGTAAGTGTTATATTTTCTTTTGTATTGCCAGAACGTCTCCCAAAGCGGTTGTACTGTTTTGGATTCTTACCAGCATTGTATAAAAGTTCTTGTTTTGGGTGAAGCAGAGGTGGGGATTGACTAAGCACAATTATGAGTAACTTTCTGGGATGCCGGATATGTCCTATATCTTTATATGAGTTTGGGTTATACTTGTACATGCATTTGTCAAAACTCAGCAAAGATATAATTTAGTGGACATTTCACTGTATAAAGATATTGTATCATAAGAAAAATCAGTAAACAAGTATTTAATATGATATGCTTACTGAAATATTTAGGGCTAATTGTATTGGTACTTGCAAATTACTTTGTGATGCACCAAAAAAAAGGTAGATTGATAGACATCTGATAAAACAAGGGCATAAAATATTAATGATACAATTTTATAGTCTCTATAAAGGTGGATGATTTCCTGGTGGTTCAGTGGTAAAGAATCCTCCTGACAATGCAGAAGACGTGAGTTTGATCCCTGGATCAGGAAGATCCCCTGAAGAAGGAAATGGCAACCCACTCCAACATTCTTTCCTGGGAAATCCCATGGACAGAAGAGCCTGGAATGTCCTCTGGAATGTCCATGGAATGACAAAAGAGTTGGACATGACTTAAAGGACTAAACAATAGCAATAACAGTGGACACAGAAAGTCTTTTCAACTTCACTTTCTATTTAAAATATTTCAGGCCAAAATACTAAAACTAAGTAAAAGGTAAAGCAAATCTACCCTGCTGCTGCTGCTAAGTCGCTTCAGTCGTGTCCGACTCCGTGCGACCCTGCAGACGGCAGTCCACTAGGCTCCCCCATCCCTGGGATTCTCCGCTATTCCAACTCTATTCCTAGAGAAATGAAAATATATGTCCACACAAAGACTTGAACACAAATGTTCAAAGTAACTTTATTTGCAATGACAAAAAACTAACAATAATCCAAATGTCCACCAAGAGGTGAATGGATAAACACAAGGTGGTATAACTACACAGTAGACTACTATTCAACAATAATAAGGAATAAACTACAATATAAATATGTGTAGCTCAAAATAGCCTTGCTATCTGAAATAAGTCAACCCCCCAAAACAAATTCCTACTGTATGATTTCATTTATATAAAGTTCTAGAAAATGGAAACTAATCTATGGTGACAGAAAGCAAAACAATGAATTGCCTGGGGATAGGGTGTGGGAGGCTGTGGAGCGGCAGGGATGGGGAGAGAGTGGAGGATTGCACGTGGGAATGAGGAAACTTCGGTGCTTGATTGTGACAATGGTTTCACAGTTGTGCACATATGTCAAAACCTATCAGATCCTAAGCTTTAAGTAGGTGCAATTTAGTGTATATCAATTGTGCCTTTAAAAAGCTGTTTTTAAAATCTTAAAGAAAACATTGATGATTTTAATTCAGAAGTATATTTTCAAATATTTTAATCATGTAAGCTTTATGCAATGAATGCAAAGATTATATAATATTTTAAAGTATTTATATGCTAAATTAATTTTTCACATTTTAATATTCATTTATTTATTTGACGGCACCAGGTCTTAATTGCTGCATGTGCGATCTTCAATCTTCATTGCAGCACATGAGTTCTTAGTTTTGGTATTTGGGATCTAGTTCCCTGACCAGGGATAGAACCTGGACCCCCTATACTGTGAGCACAGAGTCTAAGAAACTGGACGACCAGGCAAGTCCTTAAAGTGAAGTGTTAGTCACTCAGTCATGTCCGGCTCTTTGCGACCCCATGGACTGTAGCCCACCAGGCTCCTCTGTCCCTGGGATTTTCCAGGCAAGAATACTGGAGTGGGTAGCCATTCCCTTCTCCAGGGGATCTTCCCGACCCAGGGATCGAACTTGAGTCTCCTGCATTGCAGGCAGATTCTTTACCATCTGTACCACCAGAAGAGCCAGAGAAGTCCCTAAATTATATTAATTAGTTGACATTTAAATTTTCAATTAATATTTTTAGAGCCTGATTTTTTTATTCTAGAAGAATTTCATAAATATTCCATAAAATGATTTTTTTAAAGTCTCTCACACTGATATCCAAAATGGTATTAGTGATAAAATACTAGGTGGTTTCCTATAAAGCCAAGAATGCCCACTATTACTACCTTTATAGTTTCTTTTAATTAATCTAGCATTTCTAACTAGTAGAATTAGATATGTAAAATGAATAAGAGATATAAATATTCAAAAAGAGGTGATAGAAAGGTCATTATTTATAATAGATGAACTGGTTTTCTACCAGAATTTACAAAAATAAATGAAACACTAGTGGAAGAAATTCCAATAAGTTGGTGGCTGGTTGCAAAACATACCAAAATAATGGTTTTCATATATTGTAAAATATTTCAGCATACATTTATAATAAATATACAGATCTAATATAAAGAAAACAAGTATTTACTGAGGGGCATAAAGGAAACCTGCAAAACTGCAAGATGTGTTATGTTTCTGGACTAGGAAGACTCTGTGGTAAGATGTCAATTCTGTAGAAATTAATTCAAAGCAACACAATGAAAAGAAAATCACCAACAGAATTTCCTTCCAATTTGACATGATTCAAAATTTCATCTGCAAGAATAAGCATACAAGAAAACAAAACACAGAACAATATAGAAAGAATATCGGTGAAAGGAAACCTGTCCAATAAGCTAACAAAATGTGCTTAAGAAGCCACAATAATGTAAATGTTGGGCTGAAATTTGGGCACTCATAGATCAGTGAAACAGAATTTAAAACCCAGAAAAAGACCCAAATGTGATGACTGCAGCATCTCAAGTCAAATTAAATGATACTCTAAACACAAATCAAAAGAAGTCAAAACATGAAATATGAAAACTGTTACCACCAAAAAAAACCCTTTAAATGGATTTCTAACAGAAACACACACAAAGAAAATACAAAGTGTGAGGAGAAAAATTTAATAAGACAGAAAAGTGTTACTCAAATATAAAAGAATCCTTAAAAAAATGTGTTTCACTAGGAAAACATGCAAAATCATAAGCAGTGAATTTTTTTATAATTGACGGATAGTTGATTGACAATGTCGTGTTAGTTTTTAGGTGTACAACAAAGTGACTTAGTTATACATATACAGATATCCATCCTTTCCCAGTTTCTTTTCCCATACAGCTTATTACAGAATATTGAGTAGAGTTCCCTGCACTATACAGTAGGTCTCTGTTGATTATCTATTTTATATATAGTAGTTTGTATCTGTTAATCCCTAAAACTCTTAATTTATCCCTTTCCTTCTTTCCATTTTGATAGCCATAAATTTGTCTGCTATCTCTAGGAGTCTATTTCAAACAGTGTATTTCTAAGAAATACAAGCGATGAATAGACAAAGAACAAATACAACATTTCTATTAATCTGAGAAATGCATATTAAAATAATAAGGTAAATATATTTCCACCTGTCAAACGATCAAAGAAAGATAGTATCAAAGCATAATAACAGTAAATATTTGTAAAAGTGACTTTGCATTGCATTTAACCAATGGGAGGCATCAGCAAGAGACAGGAAGCAAGAGAGAGATTGGAATTTTTATTTTCCGCATTTGGGCCATGGTTTGCCATGCTGTGTTTCTGTTCCTAAGGCCACAGTACCTGTCAAATGACCCTTCTCTCACAGTACAGCTCCCAGCAGGTTCCAGTAACAGCTCCCTCTTCAGACTCAAGTCCCAGAGGCCTAGGATGGAGAAGTTTTCCTGAGATACCTACTATCTAGAGGCATTGTACCTGCTGGTTTCTCTAACCCTGGCCTGGCACCTCTGTAAAAGCTCCCTCTGTTAAACTCCCTTTAAAAACCTCCTTGAGTGTGGTTTCCTAGCAGAGCTCTGACTGATATAAAACCCTACAGTATGAACCTGTTTAAATCTCCATATGTGTATGCACATGCAGGTATAAATTTAGACTGAGACATAGGTAGAGACCCAAAAAATATCAGAATGTATATTTACCAAAATCTGTCAGGACAGATAACTTAGAAATACAAACACATGTATACACATATATTTCTATGAATATAAATTCAACAGATAATAAAGAATGTAGGAAAGAATTAGTCAAAAATAGTGCCATTACTTTTCTTTTTATTCAAAAACTTCATTTAGACCTTTGCTATACACAGACTCTATCAAAACTGAGTGTTAAAAAATAAAACTTTAAGAAATGGAAATAGAAATTAAAATTTACACAATCTCTGAGGGAAAGGACCTTATAAGTTCCACAGTGAGCTTGGGAGGGGAGAGTCTGAAGAAGATGAATCAATTTAACGTTTAAAAGTGTAATTTCTAATCCATGGCTGATTCATGTCAATGTATGGCAAAAATCACTACAATATTGTAAAGTAATTAGCCTCCAACTAATAAAAATAAATGAAAAAAAAGGAAGATGCTAAGCAGAAAAATAAAATAAAAATAAAATAAAACTGTAATTTCTACTGACCACAAATAAAACTAAATGAAAATGTATACAAAAACAGGACATGTACAAAAGACAAGCAAAAGATTCATATTATTAATATTTAAAGGACAATGGTGAGTGAGAAAAGGGCAAGAAAAGAAAGTCTACAAAAGAGGTGACAATTTTCATACTTCTATTGAAAACTTTCAAGCCTCACCTGTTGCAACACCTCCTCTACCCTATGTCTGTTTCTTTGGCTTAGAATTTTCATTCCTTCCCACCCCGTTATCCTAAAAGCCCACATCTCCACCAACTCTTGCCCTCTCCACTCACCTGTGCAGGCAAACATCTCACCCGGGAAAACCCCAGCCAAGACCCCTCACCCCTACCCCTAGGCCTGCTCCCAAGCAGCTGGTATATCTGGGAATATCACACAAATTGCATGGACTCATCTCCCTTTAAATTAGTCACCAGCAATCTCACATGGCCCAGAAACACCAATAACTGCCCTGGTAACCTTGCTTTCCTACTTTTTAAAAAAATTATTTATTAATTTATCTAGGCTGTGCTGGGTCTTCATTGCTGTGTGGGCTTTTCTCTGGTTGCAGAGAACAGGGGGCTACTCTCTAGATCTGTGCACAGGCTTCTCTCGTTGTGGAGCGTGGGCTCTAGGGCTCAGGGGCTTCAGTGGCCGTGGCATGCAGGTTCAGTCTGCGGCTCCCAGCTCTGGAGCACTGGCTCAGCAGTTGTGATGCATGGGTTTAGCTGCTCTGCAACGTGTGGGATCTTCTCAGACCAGGGATGGAATTCGTGTCTCCTGCATTGGCAGGTGGGTTCTTTACCACTGAGCTACCAGGTAAGCCCTTGCTTTCCTGCTTTTAAAGACAATAATTTCATTTGAGATCACGTCCACCAACTGGATCCACTTCAGTGTCTTGCATTCACATTTCAATCTCCTTCCATCTTCCCGCTCTGCCAACCCACTCTAATAAATTTTTTCATACTCAGGATGCCAAATTCCATACATCCCTATCAATCTTGATCTTATTCAGCCTCTCAGTTGACCATATCCTCCACGTTGAAACACCCTTCTCTTCTGATTCCATGAAACTTCACCTCCTTAGTTTCTTTCTTACTTCCCTGCTTGCTCTATCTAGGTCTCCTCTTGGATAGCCTTCCCTGCTCTTTCTTATTACTAAAGAGTGTGGAGTTATTCCAGGCCTCTCTTCAGAGGTCTTTTCACTCTATAATGGATGATCTCACCCATTATCATTTATTCCAATTTCAATTCTCTGCTATCAAACCCCGGATTTTTATCGTCAAACCAGGTTTCTATCCTGACCTCAAGATTCATGTCGCCCCTTGGACATCTCACGAGTCTCTCACAGCTAATAATGTCCAAAACAGAGCTCATTCTTTCTAAACCTCCTCCATCCAAGCTTGTTGCTCTACCTCTCAGTAAATTACACCTCCGTTAACCAATAACTCCAACCAGAAACTTGGAAGTTATGATTGCTATTTCCCTCTTCCTTACTCCCCAAATCTAACTCCACCAATTCTTGCTTATTCTGCCTCCAAAATATATCTTAAACCCATCTTCTTCTGGTATTGGGCCCCATCCATGCCACCTCTGTTTCTCTTCTTGACTACTTTTGTAACTTTCAACTGATCTCACTTTGACTCTTGCCTCTCCCAATCTATTCATCACAGAAAGGCCAGGAAAAAATATTCTTAAAATATATAATCCAAACTCTTCAGTGGTTTCCTATTAAAATTAGTGTAGAATCAAAAGTCCCCACAATGATTCTACACAACCTGGCTTCTTGTACATTTTAAGCTTCATCTCATATCCTTTTCAATGTCTTTTTCTCCTCTAGCCACTCTGTTCTTCTTTCAAGTCCTCAAATGTATCAAAACTTCCCACTTCAGGAAATTCAGTTGTGTTTTTCTCTCTACTGAACTGGCTCTTTGCCAGTCTATCTCTTACTTATCCTTCCAGGTCTCGGGTTAAATGTCATTCCTCCAAAGAGGCTCTCCCTGACCACCACCACCCTCAACCTCAAGCAACCCCATGGACTGCAGCCCACCAGGCTTCTCTGTCCATGGGACTTTCCAGGCAAGGGTACTGGAGTGGGTTGCTATTTCCTTCTCCAGGGGATCTTCCCACCCCAGGAATTGAACGCGGGTTTCCTGCATTGCAGGCAGACGCTTTACCCTCTGAGCCACCAGGGAAGCCCTCAACCTCAATTAGATCTCTCTAAATGAACTTATGGTTGCTAGGGGGGTGGGGGGATGGGGGGAAAGATAGGAAGTTTGGGATCGACATGTACACTCTGTGATATTTAAAATGTATAACCAACAAGGACCTTCTGTTTAGCATAAGGAGCTCTGTTTTATGGGGCAGCCTGGATGGGAGGGGAATTGGGAGGAGAATGAACACCTGTATATGTATGACTGAGTCCCTTTGCTGTCCACCTAAGACTGTCACAAGGTTGTTAATTGGCTATACTCCAAAACAAAATAAAAGGCTTTATTAAAAAGTTTTAAAAAATAAAAATAAATAAATTAGGTCTCTCTAGTATACCATCTTGTACTTTGCCTTTGTCTAGTTTCCCATGGTTTGTTATGAATCTATTTATATGATTATTTCTAGTATGTTTTCCCACTAAACAAGATCTTAACCTGCATGAGAAGAGGTGCCAGGGAATATTTGTTTGACTCATCACTTTTCTATATTCAGCACTCTGCCAGCACCTGGCACATGATCTTGGGTGTTTCTTCAACAAATGAGTTAATGAATACACAAATCATTGGCTCAAGCCTCATTCTATAACTCCCTCTCAACCACCCTCTCTGCTCCACCACACCAATAGATTTCAACACATGCTTTCCAGTTCACCACTAAGTGCTATATCTATAATCACACTGAAAAACAGCCTCACTGAACTTCTTTTGGATTCTTTTTCTTTACTTTCATTTATTAATTTTATTTATTTATTATTTTTGGCTGCGCTGGGTCTTCGTTGCTGGGTGCAGGCTTTCTATAGTTGTGATGAGGGTGGGGGGAGGGGGGAGGATTACTCTCTAGTTGCATTGTGTAAGATTTCATTGCAGTGGCTCCTCTTGTTGCAGAAAGTGGGTTCCAGGGATCATGGGCTTCAGTAATTGTGGCACGCGGGCTCTAAGTGCAGGCTCCCTAGTTGTGATTCATGGGCCCAGTTGCCCTGCAGCATGTGGAATCTTCCCAGGCCAGGGATTGAACCCATATCTGCTGCATTAGCAGGTAGATTCTTAACCACTGGACCACCAAGGAAGCCTTTTGTTGCGGTTATTAAATGAGCCAACGCTCCGTGTCGCTCCCAAGCCTTCATGCATGTTAATCCCCCTAACTGGAACACTGCTTTCCTCACTCAGCCAAATGATCCAGCTCATATGATTAAGGCCAGTTAATGTTAGAGAATGAATTAAGAACCTGCTCAAATTGTTCCCTCCCTCCCTAGGAAGGTGAGAGGATACCTGTTCCTACCTTCTTAAACCAATCCTTTTCAATGTGGATAACACATAAGGAAGACAAAATTCTCAAATGACCTACTACTTGCCCCAGAATCACACTTTGCCACTGAAAATACTACAGATTTCACTCCTTCTCTTACCAATGGAGGGGAAAGAAACCAGTTTTCTAAAATAGCTTCAAGGACAGAGTCAGTGCCATCTGTGTCAACAAAATTTCAGGTTAAAAAAAAAATCGATGGTTATGTAAGACAAGAGTGCCTAATTTTCTACAGTCTATTGGCTTTTTCAGAAGAACAACCTTGAAAGTATCCAGAAATCAATTGCTTGGGTAATGCATACTCAGCAACCTCAAAGTAGACACGGCTTAAATCACCAAATGAAAATGAGGGAGACCTTAATAGGCACTGACCAAGTAAAGATGTGCCTGAGAACAGAGAGAAAATGAGAAGGGGTGACTGGCACATGCCAATACGAACTCAATCAGCAATGGTATTGCGTGCACCATTTTTTATAATAACAATGTTGTGGGCATCCCAGGTTGGCTCACTTGACATTCATCTCTACTTTTTCTTCCCGGTTTCCTCCAGTATAGAAGCTAGGAACACTAAATAATTACTTTCTCAGCTTCTAAAAGAACAGTTTTGGCTGAAGAAGCCTTCTCCATTCTCCCAATTGCTTACATCAAAAACTGGGAGTCTGACTCTTCTCTTCCACACCCCATGTTTGATCTATTAGCAAATTCGGTTTGCTCCACTTCCATACTATATTCCAAATCTAACTATTTGTCACCACCTCCACCACTGCTCTCTTCATCTAAGTCAGCACGGTCTATTGCTTGAACCACTGCCATAATCTCTGCCTCCATCCTTGCCCCCTACAATCTATTTTCCAAAGAACATCTCTGAAGTTACCTTTTTTAAAAATGCAAACCTCATCATATTACTCCTTTGCTCAAAGCCTTCCAATATCTTTAAATAGAATAAAATATGAACCCCTTACCATAATCTACAAGGCTTTGTATTGTCTGACTTCTAGCCATCTCATCAATATCCACGTCCACCACTCTGCTGCATGCTCACTCTGCTGGCCTCCTTGCCTTTACTTAGACATGTCAAGCATGTTCCTCATTAGGGCCTTACTATTTGTTGTTCTCTTTCCCAGGAACACTTTTTTTTTTTTTTTTTTTTGGCTGCACTGGGTCTTTGTGGCTGCACGTGGGTTTTCTCTAGTTGCAGCAAATGGGGACTACTCTCGTTACTGTGCAAGGGCCTCTCACTGTGGAAGCTTCTCTTGATGCAGAGCACAGGTTCTAGGGTGCACGGGCTCAGTAGTTGCAGCTTGTGGGCTCTAGAGCATGCACTCAGTAGTTGTGGCTCAGTAGTTGTGACACAGGCCCAGCTGCCCTGCAGCATGTGGGATCCTCTCAGACCAGAGGTTGAACCTGCATCCCCCAAAATGGCAGGTGGGTTCCCAACCACTGAACCACCAGGCAAGTCCTTCCCAGAACACTCTTCTGCCAGATACATCTTTCCTTCATTGATTAGGGTTTTTATTCAATCACCATCCAATCAGAGGCACCTTCTCCAAATATTGTACCTAAAATAGCATTCTGCCCATACTTCTTACTGCATTGCACATATTACAACTCGACTTTATCATTGATATGTACTGGTTTATTTCTTTATTGTCTTTCCAACACTTACACACACTATTCTATTTACAACTGTATCTTCAGCATCTAAAAATGTGCCTGACATGTGGTAGGAGCTCAGTCATTGTATTTGTAAAATTAATAAGTTTCCCATAGACCTCTACCCAAATTTGAGTTATCCTCTATTGCCATTCTTTAGCATATCTTCTACTTTTTCTAAGTTAATAATTATGATACACACAGTTTGTTGTCCATACATCATTTAACCCTTATACCTCATTTCCATAGCAATAAAACCCTGATTTTTTTCAACTATAAACTTGTTGATCTATCCCAGTCCCCAACAATGAATCATAATTTTCCTAAACCAGTCATGCTAATCCTATCCCACTTTGGCATAGACTGTTACACAGTAAACATGTCATCTGCTTTTTTTTCAAGGTAAGGGAAAAATAAAATATTTCCCATCTTAAATAAAAAGTCTGAGTCTTAGAAGCAACTAATATTTGTACCTGTCTCTTCCTTCTTAGAATATGGGTCTGAAGATATAATGCTCAGAACTGTGGCAGCTACCTTGTGACAATTAATGACAGGCGTGAAGACTAAAGTAAACTCAGTGAGAATAATACAATGGAAAGACAGGAAAACCTAGGTCCTGGTGACATCACTGAGCCAGTGAATAAGCCTATAACGGCCTGTTTCCAGTGCTCTTACTAAGGAAACAACAGATGTTCTTACAATTTAGGCTATTGTTAGTTAGGTTTTCCTTTATTAACAACCAAATGAAATCTAATTCTTTCCATTATTTTATGAATGAGTTTGTGAGGACAAATGTGTTTTTCTTCTATGTAGAACAGTCTGGATAAGAAAATGGAAGGAAAGAGGGAGAGAGGAAAGGGAAAAATAAACTCAGCTAACATGGATGAAATAATCCTGGAAGTGGAGTGAATTACAGGAAGGATAAAGAAGCAAATATACATATATATTGTCAAATATCTTCCCCACTCATTACCTAGTCTCAACTTCCTCCAGTCTGTCTTTATCTGAACTTTCCACTCATACATAAAGATCATGAACTAAGCCACTGCTTTCATAAATCTGTGGTAGTGATTTCACACCATCACACAATAAAACCTTTAATGACTTCTCATAACCTATGAGATAATATTAGTCAGCATTCAATGATTTTAAAATTCAATCACACCAATACATTGAATTTATCTCCTACTCTTTCCTAATTTAAATCTTCCCACTCAAAAACAAATAGATAAGAACAAACTCTCCTTACTCTTCTCCTATTCTTTATTACATCTAAGCCATGATCTCCCCATTCCAAGTTGGTGGATAATGTAACAGACAAAGTAAGTAGGTCTTTAAAACACTAGCAAAGCAGAGGAGAGAGAGAGAAAATCAACTATAATGAATTTATCCAGAATTTTGCAACCAGAAAAATGGAATAAACTGTTTAATTTCATCGTGCATGCATGTTTTGTGCTTACAGTTTTAGAATAGTTTTAAAATTGTATATGATATACATACGTCATAAAAGTTCTTCTAAAGGTTAAATCAGGCCTTGACCATTTAGAATGCATTTTCTCTCCTCCTCTCTAAATCTGGCTCCATCCCTTGAACTCAAGTCAAAATCTAACCTCCAAGTAACCTTTCCAGACTACAGTGGAGTCTTTTTTGAATGAATTTTTACAATCTGTAGATCCAAGTTTTCTCTTAAATATGTATGTATTTGTTTGTATTGTAAACTGTTGTACTTAAGTTGTAGCTTACCTCTCTCATTATACTCAGAGTTCACTGCTCATAGGTAAATCCTTAGAATGTATTAAACTTTTTTTTCAGTCTCCCATATCACAGCTAGAACAGTGAGAATGCAGTGAACACTTGTTGAATGAAAAAAGTACACACCCTTGACCTACCAGTTTATATGACCAAGGTGCAGATGAGTGTTTGAACATAAATGCTTTATGTTTCAAGAGTTACCAACAATCTATTGGGTCAAAGATAAATCCTGGGCTAAGCTAGAAAGCAAGATACTATAATCAGCATCAGTAAATGAAGACCCTCCTTTGGGAAGTTCTATAGGACTCTACCAATTTTAACCTTGCAAAGTCTTGCCTAGCAGGCAAAGAAGAGCCACCCAGGCCCACTCCTCCTCCTTCACCCAGCACCACTTCTACCCCCATCACCAAATCAAAAATGCATGTTTTAAATCAGAATATTGACCAGCAATCAACTGCACTTATGCCATACCAAAACTGATTGCCATCCCATGCCTACCTCCTTGCTGCCTATGACAGCCTTATTACCTGCCTCAGTGACAGAAGTGGACAGCCAACCTGCATCTCCCTCCACTTCAGCATCAGTGAGCCATCCTGCTCCCTCTCTGTCTGGAAATCAAGGCCAGCCACCTCCAAAAATGCCAAAGGGAAGGGAGTAGAAACTTTGCACCCTAATTTTAAAATGGTGTCAGTCTATGATGTAAAAGGAAGACTATCTTCTCCTCCAAATGTGGACACTGTCTATTTCTTTATTTTAGTCACTAGCTGATGTCTTTGGCAGTGAACATATCAAGTAAGCTTTTCCAGGATGGGCTTGTAGCATTGGAAATAAAGCTTCCAAAACAAAAAGTCAAACTTCTAATTGTTTCTTAGTTTGTACCCACACATCCACCAACACACTTCATTTTTAAAAATATTTTTTGTAGCCAAGAAAACCAAATTCATACTCCATTCTGTCCCCTTAACAATGGCAAGGCATTCAGATTTTTACTTCTCCTTTTGGCCTGTTTACTTTCCCTTCTCAATTTAAAACCAAACAAAACAAAAACAGCTTTTTTTGGTCACCAGTCATTACTGCGTTTCCCATTTTCCCCTTTCTGTTCTCTGGCTCATTTTTCCTGTCCTCCTCCTGAACAACAGAAATTTTAAAATAAAAACTGAATTATGAGTAATCTATACTTGAGATTTTTAAGGTCAGTATATTACAACTGGATATGAATAGAATTCGACTCAACAGATCATTTATTTCTTTATAAACCGGAGTATAGATGTATTTTGTATTCACTATAAAGTGTTTGGGGTTCTTTGGTAGCTCAGATGGTAAAGAATCTGCCTGCCATGTGGGAGACCTGGGTTTGATCCCCGAGTTGGGAAGATCCCCTGGAGGAGAGCGTGGCAACCCACTCCAGTGTTTTTGTCTGAAGAATCCCCATGGACAGAGGAGCCTGGCAGTCTACAGTCCATGTGGTCACAAAGAGTTGGACACAACTGAGTGAGTAAGCAACAGTACAGCATAGGGATATATGGGAGCACCGCTTCCCCTCCTCTCCAGCAATGAATGAATGAGTATCTTTCTGTTTGTAAGTGCTCTTGCAAAATATATTGTTTTGTGTGAAAGTAATTTTATTTCTATAAATAGCATTACATATCTCACTCTGTTTTTATTTAATTTTCTTTTGGTTTCGGCTTGGAGGTGTTCTTTTTTTTAATTTCTTCTTATTGTGGTTTGGGAAAAGCATAAAAGCTGTTAACTATTAGTCCTTCACAATTCCTCTTCAAAGACAAATTCAAAAGCAAGATTTTCTGTCGGGTCTGCCCAAACTTGCTTGGAACATCTCTATCTGAAGAGATGAGAAATACATGCAAAGCTAAGACATAATGAAAAGGTGCAGATCTTATTTTTAATCATAAATCTTTTTTTTTTTTTTTTTGAGGAGGTGGAAGGGTGGAACAGATGCCCCAGGTATACAGGGTTGAGTTAATCCTATTCTTCGCTTTTTGGTACATTATCATCACCGGTCTGTACAAGGCCTCGCCCTTATTTTGTTTATTTCCTTTAACCCCCTTTCCTCATGCCTTTCTCCTTCATCCCCCCAGTGGCAACCATGCCAATGAGTTGAAAGTGTATCTTTTTGGTTCTTAGAAAGATAAAGACCATTACAGTATACTAACACATATATATGGACTTTAGAAATATGGTAACGATAACCCTATATGCAAAACAGAAAAAGAGACTCAGATGTATAGAACAGACTTGTGGACTCTGGGAGAAGGCGAGGGTGGGATGTTTCAAGAGAACAGCATTGAAACATGTATATTATCTAGGGTGAAACAGATCACCAGCCCAGGTTGGGTACATGAGACAAGTGCTAGGGCCTGGCGCACTGGGAAGACCCAGAGGGATTGGGTGGAGAGGGAGGTGGGAGGGGGGACTGGGATGGGGAATACATGTAAATCCATGGCTAATTCATTTCAATGTATAACAAAAACCACTGTAATGATGTAAAGTAATTAGCCTCCAACAAATAAAAATAAATGGAAAAAAAAAAAAAAGAAAGTGTATCTTTTTGGTTCTTAAGTGCACTTACAAAATATATCATTTTGTGTAAAGATAATTTTGATTTATCTAAATAGTATTTTGCTACATCTTTCCATTTCTTTTATTTTTTCACTCTACACTGTGCTTTTTAAGTTTCTCTACACTAGCATGTATAAATCTGCTTAGCTATTTCTGCTTATTACCTTGTTTCTCTGATGTGGAACCACCATACCCAGCCACTTTCCCAGGAATGAACTCTTTTTTTTATGATAGCATTTTTTTAAGTTTTTTGTTTACCTTTTTTAAAATTAATTTACTTATTTTAATTGGAAGCTAATTACTTTACAATATTGTAGTGGGTTTTGCCATACATGAATCAGGCATGGGTGTACATGTGTTCCCCATCCTGAACCCCCCTCCCACCTCCCTCATCCCATTCCTCAGGGTCATCCCAGTGTACCAGCCCTGAGCACTTGTCTCATGCGTTGAACCTGGACTGGCGATCTGTTTCACATATGACAATATACATCTTTCAGTGCTATTCTATCAAATCATCCCACCCTCGCCTTTTCCCACAGAGTCCAAAAGACTGTTCTTTATATCTGTGTCTCTTTTGCTGTCTCGCATATAGGGTCATCGTTACCATCTTTCTAAGTTCCATATATATGCGTTAATACACTGTATTGGTGGTTTTCTTTCTGACTTACTTCACTCTGTATAATGGGCTCCAGTTTCATCCACCTCATTAGGACTGATCCAAATGCATTCTTTTTAATGGCTGAGTAATATTCCATTGTGTATATGTACCACCGCTTTCTTATCCATTCGTCTGCCAATGGACATCTAGGTTGCTTCCATGTCCTGGCTATTATAAACAGTGCGGCAATGAACATTGGGGTACATGTGTCTCTTTCAGATCTGGTTTCCTCAGTGTGTTTGCCCAGCAGTGGGATTGCTGAGTCGTATGTCAGTTCTATTTCCAGTTTTTTAAGGAATCTCCATACTGTTCTCCATAGCAGCTATACTTGTTTGCATTCCCACCAACAGTGTAAGAGGGTTCCCTTTTCTCCACACCCTCTCCAGCATTTATTGCTTGTAGACTTTTGGATAGCAGCCATTCTGACTGACATGAGATGGTACCTCATTGTGGTTTTGATTTGCATTTCTCTGATAATGAGTGATTTAAGCATCTTTTCATGTGTCTGTTAGCCATCTGTATGTCTTCTTTGGAGAAATGTCTGTTTAGTTCTTCGGCCCATTTTTTGATTGGGTCGTTTATTTTTATGGAATTGAGCTGCAGGAGCTGCTTGTATATTTTGAGATTAATTCTTTGTCTGTTGCTTCTTTTGCTATTATTTTCTCCCACTCTGAAGTCTGTCTTTTCACCTTGCTTATAGTTTCCTTCGTTGTGCAAAAACTTTTAAGTTTAATTAGGTCCCATTTGTTTATTTTTGCTTTTATTACCATTACTCTGGGATGTGGGTCATAGAGGATCCTGCTGTGATTTATGTCAGAGTGTTTTGCCTATGTTTTCCTCTAGGAGTTTTATAGTTTCTGGTCTTACATTTAGATCTTTGATCCATTTTGAGTTTATTTTTATGTATGGTGTTAGGAAGTGTTCTAGTTTCATTCTTTTACAGGTGGTTGACCAGTTTAGGAACAGACTGTTAATGCACACCTACCAGTACAAATAATACTGAAATTAAAATTTTTATATGAGTTCTCACATTTACCTATGTGGGATTTCCTCAGCATGCATGCCCAGGAACAGAACTGCTATATACTAAGATACATAACTTTTATTTTTATCAAGTACTGGTGGATTACACCTGTATACTGGTTCCAGCAGTACCTGAGAGTTCCTGTAACTCCAAGCTTGGCCTGATATAGCTTTCTAATAAATGGAAACTGATAATTCACTGTTTAAATTTCTCTGATTATTGATGCAGTTAAGTATTTCTTATACATGAATTATATGGCGAATAGGAAGGGGGGAAGTAGAAGCAAAGACAGATTTTATTTTCTTAGGCTCCAAAGTCACTGCTGATGGTGACTGCATCCACGAAATTAAAAAACACTTGCTCCTTGGAAGGAAAACTATGACAAACCTAAACAGTGTATTAAAAAGCAGAGACATCACTTTGTCAGCACAGTGATGTCAAAGTTATAGTTTTTCCAGTAGTCATGTTCTCCTCAAGGTCATGAGAGTTGAACCCTAAAGAACACCAAAGAACCTATGCTTTTGAATTATGGTGCTGGAGAAGATGTTTGAGAGTCCCTTGGACTACAAGAAGATCAAATCAGTCAATCCTAAAGGAAATCAACCCTGAATATTCATTGGAAGGACTGATGCTGAAACTGAAGATCCAATACTTTGGCCACCTGATTTGAAGAGCTGACTCATTGGAAAAGACCCTGATGCTGGGAAAGATTGAGGGACTGGAGAAGAAGGGGGCAGCAGAGGATGAGATGGTTAGAGAGCATCACTGACTCAACAGACATGAATTTGAGAAAACTCCAGGAGATAGTGAAGGACAGGAAATCCTGGCATGCTACAGTCCAGAGGGTCACAAAGAGTCAGAAACGACTTAGTGACTGAATAACAAAGCATTTCTTCATTTGCTTGTTAGGGTTTCCTACACTGTAAGTTAGACAACTCATGTTCTTATCCTTTGCACATTTTCTTGTTAGAATTGTTGTCTGAGTCTCCAGAACATTATGTGTTTTGAAAACTTGTCAAATCATTCCTGCCATGGAAACATTAGGGTCTTTTCAATAAAAATACCACAATCTCTTTAGTAAGCTAAGTGTGTACAAAATAATGCTTCCCAGCTTTAAATTGAGGAGTTTGGTTGCTAGAGGCAAAAAAAGGAGGGCAAAATTAAAGAAACATTCAAAATTTCATTTCTCATAGTAAAAAGTTATGTTATAGTATTAGTACAATGTTTGTACTAAGAGCCATATCATTAAAATTGATACTTTTAGAAAGCACTTAGAAAATTTTATTTATCAAATAACACTTGAATTCTGAATATCTGGAATAAAGTTATGGAAGGCAATTAGTATCACATATCCAGTTTAGAAAATAAATTCACTCTGCATTTACTGAAAACCACTGAAATTATGAATCACCTCTTAACTTTATATGTAGAGATGCACATGATGCCTTTATGCATTTAACACTGAAAATGCATGCTGCAGGGGGAGAAACTATGCTTAGCTACTATTTTGTGCATCTATGATATGAAATGGAAAATGTATCCTGGATTTATTAATGATGGAGTACCAGCTATATTAGAGCAAGGGATGTGTTGCTATACAAATAAAAGAAGCAGCGTCTAAACTCAGATCCACAGCACAACAGGAAATCTACATATACCTGGGGGTCTTCATTCAGTGTTGAAGAAAATAGTGACAATTGTGCCAATGAACAAGGGCAGCTAATGAATGTTACTTCAAGTTTGCAATGAGAAGAGATATTTTAAAGAATAAAACTTTTTTCATGCTAAAGTTTGCCAACTGATCACACAAGTGTTTAAAATGAAGACTGAGAATATAAAATGAAGACTGAGAATAAAATTTTGGTCTAGATTCTGTTAATGCTAGTGAACTACATTTTTTCAGGTTTCAGATGGCTTCCTTAAGCTGCATATCTCAGAAACATGCCTAGTATTTTAACTTGCCAGAAACTTTCATTTTAAGGTGTTGTTTATAATGCTGAAGTTACAGTACTGAGATTTCATAAGAAATCTGAATTGTAGTGAAAATGATTCAAAGTCAAGATTTTCATTCTGCCAATCCTTGATTCTCTTTTCTCCTCAAAGATAGAAATCTGTGGTGTATTGGGGGCATATTTTAAAACTATAACCAGATGTTGCAACAGATTATCAAGAAATATTTCTTAGAGCCACATACAGTAAGAGTTATTAGACATCCAAGTGTTTGAAACATTTGAAACATTAGCATCTGACCGAGAAAAGAACCAAATGTGCTGTTCCAAGAAAAGTCTCTCCTACATTTTTGGATCTCTGTTCAACCCAAAATTCAAAACTATCTGACAAAGTCAGCAAACATTTGTTCCCACTTCTGATGACTTATAATTATAAATAGGCATCTTCTAATTTAGAAGAAAATAAAGAGTAAAAAAAGAGAATATGTGCATATAACAACCTATAGTTCAAGTCATCCATGATCAAGCCAATCAGAGATTATTATTAATAATTTCAATATGCTTTATTTTTAAAGCTAATAGATTTTAAGGCTAAATTTGATTATTTTTCTCTATGTATGAGTCATGGGAGTGAGTATTATTACTATACCAACCTATTTTAATAAACAAGAAAACTAATTTAGATAAGTAAAATGAGAAGAGTCATGTCAACTTTACACAGAAGCAGACTAAACTCAGGTCTTCTCACCCCTAATTCACACTCTACCATATACCATTCCTTCTCAGAATTGGAGCCTTTGGGGTGAATCTGGTATGTGTGTGTGTGTATGTGTTAGTCACTCAGTTGTGTCCAACTCTTTGTGACCCCATGGACTGTAGTCCACCAGGCTCCTCTGTCCATGGAATTCTCCAGGCAAGAATACTGGAGTGGGTTGCCACTCCTTTCTCCAGGGGATCTTCCCCACCCAGAGATCAAACCCAGATCAAACCTGCACTGCAGGCAGATTCTTTGCCATCTGAGCCACCAGGGAAGCCCCAAATCTAGTATAGCACAATGCTTTTGTTATTTAAGTCATCAACCTAAAAGAACACTCACTCATCCTGGAACTCTCACTGGCTACTAGCTAGCTGAACTTCTGACATCACCACTAGGTGTTCATTTTTTAGCTATCATTGTGAAACTTCCTGCCATCCTGAAAAATTGTCTTCTTCCTGTTCCTTGAAAGAGCATTCAGTGCAGCTCAAAGCAATGCATATTTGGGTCTTACAGCTCTCTATTCTAATGGCACTCTATTCGCTGGACCATATACAAAGGATCAGTTTCTCTCCATACCCCGCAATTTGCCTCCTCTCCCCCAGTTCACATAAGAAGTGAATATAAGATTAAGAAATTAGGACATTAGGATCAGGAAGCATCTGAATACTTTTTAATATTTGTTTTTAAGCCTCAAACCAGTATCAATTTTGCAGTTGGGCTAAAGGTTCATGTTGTTGTTGCTAAGTCGTGTCCGACTCTTTTTTGACCGCATGGGCTATAGCCTGCCAGGCTCCTCTGTCCATGGGATTTCCCAGGCAAGAATACTTGAGTGGGTTGCCATTTCCTTCTCCAGAAAGTGAAAGTGGAAGTCGCTCAGTCATGTCTGACTCTTTGCAACCCCGTGGATTATACAGTCCATGGAATTCTCCAGGCCAGAATACTGGAGTGGGTAGACTTTCCCTTCTCCAGAGGATCTTCCCAACTAACCCAGGATCGAACCCAGGTCTCCTGCATTGCAGGCAGATTCTTTGTCAGCCCCAAGGTTCATAGTGAACACTATTTCAGTCTTTAAAAAATGAGTAAAGCTATTTCCACTAGGTGGCTGTCTTTACCAAGAACTGTAAGAGCCATGCCCACTTGTAGCAATTTGCAAATTTTAAAACCTACCTTTTACGGAGAACTATATACATAGCCATTTAGTAGATTTAATAATACAAAGCTTCTATGATTCCATTTTTTCAGCCCCCACTTTGGAAAAAGTCAGTAAATGTTAAAAACATATGTTTTTTTAAAAAATATAGAAATTTTGTTTGTTGCTGGTTGAAATTTTTTTCTTTTTTCTAATTGAACCTAAGATACTGTGTAAATTTTAGGTGAAAGTGAAGTCTCTCAGTTGTGTGTGACTCATGGACTGTACCCACCATTCTTCTTTGTCCACGGGATTTTCTAGGCAAGAATACTGGAGTGGGTTGCCATTTCCTTCTCCAAGGGATCTTCCCAACCCAGGAGTTGAACTGGGGTCTCCTGCATTTCAGGTGGATTCTTTACCAGATGAGCCACAAGGGAAACCCAAGAATACTGGAGTGGGTAGGCTTTCCCTTCTCCAAGGGATCTTCACGACCCAGGAATCAAATCGGGGTCTCCTGCATGGCAGGGAGATTCTTTACCAACTGAGCTCAGGGAAGCCTACCAGGGAAAAGGTGTACAGGTTAATTTGTTATATTGATATATTGTAATACAACTGCCATTGTAGCAATAATTTAGCACCTCTATCACATTATATAATTATCATTTCTTTTTAGTGGTTGGATCAGCTAAGTTCCAGTCTCTTAGCAAGTTCGATAATTATAATACAATATTGTATCTATATTTACTAGACTGCGCTAATGCACAGATTTCCAGGACTTATTTGCTATTTGTTGCAAGTTTGTAGACTTAAACAACACCTGAAAATTTTCTTAAGGAAATAAGGGATTTTACCCAGAATAAAGACTGAGAGACATATATAAAAGTTTTCTCTTTGTAATGTTGTTCATATTCTCTGATCAAAAAATACTTGTTGATTATAGAAATTAAGTGTTTGATATTTGGGAGAAAAGATTGGCTATTGTCATTTATAGTTGACATTTGTTTTACATTTCCCACCCCCATCCTGGTCAATAAAGATACTTTTAAGTTAAAACAGAATCAACTGAGTAAAATTTATCATATGCTCCAATTTCTACTCTAATCATCAATGAGATTGTTTGTTCCCCATCACATGCTTTGCTATTGATTAGTATTTGATTTTTTATTTGATTAGCATAAAAATTGTGTACCTTGTAAACTTCTTACTGAACTATAACTAAAAAGAAGTGCACAAGTTGTAAGTGTATATTCAATGAAAGTGAAAGTGTCTGACTCCCTGTGACCCCACGGACTATAATGGATCTCAAGGGGATCTTCCCAACCCAAGGACTGAACCCAGGTCTCCTGCACGGCAGGCTGATTCTTTACCAGCTGAGCCACAAGGGAAGCTCAAGAATACTAGAGTGGATAGCCTATCCCTTCTCCAGCGGATCTTCCCGACCCAGGAATTTAACTGGGATCTCCTGCATTACAGGAGGATTCTTTACCAACTGAGCTATGAAGGGTATCGATAAATTTTCACAAAGTGAAATGAAAAATGTTTTTGTGTAATTGTAGATTTTATCTTTTTAGATTTTGTTTGCTATTTGTTTGGTTTTACCCGAGTTACCAGCCCCTAGATCAAGAAATAGAACATTACAGCCACCAGAAGCCCATTCATTCTCCCAGCTGGTCACCTGCCCACAATGGTGACCATAACTCTGACTTCTAATGCTATATATGACTCTTGCCTGTTTTCAAAACTAATATGAGTCTTCTCAATTCTTTTTCTTCCCATTGTGTTTGTGGGTCTCATCCATGTTGTTTCCACTGCTGTATATCACAACTTTTTATTTAATTATTAATGAACATGTATGTTTTCCTGTTTGGAACTATTATGAATAGAGCTTCTATTCAGTTCTTGAATGAAAATGCATTTCTTGGTAAGTATCCACCTAGAAGTGAGATTTGCATATGTCATGGGATTTGCATATGTTCAGCTTCGAAAGACAATGCCAGTTTACTAAAATGGTTGTGCTAATCTACACTCTCACCAGCAAGTATAAGAGCTTCCATGTTCTAGTTCCTCCCTAGCATTTGGTATTTAGTCCTTTTATATTGTAGCCATTCTGATGGGTGATATCTCACTGTGATTTTAAACTGCATTTCCTAATGAAATTATTTATAAGCTTATGGGTTAAGAATGTTCCAATCTTTTTTTTCTCATTTCTCTATAGTTTTTTATATCATTTTATTTTATTTTATTTTATTTTTGGCTGTGTGGGGTCTTCGTTGCTGCATGGGCTTTTCTCTAGCTGTGGAAAATCGGGGCTACTCTCTGGATGTAGTACATGGGCTTCTCATTGCGGTTACTTCTCTAGTTACCAGAGCCCAGGCTCTAGGCACAAGGGCCTCAGTAAGTTGCAGCACTTGGGCTCAGTAGTCGTGATGTGCAGGCTCTAGAGCACAGCTCAATAGTTGTGGCAAATAGGGCTACTTGCTCTGCAGCATGTGGGATCCTCCCGGATGAGGGGCTAAACCCATGTCTGCCACACTGGCAGGTGGACTCTTCATCACTGAGCCAACAGGGAAGCCCTATGTAGTTTTAAAAATTAATTTGTATCAACGAATATAGTAAAGTTGCAGGATGTAAAAGTAACACACAGAAATCCCTTGCATTCCTATACACTAACAATGAGAAAACAGAAAGAGAAATTAAGGAAACAATACCATTCACCATTGCAACAAAAAGAATAAAATACTTAGGAGTATATCTACCTAAAGAAACAAAAGAGCTATACATAGAAAACTATAAAACACATATGAAAGAAATCAAAGAAGACACAAACAGATGGAGAAATACACCATGTTTGTGGATTGGAAGAATCAATATTGTCAAAATGACTATACTACCCAAAGCAATCTATAGATTCAATGCAATCCCTGTCAAGCTACCAACGGTATTTTTCATAGAACTAGAACAAATAATTTCACAATTTGTATGGAAATACAAAAAAAGCTCAAATAGCCAAAGTAATCTTGAGAAAGAAGAATGGAACTGTAGGAATCAACCTGCCTGACTTCAGACTATACTACAAAGCCACAGTCATCAAGACAGTATGGTACTGGCACAAAGACAGAAATATAGATCAATGGAACAGAATAGAAAGCCCAGAGATGAATCCACGAACCTATGGACAACTTATCTTCGACAAGGGAGGCAAAGATATACAATGGAAAAAAGACAACCTCTTTAACAAGTGGTGCTGGGGAAACTGGTCAACCACTTGTAAAAGAATGAAACTAGAACACTTTCTAACACCATACACAAAAATAAACTCAAAATGGATTAAAGATCTAAATGTAAGACCAGAAACTATAAAACTCCTAGAGGAGAACATAGGCAAAACACTCTGACATAAAACACAGCAGCATCCTCTATGACCCACCTCCCAGAATATTGGAAATAAAATAAAAAACAAACAAATGGAACCTAATGAAACTTAAAAGCTTTTGCACAACAAAGGAAACTATAAGCAAGGTGAAAAGACAGCCCTCAGATTGGGAGAAAATAATAGCAAATGAAGCAACAGACAAAGAATTAATCTCAAAAATATACAAGCAACTCCTGCAGCTCAATTCCAGAAAAATAAATGACCCAATCAAAAAATGGGCCAAAGAACTAAACAGATGTTTCTCCAAAGAAGACACACAGATGGCTAACAAACACATGAAAAGATGCTCAAATCACTCATTATCAGAGAAATGCAAATCAAAACCACAATGAGGTACCATCTCATGTCAGTCAGAATGGCTGCTATCCAAAAGTCTACAAGGAATAAATGCTGGAGAGGGTGTGGAGAAAAGGGAACCTTCTTACATGGTTGGTGGGAATGCAAACTAGTACAGCTGCTATGGAGAACAGTGTGGATATTTCTTTAAAAACTGGAAACAGAACTGCCATATGACCCAGCAATCCCGCTTCTGGGCATACACACTGAGAAAACCAGATCTGAAAGAGACACATGCACCCCAATGTTTATTGCAGCACTGTTTATAATAGCCAGGACATGGAAGCAACCTAGATGCCCATCAGCCGATGAATGGATAAGGAAGCTGTGGTACATATACACCATGGAATATTACTCAGCCATTAAAAAGAATTCATTTGAATCAGTTCTAATGAGATGGATGAAACTGGAGGCCATTATACAGAGTGAAGTAAGCCAGAAAGATAAAGACCAATACAGTATACTAACACATATATATGGAATTTAGAAAGATGGTAACGATAACCCTATATGCAAAACAGAAAAAGAGACACAGATGTACAGAACAGACTTTTGGACTCTGTGGGAGAAGGCGAGGGTGGGATGTTTTGAGAGAACTGCATCGTAACATGTATATTATCTAGGGTGAAACAGATCACCAGCCCAGGTTGGATGCATGAGACAAGTGCTCAGGGCTGGTGCACTGGGAAGACCCAGAGGGATCGGGTGGAGAGGGAGGTGGGAGGGGGGATCAGGATGGGGAATACATGTAAATCCATGGCTGATTCATGTCAATGTATGGCAAAAACCACTACAATATTGTAAAGTAATTAGCCTCCAACTAATAAAAATAAACGGAAAAAAAATAGAGATGCTGCATTTAAAGTCAAAAAAAAAATTTAATTTGTATGAGTTCTTTATACATCTGAGGCTTGTCAAATCAGTGGTCAGATACAAATACATTGTAGTCATCTCTTCCCATTCTAGGGTTTAACTTTTTACTGTCTCAATAATCATTGATGAAAAAAATCCAATTTGTTGTTTTTTTTCTTTATGGTTAACACATTCTTGGAGTCCTGTTTTTAAAATTCTTTGCCTATTCCAAATTCATGAACATATTATTCTATGATTTCTTCTTGGAGATTTATTATTTAACCATTTACATGTAGATACAATCCATCTGCAGTTGCTTTTTGTGTATGGTGCCAAGATGGGACAAAAACTCAGTTTTTCATGTGGATATCAAGTTGTCCCCACACCATTTATTAAAATGACCATCATTTCACTATTGTACAATAGTTTTGTCTTTGTCACAAACGAACTATATATATCATTGTCATTGTCACTGTTCAGTCGTGTTCAACTCTCTGCAACCCCCTGGACTGCAGCATAACAGACTCCCCTGTCTTTCAGTATCTCCCGGATTTGGCTCAAATTCACATCCATTGAGTCAGTGAGGCTATCTTAACCCTCCCAGCCTCTGTCATCCCCTTCTCCTCCTGCCCTTAGTCTTTTCCAGCACCAGGGTCTTTTCCAATGAGTCAGCTCTTCACATCAGGTGGCCAAACTATTGGAACTTCAGCTTTAGCATTGGTGCTTCCAATGAATATTCAGGATTAATAGCCTTCAGAATTGACTGGTTTGATTTCCTTGTAGTCCAAAGGACTCTCAAGAGTCTTCTCCAGCACATAATTCAAAAGCATCAATTCTTTGACTCTATATGTGTGTGTGTGTGTGTGTGTGTGTGTGTGTATCTGTAGATATGTATGTATATATAATATATACATTAGGTATATATGTGTGTATATTTATTTCTGGACTTTCTATTCTCTTTCATCTTTCTATTTTTCTCTCCTTGGGCCCATTATCTTCATTATTGTAACAATAAAACAAGCCTTGCTAACTGGTAGTGTAAGTCCCCAAGCCTTGTTTTTCTTCTTCAAGGTTCTATTGATTGCTCTTGGTCTTTCACATTTTCAGATAAATTTTAGAATCAACTTGTAAATTTCTAAAGAGAGAATAAAAATAGCTACTGGGATTGTTTTTGGATATGGATTAAATCAATAAGTCAGTTTGGGAGAAAATTGATATCTCTAGTGGCTTTTTTTTTACTTTTATTTTATATTGGAGTATAGTCAATTAACAATATTGTGATAGTTTCAGGTTAACAGCAAAGGAATTCAGCCAAACATATACATGTATCCATTCTCCCCCAAACTATCCTTCCATCCAGGCTGCCACAACATTGAGCAGAGTTCCATGTCCTATACAATAGGTCCTTGTTGGTTACCCATTTTAAATATAGCAGTGTGTACATGTCCATCCCAAACTCCCTAACTATCCCTCTCCCCCATCCTTCTCCCAGGCAACCATAAATTCATACTCTAATTCTGTGAGTCTCTTTCTGTTTTGTAAGTAAGTTCATTTGTATCATTTCTTTTTAGATTCTACATGTTAGTGATGCTAAATGATATTTCTCCTTCTCTGTATGACTTACTTCACTCAATATGACAATCTTTAGGTCCATCCATGTTGCTGCAAATGGCATTATTTCATTCTCTATAATGGCTGAGTAATATTCCATTGTAAATATATATTTATAATATGTCAGTGTATTTATAAACAAAAACTACATCTCCCGTGGATATATGTAAAGCTGAATCCCTTTACTATTCCCCTGAAACTGTCACAACATTGTTTGTTAGTCAGCTATACCTCCAATACAAAATAAAGTAAAAAGTAAATCTTGCTGCAATTTATGTCAGGGTATTCTACCTATGTTTTCATTTAGGAGTGTTGTGGTATCCAGCCTTACACTTGGGTCTTCCATCCATTTTGAGTTTGTTTTGAGTGTGGTGTTGGGGAGTATTCTGGTTTCATTCTTTTACGTGTAACTCTGTAATGGCGTAGGGCTTCCCTGAAAATTCAGTTGATAAAGAATCCGCCTGCAATGCAGGAGACCCTGGTTTGATTCCTGGGTTGGGAAGGTCCTCTGGAGAAGGGATAGGCTACCCACTTCAGTATTCTTGGGCTTCCTTGTGGCTCAGCTGGTAAAGAATCTGCCTGCAATGTGAGAGACTTGGGTTTGATCCCTGGGTTGGGAAGATCCCCTGGAGAAGGGAAAGGCTACCCATTCCAGTATTCTGGCCTGGAGAATTCCATGGACTGTATAGTCCACGGGGTTGAAAAGAGTCAGACACAAGTGAGCAACCTTCACTTTCACTGTAATGGCATATATGGGGAAAGAATCTAAAAAGAGTGTATATGTGTGTGTGTGTGTGTGTGTGTATCTATATATATATATATATATATATATATATATATATATATCTGATTCATTATGTTGTACACCTGAAACTAACACAACATTGTAAATCAACTGTTCCAATTAAAAACTTTTTTAAAGAAAAAACTATATCTCCCAGAATTCCCTCCCCTGATTGCTTTGCTTTTTGGTGGGAGAGACCCACAGGAGACTTTTTTTTGGCCTGAGACTTGGAGGGCAGAAGTGAAGCAGTCATATTTTTCATGTTCAGAATTCCAGAGCGGGCATTGTTAGAGCTCATGCACAACACCACTTATCTCTTGGCTCACTTTGTTGGTGTGGAAACAGCAGTTCAGCCTGTGATTACTCTAACTTCCTCTGAATCCTATTTCAGCTTCTCCGACTCCTTGGCAGTGGGCACCAGTATCTCCTACAGGACGCCCACATCATCAAGGTTAGAGGCAGAAAGAGCTGAGCTCACACATGTCCTCATGTGTTCCAGCTTGTCCTTGTTCTACCCACTTTATAGATATCCTTCCTTCTCCCGTAGAGATTTCAAGGTCCAGCATGAGACACAAAGACAACAGCTTTACAGAGACTCTAATCAGCTTCCACATCATGTAAGGTCAAATTTCTGTAACAAATCTCACATATATACACATAAACATAGATACACATGTGTGTGTATATAATATGTGTATTTATTCATCGTCTTAGTGATTCTGCTTTTCTGATTGATCCCTGAGTGATACAACATTTCTATAAATTGAGTCTTCCAATTCATGAACATGGTATTGACTTGTTTGCCTGATCATTTTAAATTTCTCTGAATAATGATTTGTAATTTTGTCTACTTATATTTTATTATTTAGTTTTGGCTGCACGTATTTATCTTTGTTTATCTTTGTTGCTACACACAGGGTTTCTCCAGTTGTGGCAAGCAGGGGCTACTCTTCGTTGCAGTGCATGGGTTTCTCATTGAGGTGACTTTTCTTGTTCCAGAGCATGGGCTCATTAATTGTGATCCATGGGCTTAGCTACCCCACGGCATGTGGAATCTTCCTGGATCAGGGATCTAACCTCTATGCGCAGCATTGGCAGGCGTATTCCCAACTCCTGGACCACCAAGGAAGCCCTGATTTGTATTTTTCAATTAAGGTCAATTCAGTTCACTTTTTTTTTTTCCATTTAAAGTAAGTTAGAAGTGTTCCATCTTTTTCTCTTCCCTGGAAGAGTTGTATAAAATAATATTTCTTTGTTAAATATTTGGGAAAATTCACCCATAAGGCCATGTGAGCCTGAAGACTCCTTTATTGGAACGTTTTAAATTATCGAATCAACTTGTTTAGATGTGAGACTATACACCATGTGTTGTGTACATCATCTTATTATATTTTTAAAGTCTATAAGATCTGTAGGAATTTCTTATTTTATTCCTGATATTTAAATTTTGTGTTTTCTCTCTTTTTCTCCTTGACTTATCTTGATAGAGGTCTGTCAAATTTACTAGTCTTTGCAAAGATCCAACTATTTTTTAATGTGATTCATTTATGATAAAATAACTTTTACTTCTAGGCTTACCAGTGGCCCATGCTTTCTCTAATTCAGGACAATACTTGTCAGCATCTCATATAAACTCTATATTGTCATACCCCATGGTCACGTCCCTGTTCTCATCTTATTCATTTTTGACATAGCAGATAGTTCTCAAAATAACCTTTTTTCCCTACTTCCTTATCTATTTCTCTCCAATTTCACTTGCTGTTTTTTTCCCTCTTCAAGGCTGCCTGGGGCTGCTGGTCTCTCATCCCTTCATCTGTATGCTTTCTCGGTGAGTGGTTTCGGTCCATCATGTGCTGCTGACTCACGAATCTGTATCTGCAGTCCTACCTCTCTCTGGAGTCCTGGTCTTTTACAAACAACTGCGCACTTGGTATCTCTCCTCAGATATCAGATACCTATATCACATCTAACATACCCCATATATCTCTTGACGTAGTCTCCCAACTTAGGGCTATGCTGTCCCCATCTTAAGAAACACCAGAATTCACAGAGTTGCTGAAATTCCAAGCTTGATTCAGAAGATCTAACTCTTTGCTCTGTTGGTTTTCTCTATTGTGCATTAGTTATTTATTTAATTATTTCTGCTCTTATCTTTATTTACTCTTCTACTTTTGTAGGTTTGTTTTGCTGTGTTTTTCTAATTTTTCAAGATAAATATTTAGATTGTTCATTTTTAGTCTTTCTTTTCTGATTATGCATTTAAAATTATATATTTCCCTATAAGCACAGTTTTAGTAGTAGCCACGAGTAGTAACATGTAGTATTTTCATTATCAGTCGATTCAAAATACTCACTAGTTTCCATTATGATTTTTATTTGATCCATGATTTATTTAAAATTATATTGTTTAATTTCTTAAAGTAGGGTTTTCTCTAGTTAACAGTTTCTTATTTCTAATTGAATTCACTATGGTCAAAGAAAACACTTTTTATTTCAAACCTTTGAAATTTTTATAAGGTATGCTTTATAATCCAGCATATGGTCAGTTTTGATAAATGTTCCAAATGCCTTTGAAATGAATGTGTGTTATGTTGTCATGTGTAATGTTCTATGTATGTTAGTTGTTTTGTTAATCACGTTATATACTTACTGATATTGTGTCTCCTTGTTCTAACCAATATTGAGAGATCCCTGTTAAGGTGTTTCACTGTGACTATGGATTTTGCTGTTTTGCATTTTAGTTCTGTCAAATTTTTGCTTCAGTTAATTTGAAGCCATCTTATTCAGTATACATAAATCTAAAATTGTATTTTCCTGAAGGATTCACCTCTTTAAAATTAACTGTTTCTCTTTATTCCTAGTAAAGTTTCTTGCTGTAATGTGTTCTTGTCTGATATTGATATAGCTACATCAGTTTTCTTTTCATTAAAAATTTTTAATTATTTTAATTTCACATTTTCTGTGTTCTTATATCAAGGTGTATTTCTTTTAAGCAGCATATAATTGGATTTTGCTTCCTATCCAATATGACAATCTTTTCACTGGAACCTTTAGTTCATTTATATTTAATGTAATTAAATGTACTCTTCATAATTAATACATAATATAATGATGTCTTCTATTTTATAACTTGTTTTATATCACACCCAGATGGTTTTTATCTTTCATTTCTTATTTTCTTTTGGTTTAGTCAAGCAATGCTATATTATTTTTATTGTTAAATAATACTATATTTTCCATCTATTAGTTATTTATATTTTTAAGCTATTCTTTTAGTGGTTAGCCTAAATGTTGTAATTTATTACAGTATGCACTAGTTTCCTAGGGCTGACATAATAAAGTACTACAACCTAGATGGCTTAAAACAACAAAAATGTATTCCGTCATCGTTCTGGAGTCTAAAAGTCTAAAAATCAAGGTGCCAGAAGGGTTGATTCTTTCTGAGGGCTCTGAAGGAGAACTATTCCATGCCTCTCCTCTAGATTCTGGTGATAGCCAGCAATCTTTGGCATTCCTTGGTTTGTAGATATATCGTTCCAATCTCTACCTACATCTTCATATGACATTCTTCTCATGGCTCTGGGTCTTCACATGGCTGTTTTCTTAAAAGGATACTGTATTAGAACATGATTCTACCAACTCCAGTATGACCTTATCTCTATTTCACTCATAGTTCTCCAATGACCCTATTTTCAAATAAGATCACATTCTGAGTATCTGGGGTGAGCATTTCAACATATCTTTTTGGAGAAACACAATTTAGCCCACAACACAGCCTAAAATTGATTATTACTTTTATTATTTTCCTGACAATGCTAAGAATTTAGAACACTTTAACTCAATTTACCATTTCCTGTCTGTTGTATTATTGTTATCATGGATTTAATTCCACATATTTTCAATTGCAAAGAACATTGCTATTATTTTATACACTCATAATCCATTCACATTTATCCATATACTTAGCTTTTTCACTACCTTTCACTCTTTTCTTGAATTTTCTTTTCCATCTTGGAGCATTTGCTTTTTCCCTTAGTCTGATGGAACTATAGTTGTATATGTTTTAGACCTATGTGCTATGTCCTATTTATTACTGGTGAAATTATCCTTCTCTTTTTTTAAAAAAATCTTTTTAATTTATTTGGCTGCAGCATGCCAGGCCTCCCTGTCCATCACGAACTCCCGGAGCTTACTCAGACCCATGTCCATTGAGTCGGTGATGCCATCCAACCAATCTCATGCTATGTTGTCCCCTTCTCCTCCTGCCCCCAATCCCTCCCAGCATCAGGGTCTTTTCCAATGAGTCAACTCTTCGCATGAGGTGGCCAAAGTATTGGAGTTTCAGCTTCAGTGTCAGTCCTTCCAATGAACACCCAGGACTGATCTCCTTTAGGATGGACTGGTTGGATCTCCTTGCAGTCCAAGGGACTCTCAAGAGTCTTCTCCAACACCATAGTTCAAAAGCATCAATTCTTCGGCGCTCAGCTTTCTTCACAGTCCAACTCTCACATCCATACATGACCACTGGAAAAACCATAGCCTTGACCAGACGGACCTTTTTTGGCAAAGTAATGTCTCTGCTTTTTAATATGCTGTCTAGGTTGGTCATAACTTTCTTTCTAAGGAGTAAGTGTCTTTTAATTTCATGGCTGCAGTCATCATCTGCAGTGATTTTGGCGCCCAAAAAAATAAAGTCTGACACTGCTTCCACTGTTTCCCCATCTATTTCCCATGAAGTGATGGGACCAGATACCATGAACTTAGTTTTCTGAATGTTGAGCTTTAAGCCAACTTTTTCACTCTCCTCTTTCACTTTCATCAAGAGGCTTTTTAGTTCCTCTTCACTTTCTGCCATAAGGGTGGTGTCATCTGCATATCTGAGGTTATTGATATTTCTCCCAGCAATCTTGATTCCAGCTTGAGCTTCATCCAGCCCAGTGTTTCTCAAGAGGTACTCTGCATGTAAGTTAAATAAGCAGGGTGATAATATACAGCCTTGACGTACTCCTTTTCCTATTTGGAACCAGTCTGTTGTTCCATGTCCAGTTTTAACTGTTGCTTCCTGACCTGCATACAGGTTTCTCAAGAGGCAGGTCAGGTGTTCTGGTATTCCCATCTCTTTCAGAATTTTTCCACAGTTTATTGTGATCCACACAGTCGAAGGCTTTGGTGTAGTCAATAAAGCAGAAATAGATGTTTTTCTGGAACTTTCTTGCTTTTTCGATGATCCAGCGGATGTTTTCGGTCATTGTGTCCTATTTCTTGGCATGCCTAATACTCTTAGTTGATGGTCAGACATTGTGTTGAGAAGTTGTAGAAATTCTGGATGATGAGGAACTCTCTAGAGAGTTCACGATTTCCTCTGCTAGGCAGGCTGAGTTAGGACTGATCACCTTAATCCAATCACACGGTAACATGTTAATTCACTTCAGTTGTGTCTGACTCTTTGTGACCCTATGGACTGTAGCCTGCCAGGCTCCTCTGTCCATGAGATTCTCCAGGCTGAAGTGGGTTGCCATGCCCTTCTCCAGGGGGTCTTCCCAACCCAGGTGTTGAACCCACATGTCTTATGTCTCCTGCATTGGCAGGCAGGTTCTTTACCACTAGCACTAGATGATGCTGCAGTTTTACTAAAGCTCTTCCTTCATCACTCCCACCTTAGGGCACAGCCTGTTGTTGTTCAGTCGCTCATTCCTGTCCTACTCTGTGACCCCACAGACTGCAGAATACCAGACTTCCCTATCCTTCACCATCTCCTGGACCTTGCTCAAATTCATGTCCATTGAGTCGCTGATGCCATCCAACCACCTCATCCTCTGTCTCCCCCTTCTCCTCCTGCCCTCAAACTGATGCCCAGCATCAGTGTCTTTTCCAATGAGTTGGTTCTTAGCATTAGGTGGCCAAAGTATTGAAGCTTCAGCTTCAATATCAGTCCTTCCATTTCCATTCAGCATTGAATTCCAAACCAAATTGCCACTAATTTCATTGACTGGTTTGATCTCCTTGCTGTCCAAGAGACTCTCAGGAGTCTTCTCCAGCACCACAGCTTGAAAGCATCAATTCTTCAGTGCCCAGCCTTCTTTATGATCCAGCTCTCACATGTATACATACTGGAAAAACCATAGCTTCGACCATATGGACCTTTGTCAGCAAAGTGACGTCTCTGCTTTTTAATCTGCTGTCTAGCTTTGTCATAGCTTTTTTTCTAAGGAGCATCTTTTAATTTCATGGCTGCAGTGACCATCCACATTGATTTTGGAGCCCAAGAAAATAAAATCTGCCGCTGTTTCCATTTTTTCCCCATCTATTTGCCATGAAGTGATGAGACTGAAAGCCATGATCTTCAGTTTTTGAATGCTGAGTTTTAAGCCAGCTTTTTTTTACTCTCCTCTTTCACCTCCATCAAGAGGCTCTTTAGTTCCTCTTTGCTTTCTGCCATTAAAGTGGTATCATCCACATATCTGAGGTTGCTGATACTTTTCCTGGCAATCTTGACTCTAGCTTGTGATTCATCCAGCCCAGCATTTCACATGATGTACTCTGCATGTAAGTAAAATAAGCAGGGTGATGATATATGGCCTTGAGGTACTCCTTTTCCAATTTTGGACCAGTCTGTTGTTCCATGTCTGGTTCTAACTGTTGCTTCTTACCTACATACAGTTTTCTCAGGAGGCAAGTCAGGTGGTCTGGTATTCCCATCTCTTTAAGAATTTTCCACATTTTGTCATGATCCACAGAGTCAAAGGATTTAGCATAGTCAATGAAGTAGGACATGTTTTTCTGAAATTTCCTAGCTTTTGCTATGAGCCAGTGATGCTGGCAATTTGATCTCTGGTTCCTCTGCTTTTCCTAAATCCATCTTGTACATCTGGAAGTTCTTGGTTCACATACTATTGAAACCTAGCTTGAAGGATTTTGAGCATTACCTTGCTAGCATGTGAAACATATATCAAGAATGTGCCCTCATCTTCTCCTATGAGAACACTAAAATCACAATGATTGCTGAACAATCATCGACAGGAGGATGTTGGAACCCACCAAAAAAAGATACCCCAGGTCCAAGGACAAAAAAGTCACAACGAGATGGTAGGGGAGCCACAATCACATTAAAATCAAACCCCAAACTCGCCAGAGACTTTTGGAGAGCACAAACAAAATCATGGGCACACCAGGACCCAGGGGAAAGGAGCAGGACCCCCAGAAGAGACTGAGCCAGGCCTGCCTGAGTGTCTGAGAGTCTCCTGCAGAGGCGTGGGTCAGTAGTGGCCTGCTGCTGGGACAGGAGCCCCGGCAGCAGCAGTCCTGGGAGGCAGAGCATGTGGCATAACACCTCTTGGCGGAAGTTGCCATTAGCCCCACCATAGGGCCTGTAGACCTAACATAAAGCCGCCGGGTAAGTGACTCACAAATTGGAGAACAATTATACCAAAGACGTTCTCACACTGTTGGGAAGGGTCTAGGCCCCACATCAGACTTCTCAACCTGGGGATCTGGCAGAGGGACTGGGAATCCCCAGGGGATCTGACTTGGAAGGTTGGCGGAATTTGATTACAGAACTTCCAAGGACTGGGGGAAACATAGCCATCCATCAGAGCCCCCTCTAAAAGCTTGGGTAGTTCCCCGGGGCCCCGCCTCCATGACTTGAACTCTACCCCTTGACTACTGAGTAGCCTAGGGCAGTCAGAAACTCCACTCTGCTTTTCAGAAACCTTCTGCCCAACTTTTTAACCTCCTATACTTCACAGCTTCAGAATTCAGCAAAATTCTTTAAAAAAAAAAAAAAAAAAAAAAAAACACCTGACCAGTTGGATTCAGTTTCCTGCCCCTTCCAGCTCTAACTTGTTTCCTTAGATGCACAGGATTACCAAATGCTCTGATGGTTGGTTTCTCAGCCTTCCAGCAGCTGTTCTTTGCCCAAGACTTTTATTGCACATTCAGCCACATACCCTGAGCCCAGAATTGTGAAATATCCCTTGGAAAAGCATAACTGCACAATGTCAGTTCAACTCTCCATGGTTTTTCCCTCTCCAGAATCTTGACCTCTCAAGTTCTAAGTTGGCTTAGCAGCTTTCCCAATACCCATAAAAAGATTTTATTTGTTGTTGCTGTTTTGCCCAACTTTTCTCTAGTTGTTCTAGAAGAATGCATTTTTTGATGTATGGCAAAAACCATCACAATATTGTAAAGTAATTATCCTTCAATTAAAATTAATGTTTAAAAAATGAAATGTAAGAGAAATTGGACAAAAAATTGAAAAAGTTGAACAAAAAAGCAAGCAATTCTACCAATAGAAATTCTATGAAATAAATTACAGTAAAATTATGCCATAAAAAGAAAGAATGCACTCTTTCTGCCAAAGTTACTCTATCATGCTAAAAGTAGAAGCTCCAACCACAGAGTTCAAGAGCTTCCCCTTCAGTGAAGCTACTGATTATGCTTTAGAAAGTTAGATTGCTCAATAAGAGAGTTTTTCTCACTCTCTTTTTTAAATCAGGTATATGATGGTCTCTAAATATTAACTATATAGTAATTAGTATGTCCTTTGGCAAAATGTGAATTTAAATTAATTAAGAGAAATTTCCGTTGGACTATTTTCTCAAGAAACAAGAAAAATAAATATACAAAATAAAAAACAAACATGTAATTAATAAAGGACATTGAAAACAAACTTTATTCAAGATTGAAGCAAAAAGATAATTTGGCAAGGTTTTCATGGAAATAGAAACTAAATAAATTATACAGTTGGTACTCAATCAGTGTTTAAAAAAAAAGCAAAATGTTAATTTTATTTCATTTATTCATATTGGTATAAATAAACTAACATATTTATAAAACACAAATAGAATACTTTCAAAAGTGTTATACCTTAGTAAACTATTAACAGGTTTCTTTTTTTTAACCTCAGGGATATAGAATTGAATTAATATTAATTTCATGGCAAGTTATCATTATCCATCTAAGTTAAGCCTAATCAACATTTTTAATGTATTCATTGTCTTTTTACCTTATTTCTGTCCCCAGTCTCCAATTCTATTTTCTTTCTACATCATAAGCTCTGTCCCTTATGTATTAATATAATGTATGGCCTTACGGTCTACTTTTCATACATGTATTGTCGTTGAAAATATGTGGTATTACTTTGTGTATTTCTTAATTTACAAACACAAAACTATGCTATCAACTGCATTCTTTCAGTTTTTGTACAATCTTGTTTATGAGGTCTATCCATATTGCTCTATGAAAATTCAGTTCATTTCTCATGGTCATCACATCATATTCAATCATATGCTTATATATTTTCCTTATCCATTCCTTTATGAAGGACATGTAAGTTGTCTCCAGCTCTTGGCTACCATGAGCAACTGCAGAGAACATCCCGAGCATGTCTATTTGTGCATTAGGTAAAACTCGGGAAAGGAACTGCTTCATCATAGCATATACACATATTTAACTTTATTGAATATTGACAGTCTGCTTTCCAGAACAGCAGCATGGTACCATTCCACCATAAACAGTTTCCTAGTATTTCTACCTGCTCCTAATATTATCTGATGATCTAATGAGTATACATCGATCTCGCATCTTAATTCATACCATAAATGTCAGTCTTTCCCCCAATCATTAATCAAGAAAAGCTGTTTTAATTAGAATTCCAGAATTTTTGAGGAAACAATCATTTTCATAGCCTGCCAGCTTCCTCTGTCCATGGGATTCTCCAGGCATGAATACTAGAGTGGGTTGCCATGCCCTCCTCCAGGGGATCTTCTCAACCCAAGGATTGAACCCACATCTCCTGAGTCTCTTGCATTGGCAAGAGGGTTCTTTATCACTAGTGCCACCTGAGAAGCCCCAATATATATGTAGAAAAATTAATTCCACATATAGAAAATTCAGTTTTATAAGAGAAGAGGAAAGAGGAGGAAAGTTAACCTACAAAATATGAAACTATATTATACAGTTACAATAATAAAAACAGCTGTTTCTATTGCAGGAACAGACCATTGGAAGAGAACTGAAATTAAAAAACAGACCATGGATATATGGGAATTTTGAAAATAATAATAACAAGAATATATGGAAGACAATATTGTCACAATTCTTCCTTTCATTTTGGCCCCTGTGATAGTTTCACTGGGTTTCCCTTGTAGCTCAGTCAGCAAAGAATCTGCCTGCAGTGCAGGAGACCCAGGGTTCGATCCCTGGGTTGGGAAGATCCCCTGGAGGAGGAAATAACAAACCACTCCAGTATTCTTGCCTGGGAAATCCCACAGAGCAACCTGGCAGGCTACAGTCCATGGGGTCACAGAGTCAGACATAACTGAGTGACTAACACTTTCACTTTCTTTCACTGATTTGGCCACAGGACTTGCTTTGGTCAATGGAATGTGAGTGAATATGATATGAGCAGAGACTTTACATGCGATTCGTGGCTTGGCTTCTCTTGTATAGCTGCCATCTGCCATGAAACACACACACACAGATGATACACATATCACAGAAAGAGCTAACACAAATAGTAATAACCAATACTTACTATAAACTTTTTATTTACCAGGTACTGTCCTAAGTGCTTTAGTTGTAACAGCACAATTACTTTCTTACCCCAGTCACCTCATGAAATAAGTGCTATTATTATCATCATTTTACAGAAGAGGCAACTGAAACATAGAACTTGCATAAGATTATAGAATTAAATCGGAATTCTAGGTAATACCACAATACAATGGGGGAAATGGATTATTTAATACATGCTGTTGGGAAAATAGTTTATCCTATTAATTTTAACAATAATTTCACATCAATTTTTAAAAAGGTAAATTTGATATCAATCAAAGGCCTAAGTGTGAAATGCTAAGAGAATGAAGGAGTATATCTTTATGATCTTTGAGAGTGGAAAAACTTGTTTAAAAAGGCTCCAAAAGCACAAATCTTAAGGTAAAAATGAAAGGATCTGACTACATTAAAATAAAGGATTTTTAAAAATAAGAAAACCATAGAAAAAGTTAAACACCCAGGGATCCCATTTGCAGAAGATATTTGTAATGCCAAACAACAAGGTTTTACCAACTAGGCCAGTGGTCAGCAAGCTTTTCCTGTAAAAACCCAGATACTCAATATTTTAGGTTTTGGGAATCAGACTGTTGCAACTACTCAATTCTGTTATAGTGAGACAATCCCATGGACAGAGGAGCCTGGCAGGCTACAGTCATAGGGTCGCAACGAGTCGGACACGACTGAAACAAGTTGGCACACACTCACGCACAAAGGCAAACACAGACAAGCCATAAATGAGTGGGTATGACTGTGCCCCAGTAAAAACAGAACAAGTCCCGTATGATATCAGCAGTGTGAGAGGATTCTGGTTTCTGGTTTCTCCATATCATCCCCACATCTGACTTCCTACTTTTGTCATTCTGATCGATACAAAGTGGTAAGTCTGTTGTTTTAAATTTTCTAGCAACCGCATTTTTAAAAGTAAAATAGAAACTGGGTAAATTAGTTTTAATGATAAATATTCTCTACCCTAATATATCAAAATATTTTCGTTTTAACATGTAATATTAATGAGATATATTTATGCATATGTATTTTAGGTCTATGGCACATCTCAATTCAAACTAGCTAAGGGCAACCTTAGAAGAAACTCAATGGAAAGTCAGAATTACTAATTTCTATTACCCTGGATCCCTGAATGACCACGTGGGGAAAAAACCTTCCCTCCATACAGCCTGTGTGTATTAGTCACTCAGTTGTGTCCGATTCTTTGCGACCCCATGAACTATAGCCCACCAAGGCTTCTCCGTCCATGGGATTCTCCAGGCAAGAATACTGGAGTGGATTGCCATTCCTTTCTCCACCATACAGCCTAATCATATAGAATTTATGTGTGTAAGAAATAAATTTCTAATAAGCCTCTGAAATTTTGGTTGTTTTGTATCACTGATGAATACAGAAATTAGAACCTGAAAGTTGGGCATTGTAAAAGAAAATCTAAATTGTATGGCACTGGCTTAAATGTGGAGAGGTAGTGAGGAAAATACTATGATTCTGGGGGAGTGGATATCCCATTCATGCAATGGTGGGATCCCTGGTGGCTCAGATGGTAAAGAATCTGCCTGCAATGCAGGAGACCTGGGTTCGAACCCTAGGTCGGGAAGATCCCCTGGAGAAGGGAATAGCTACCCATTCCAGTATCCTGGAGTGGATAATTCCATGGACAGGGGAGCCTGGTGGGTTACAGTCCATGGGGTTGCAAAGAGTGGGACACAACTGAGCAACTAACACACATACACATAAGCAATGGCAAAATATTTGGTAAACTATTGTCTGAGATAACTTAAAAGACAAACCAGGTATCTATGAGGTCCATAGCTTAGGGGAAGATATTGGGAAAACAAAAAGTTAACTGAATGTTACAGTTCTTACTATATTTAGCAAGTTATTAGAAAACAAAATGATCTCAGGTAAAAATTAGCTAATTTCAAGCAGAAATAAAAAATAAATAAAAAGAACCCAGAATATGGGGCCTAGGAGGGTTACAAAAGCTAGACAGAAGGAAATAGAATTGAGAAAACTCTTATGGAACCAAGGTAAGACTTGGCCAGGTAGCAGAGAATAAATTAAGATGTTGGCTCTCCTTCTCAAGCCTTATGGCCTTAACATAACTATAATTATATTAACAGAAAGAGGCATGGCATCAAGGAAGCAAAAATTAAATTAAGATTGAGAATTACATCTGTGAAAGAATTTAGCTGTGGTTACAGGCCCAAGGAATTGACTAGAAGCAAAATGACCAGAAACCTATAATGTTTTGGAAGGAATTATTTGTCTAGAACCAAAAACAGAGTTAAAAATAGAATCTACTAAAAATGCATTGAAGGAGTTTCCCAAATGGCTCAGTGGCTAAGAATCTGCCTACCAAGCAGGAGACATGGGTTCAAACCCCGGGTCAGGAAGATCCCCTGGAGAAGGAAATGGCAACCCACTCCAGTATTCTTGCCTGAGGTCACAAAACAGCCAGACACTTAGCAACTAAAAGGCAACAGCAAAAAAAGCATTGACTCTTCTAGTCTTCAACCTTAGAGTCTTTAAGTTTACACAGCTGCAAGCAGGCTGAGAAAACTATGTAGTCCCCAAGAAAAGTTTACTCCTCAACTGCCTCTTCAACTCCAGCCATGAAAGAGGTCTGTGTCTGTATGTCCTCATCTTTTCTTGTAAGGACTTAAGTGATTGTATTTAGGGCCTATCCTAATCCAATATGATCTCAACTTAATCACATTAGCAAAGACCCTATTTCCAAATTAGGTCACATTCTGAGGTTGAGATTGGACATGAGTTTAGAGGGGACAATATCAGTATAGTCTGCCATCGGGTTCCCCCTGAACTTATATCCATCCCATGTACAAAATACATTCACCCATCCCACAGTCCCCCAAAGCCTTAACTCATTGCAACATTAAATCTAAATCCAAAATATTGTCAACTCATAATGATTCCAAATCTTGTCATCTAAATCAGATATGGGTGACACTCTGGGTATGGTCCATCATGGGACAAAATCCTTTTCTGTCCACAGACCCATGAAACTAGAAAACAAATTGTCTGCTTTCGAAATACAATGATGGAACAGTCATGGGGTAGAAATTTCCATTCTTAAACTAGGGGGAAAAAATACATTAGGAGTATACAGATTACCTTTCTAAAACAGTTCACCACCCAGAAAGACAAAATTCTATTAGGTTTCGAGAATTTTAAGAATAATCCTTTGTGGCTTGATGTTCTGTACTCTCAGTCCTCTTAGGTGGTAGCCCCACCTTCTCTGACCTCTGCATTCACAGTTCTGCTCTCAGAGGCATTCTTCCTTCATTCATCTTGTCTCTGTCCCCTTCTGTCCAGGCTGGCAGTGTTTCTGTTGGTGCAAAATTCTCCAAAACCTTGTCAGTTCTCCATGAGTGTCAAGAGAATCCATCAGACACAAGGATTCCTGGATAACCTTGTCTCTGTTGCTGGTTGCTGCTGAGATGGTTGATAAGATCCATAAGTCACAGACACCTGATTGCTATAGCAAGGTGTTGTCCACTCACACCCTTGGCCCTATTCCAGAGTATGCTATCTGGGTAGACGGAGAATTTTCCAATTCATCATTTGCAGGTTCTGTTTTCCTTAACCTTTTATTTCTCTAACTTACATTTTCTCTTATTTTGCGTGCATGCATGCTAAGTCATTTCAGTTGTGTCTGACTCTTTGTGACGCTATGGACTGTAGCCCACCAGGCTCCTCTATCCATGGGATTCTCCAGGCAAGAATAGTGAAGTGGATTGCCATGCCCTCCTCCAGGGGATCTTCCCAACCCAGGGATTGAACTCGTGTCTGCTGCATTGCAGGCAGATTCTTTACCTGCTGAGCCACCCAGGAAGCCCCTTTCTTATTTTACTGTAAGTGAAAAGGCGAAACCAGTCTCCACTTTCTTCGTGTTGCTTGGAAATCTACTCATGTTCACCTCTTTTAAAAAATTTTTTTATTTCTTTTCTTTGTTAAAATTTTATTTATTTATTCTTTTTTGGCTGTGCTGGGTCTTTGTTGCTGCCTGGATTTTTCTCTAGTTGCAAGTGGGGGCTACCATCTACTTGCGTGCAGACTTATTGCTGTGACTTCTCTTGTTGTGGAGCACAGGCTCTAGGGCATGCAAGCTTCAGTAGTTGCAGCTCCTGGGCTTTAGAATGTAGGATCTAGTAGTTGTGGTGCACAGGCTTAGTCACCCCACGGCAGGTAGGATCCTCCCAGACCAGGGACTGCACCAACATCTCCTGCACTGACAGGCGGACTTTTCACCACTAAACCACCAGAGTAGCCCCAAGTTCATCTCTTATAAATTATTTTCACTCAGTAGCAGAACATAATGCAGCCAAGTTTGTTGTTGCTTTATTATAAGGATTACCTTTCCTATAGTGTTCAATAACACGTTCCTCATTTACTTCTGGGACTTCACCAGAACTATTCTATCATTCATGTTTCTAATAACATTCTGTTTGTGATATTTGTATATCCTAAGAGAAGAGAGCTTTCTCTATAGGGTTCTCTTCCTTTTGGACATTCATCAGAGTTATGTTTTACTTCTTTTTCTACCAACCATCTCTTCAAGGCTATCTAGGCTTTTTTCTAAGATGCACTTAAAAATTCTTCCAGCCTCAAAAAGGGTAGAACATAAATTTCTGAGGTTTAGGCCACCCACTCTGTGGTATTTTATTATGGCAGCCCTAACAAACTAATATACCTTGTATAAGTGAAATCATATAGTCTTTTGTCTTTTTGGACTGGCCTATTTCACTTAGCATAATGTCCTCAAAGTTCATCCCTGTCATAGCATATGACAGGTTTCCTTTTTTAAAGCTGAATGTTATTGTCTTGTACATAAATACCACATTTTGTTTATCTATGCATCTGTTCATGGACATTTGGGTTGCTTCCTCCTTTTGGCTATTGTGAATATTGCTGCTATGAACATAGGTGTGCAAATATCTGTTCAAGACCCAGCTGTCAATATTTCTGTGCATAGGCCCAGAAGTAGAATTCCTGGATCACATTGTAATTCAATTTAAAACTTTTTGAGGAAATGTCATACTGTTTTCTTAGCAGTTACACCATTTTACAGTCACACCAGCAGTGCACAAGGGTTCCAATTCTTCAGGTCCTCACCAATACTTCTTATTTTGGTTTTTGCTTTTTGGGTTTGTTTGATAGTAATCATCATTATCGGCTGCATGGCAAAATCACAATGGTGTGATCACTCACATAGAGCCAGACATCCTGGAATGCAAAGTCAAGTGTGGCTTAAGAAGCATCACTACAAACAAAGCTAGTGGAGGTGATGGAATTCCAGTGGAGCTATTTCAAATCTTAAAAGATGATGCTGTAAAATGCTGCACTCAATATGTCAGCAAATTTGGAAAACTCAGCATGGCTACAGGACTGGAAAAGGTCAGTTTTCATTCCAATCCCTAAGAAAGGCAATGCCAAAGAATGTTCAAACTACTACACAATTGGACTCTTCTCACATGCTAGTAAGTAATGCTCAAAATTCTTCAAGCCAGGCTTCAGCAATACATGAACCTTGAACTTCCAGATGTTCAAGCTGGTTTTAGAAAAGGCAGAGGAACCAGAAATCAAATTGCCAACATCTGCTGGATCATCAAAAAAGCAAGAGAGTTCCAGAAAAACATCTATTTCTGCTTTATTGACTATGCCAAAGCCTTTGACTGTGCAGATCACAATAAACTGTGGAAAATTCTGAAAGAGATGGGAATACCAGAACACCTGACCTGCCTCTTGAGAAACCTGTATGCAGGTCAGGAAGCAACAGTTAAAACTGGACATGGAACAACAGACTGGTTCCAAATAGGAAAAGGAGTACGTCAAGGCTGTGTATTGTCTCCCTGCTTGTTTAACTCATATGCAGAGTACACCATGAGAAACGCTGGGCTGGATGAAGCTCAAGCTGGAATCAAGATTGCCAGGAGAAATATCAATAACCTCAGATATGCAGGTGACACCACCCTTAGGGCAGAAAGTGAAGAGGAACTAAAAAGCCTCTTGATGAAAGTGAAAGAGGAGAGTGAAAAAGTTGGCTTAAAGCTCAACATTCAGAAAACTAAGATCATGGCATGTGGTCCCACCACTTCATGGCAAATAGATGGGGAAACAGTGGAAACAGTGGCTGACTTTATGTTTTGGGGCTCCAAAATCACTGCAGATGGTGATTGCAGCCATGATATTAAAAGACCCTTACTCCTTGGAAGGAAAGTTATGACCAACCTAGACAGCATATTAAAAAGCAGAGACATTACTTTGCCAACAAAGGTCCGCCTAATCAAGGCTATGGTTTTTCCACTAGTCGTGTATGGATGTGAGAGTTGGACCATAAAGAAAGCTGAGCACCAAAGAATTGATGCTTTTGAACTGTGGTGTTGGAGAAGACCCTTGAGAGTCTCTTGGACTGCAAGGAGATCCAACCAGTCCATCCTAAAGGAGATCAGTTCTGAGTGTTCATTGGAAGGACTGATGCTGAAGCTAAAACTCCAATACTTCGGCCATCTGATGCAAAGAACTGACTCATTTGAAAGACCCTGATGCTGGGAAAGGTTGAAGGCAGGAGAAGGGGATGACAGAGGATGAGATTAGTCAGATGGCATCACCGACTCAATGGACATGAGTTTAAGTAAACTTCAGGAGTTGGTGATGGACAGGGAGGCCTGGCATGCTGCAGTCCATGGGGTCGCAGAGTCAGACACAACTGAGTGACTGAACTGAACTCAATAATTCTTATCAGGGTGTGGTAATATCTTGCTGTGGTTTTGATTTGCATTTCTTTAACAGAAATTTAGAAATTCTGTATTTTTTAAAAATGACAACTAAGATTTCTTTGCAATATCACTTACATTCACTATATTGGAAAAATTTATCAGACAATGAATGTGAAAGTCGCTCAGTTGGGTCCAACTCTTTGTGACCCCATGGACTCTACAGTCCATGGAATTCTCCAGGCCAGAATACTGGAATGGGTAGCCTTTCCCTTCTCCAGGGGATCTTCCCAACCCAGGGATCAAACCCAGGTCTCTCACATTGCAGGCAGATTCTTTACCAGCTGAGCCACAAGGGAAGCCCAAGAATACTTAAGTGGGTAGTCTATCCCCTCTCCAGCGGAATTGAACCAAGGTCTCCTGCATTGCAGGCAGATTCTTTACCAACTGAGCTATCGGGGAAGCCCAGTCCTACAATACCAAGGGTTAATGAGGACAGAGATTTTAAAAACTCCTACACTCTCCTAGCAGCCATGTACATTATAAACAATCTCTTTGGAAAACAATTTAGCTTTATTTTGTAAAGTGAACATTTGCTGCCTACGATTAAGTGACTGCTTTCCTGGGCAGTCCATTCCTACTCCTGCAGTGTTTTTCAAAGCTTTTGTCACCACTCACTTGTGTGTTCTGTGATCAGTTAACTGGGAGTCATAACTAGCATTTTTGTAAACACTGAAGAGGTAAATATCATTTCATTATTTTGTGAAACTTTTGTTTCATATATGTGAGCGTGTTTACTGGTTGAATACAGCAATCGCCTTTCTTATGCTATGAATAGTGGTCAAAAAGTTCAAACACTTCTCATTTTAAATACTTGCACATATGCACCAGGAGAATGTATACAAATGTTTGTAGCAGTACTTTTCACAACAAAACTTGAAAACAAATCAAATGACCAGTAGTCTTGTAATTCTGTGGTATATTCAAAAGACAACTTTATAAAACAATAATGATGCATGAGACTTACAAGCATCACAAATGAAAAAAGACCTCAAAGACTGATACTTTTAGAAAGCTCAAGAACAAGTAAAGGTGAACAATATGCTGCTGAGGAATACACACATGGTAAGGGATTAATAACTACAAATTAATAATTAGAGAATAAGAAAATTAGGGAATACACTTGGCAAGTAGATGAAACATGGAAGAAAAATGATAGATTCAATACCACTGGTGGTGTACCAGTTCTTTAAGTGGATTCACAAATACTTACTATTATGCAACATAATTTAAATCTGTACTTGTCATGTGCACATATAATTATGTAATTTATACATTTATAAAATGCCCCCATCCATGTAAATCCTCTACCTTTTAGCACAATAGTGAGTTGATGTTCCCAAACAAACAAACACTGAATTTGCAACAACAACCAAAAAAAAAAAAACAGCTTAAGAAGTTAAGACAACAGGGCACGGGCGGGGAGATGCTTGTCTGCATGCCAAGGGTCACATGTACCGGTTTAGGTAACATTTGTTGTTCAGTTGCTAAGCTCTGTCCAAATCTTTGCAACCCCACGACTGCAGCATGACAGGCTCCTCTGTCCTCCACTATTTCCTGGAGTTTGCTCAAACTCATGTCCATTGAGTTGGTGATGCTATCTAACCATCACATCTTCTGCCGCCACCTTATCCTTTTGTTTCAATTTTTCCCAACGTCAGGGTCTTTTCCACATGTATGTGACCATAGTTTTAAAGTTTCTTAAGACCAGGGCATAGGGTAGGGAATGATCATGAACAGCTGTATCACTACCTTAGGCGTGAGAAGAAAAGAAATCGCAATTCATTAAACTGTCAGTGATGTGTATACCCAGTATATCCCCACTTCAGCCACGTCAGCATAATATACACTCATGATGGGTCCTTTAGTCCTAAACTATTAACTATGGAAAGAGGAATTCATCTAAGCCATACCTCTCAATCATTAATTTAAAATTGGAACAAATTTTCAATGGTTTCCTAATTTTCTTTACATTATCCTGGGGCAGCTCATCCAAACTTCCCATCAAGCAACTCATTCATTTCTGATCAGTGGCTCACAAAAACCAAAACAGCAGTTGCGGGGAAGGGAAGAGACAGTGCCAGGGAGAAACCCCCCGGAGAAAGGGGTTGTGGAAGCTGAAAATATGGAAAATGTGTACAGTAAGAAGTCCAAAATAACATCCAAAACTGGGGGGAAACTTTCAAAGGTTCCTTTGTGTGCAATAAAGAAATTCAGATTAAGAAATCCATTTTTTTATAAAGACAATAAGCAAAAAATACAACTTCAGCAAAACCCACCACAAAGATGGCGGTGGGACGAAGCCCCTACTCCACCCGCGGCCAGAGGCTCTCGTCTCACATTTCCCACAAACCCCTCCGCGCGGCCCGCTGGCCGAAACCTGTCCGACCTGCCTTCTGCCACCGCGCACGCGCGGCGCGACGTCACGTGCGCTCCCAGGGCTCAGCGGAGCTGGCAGGAGGGGCCTTGCCAGCTTCCGCCGCCGCGTCGCTTCTGAGCTCGAACGGCGGGTTCTCGGTGCCTCCGCCGCGGCGGGGCAGCCGGAGGTCGCGAGGCCGATCGAGGGACGCGAAGTGGCGCGGCCATGGGACTGCGCCGAGCCCGGTGACAGCAGGGAGCCGAGCGGCCCGGGCCCTGAGCGCGTCTCCTCCGGGGGGCCTCGCCCTCCTGCTCGCGGGGCCGGGGCTCCTGCTGCCGTTGCTGGCGCTGCTGCTGGCGGCGGCGGCGGCCAGAATAATGTCAGGCCGCCGCTGCGCCGGCGGGGGCGCGGCCTGCGCGGGCGCGGCGGCCGAGGCCGTGGAGCCGGCAGCTCGCGAGCTGTTCGAGGCTTGCCGCAACGGGGACGTGGAGCGAGTTAAGAGGCTGGTGACGCCCGAGAAGGTGAACAGCCGCGACACGGCGGGCAGGAAGTCCACTCCGCTCCACTTCGCCGCAGGTAAGCGAGGCCAGCGCCGCCTTCCCTCGCCCCAGACCCCACCTGCGTACCCGGGTTTGCAGGCCCCAAACCAGACACAGTGCTCCTCTCCCCCCGCCCTCCCCGGCCTTTCTCCCTGGGATTCCGGTCCCGGTTCTCTTGATGTTGTCGAATGGGAGGTGAGGAGACCCCTAGGGTTTAGGGGGTGAATGTGCCACAGTCACTGGAAGAAGTTGTTGTGGGGGTTTTTTTGCTTTGTTTTGTTTCGACAATACCTGTACCCACTTCCGGTCTTACTACCCTAAAAGGCCTCGACAGGCTAGAAAGAGTAGGGGACGAAGTGGACCTTGTGATTTTTAAAGGCCAGTTATCTCCCAAACCTATCTTTCTTGCACTTTCCACTATAACTCTTAAAAATCCTTTGTGTTACGTTCTTAAGCCTTTCGTAATATGCAGGGATGTAGTTTAGGAGGATCAGCTTAATGATCCATTGACACATTAGCGTTAATGGGTTTACGTGGGTAGCAGTCATTGGGAAGTTTCTGGAGACTGGAACTGGAAATAATCAAGTTTGGGAGAGCTGAGGTCTGACTTAGGCTGGGTGCGGGATGCGTGCGAGTAGTCTCTGCCAGACATAAGTTGGGGTGGAGAGTAGTATAATGCCAGCAGAGATGGTGCGGGGACTCTAGCTTGGGTCTAGATTTTAAATTGGAAGTAACCTCGCGTCATCCTGAGATTTAGATCGTTTGAATTACACACATACACACTTATAATACATATTTTTTTATATGTTTACTAGGTTCATCTTATGACATGTGTATATTAAATTTAGGAATATAAAAACTAGAGACGGGACACAGCTTATTTCTATGAAGCATTTATACTTTTCTCTTGGAAGAAGGATTGTGATTATGTCTGTCCTCAAGTGAGCCATGTGTGACTCGGAATTGGGAATAGATTCTCCTATTTTCAATAATGCTGGTTTTTCATGTCGTGTATTACATGATTTTTTTTGGAAAAGCAGAAGTGTATTTTTTAAAGCACTCTGGAATGATGAGCCAAGAAATATAAGAAAGATTTCCTTGTTCACAAGCATTGCTTTTACACTTTCAGTGGGAAATGTGTTTGTCTTAACCTGTACCTGATTTAGAATGTAAATACTACTGGGAAGTATGCTTTCTCCATCAATTACAAATTTGTTGGGTTCCCATTGAGGAGCTTTTTAAGGGAGAAGGTTTTGAGGACCATTGGTGGGAGAACTAGAAACAGCCTGTGGGCAGTGGAACGGGAAGAGAAGAATACTAAAGTCTAATCTTACGTTTAGCTAGTTTTGCCTAAAATTTCGATGATCACCGCTGTCTCTAACTTGAATTGTCCTGCTTGTCCATGTAGTCAACATTTAAGCAACTGATTTGGGAAACTGTCATAACCAACTGATACATAATCCAAAGGGTAGTGTTACTCAGATTCTGTTTGCTTGATCTGTGGGATAAAAATAACCAAAGAAGATCTTAGTTGCTACCTTTCAAGAATTTGTTGCATTAATGAGTTCATATCTGAAAATAGTAATATTTAGAGACTTAAGGTTATGGATTAGCTTCCTATTGACCTTGTTCCTCTCAACCATCCCACCCTGAGCTCTATCCCAACACCAAAGCACTTTTTACCAAACTGAAGTGGAAAACTTTGCGGTTTGTTCAAACTGAAATGGAAAATTTATTTTAGGGACCAGTTACCCCTCACAATTTACCCAAATTATCAGGTACAGGTTATAAGATTAAGAATTTGAAAGTATGAAAGAAAGTAATAAAAATTACTAATTGTCTATATTAAACCAGAGTTTTAAAGCTCTGCATTTAAACCCAGGTGTATAAGAAACTTTAATTAACTGTAAATTTGATCTGAATTATTACTTAAGATTAATGAGAGAAAACCTTCTTGCTCAAATTTTTAAATAAATGCATCCAGCTGCATTTTTTCTTTTTTTTTTTTTTTTTTTGCATTTTTTCTTAATATGTGGAGAATATATTTTATAAATTCTTTGTAGGTAGTGAGTTATTAGTTATGTTAATATGCACGTAAGCATGTCATTGGAAGTTCAGTATAGGTGGGATTATGTAACTGCCTGACCAAACAGTGTCCTGTGTTTGTACATTGTAGGGTAAGCTGTAGGAGAACATTTTTTTTTAAGCCAGTTAAAACTTGGACATTTTATGGAAGGTGGGTAGGTATGATTTTGTCTTTTTGTTTCAATTCCAAGGAATAGGAATGAGAGATCGGTGCAAAGGAAAATGAATCATGATAGAACAGTTTAGAGAATTTGGTCTGTCTTTTCATCTAAAATATTTAGTTCAGTTAAACAATAGTTGCTAGCCCTAAAGGAGTTAAGTTCTTGTGTCAAATGGAAAAAATAATCAGATGAACAGTAACTTTTCTATTTTCAGACTAGATTTCATTTCTTAAATAAGTATGCCTCAAGAAGTCACTGCTTGTCAGAAATTTCCTCTTCAATCCCCCTGCCACCAGTCCCTTACCTATCCCCTCCCCCCAACACACACACAGAGGGTGTGAATGAGTTTTTTGTGACACATTACAAAACTTGCAGAGGCAAGTTGGTGATAGGAAAGCTGCAGCTCTAATTTTGCTAAAAGCAATAACATCTGAAATTCTTGACAGTATAATCCCCTAGAAAACAAGCAGGTTTCAGTAAAGGAGATTGCTTCTCTGAACTTGGTTCTGAAAAAATGAAGAGGGCCAGAATCTTTGGTAGAAGGTCATCTTACTGTCCATCATAGCCAAAGAAAGAAATACACAGCATTCTCAAGAATCTTAGAACAGGAGAATAGAATTCTCTGACTTGAGAATCTTAAATATTCTTTAAGATATGCAGAGAACTGTTCACTGGAAAAAAAAAATTAAAATAACATTCAGTTCAAGGAATTCAGGTATAGAGATGGTGGAAAGAGATGATATATATGTATGTATATACTTGTAGTTGGAGAAGACAAGTTGAAAAAGAACTTGCATTGTTAAAGTTCTAATTAAACAAAGTAACATTTGTACTTAGTATGTTATTTTTCTGTATTTATAGTATGCTACTCAGCCATGTACTTTGGGCTAATCAGACCTCAGTTGCTACATTCATTTATGTATAAATTGTGTATATGATTTGCATATAAGAAAGCTTCCCACTCCCCCACACCAGGTGTGAACTAGAGCACCTGGAATTTCTTATACAAACAACTGATAGGAAACCTACTTATTCTAGAGGGAAAAGAAGGCTAAGGCTAAACAGTGTTGCTATCCACATATGTCAGAGAAGTCAAGTAGACAAAGTGAGAGGCTATGACTTGTGTGGCCTTTGCAGTCAAAGCTAGGGGCTAGTAGGTGAAAGGTTACAAGGAGTCAGACTGCCTTTAACAATACTTAACTGTGGGGTTGGCTGGGAGTCTCTGAACAGTGGTTAAATTGGCACCTTTGAGAGATATGGAAAGGATTTCTGTATAGGAAAGGCAATTGGACTGGTAGGTCAGAATCTGACTTGTATAAGAAAGTGAAATGATTCCTCCAATTGAAGATGTTAATAACTCAGCTGCCAAGGGGCTTCCCTGGAGATAATAAAGAATCCACCTGCAATGCGGGAGACCCGGGTTTGATCCCTGGGTCGGGAAGATCCCCTGGAGAAGGAAATGGCAACCCACTCCAGTATCCTTGCCTGGCAAATTCCGTGGACAGAGGAGTCTGGCAGGCTACAGTCCATGGGGTTGTACAGAGTCAGACACAGTGAGCAACTGACACTTTTACTTTCAGCCGCCAAGATGGAATAGCTCTTGTGATCACCACTGATACCCTTTCCCAAAGTGGTGGTATTGAAGCCCTCCATTAATGTTTCAAAAGCACTTCCTTCTTTTGGCTGTAAGCCAACATCATAATTACGGGAGATCCACAAAAAGTACCCCCATTTCTTACCTAGGGCTAGAATTATAGACTGTTTTCAGGATTGTTTTTTGCTGTGGGGGATAATTAAATCCTGTATCAGTAGAAAACCCCTGTATCAAAGACCAGTCTATTTAAGACTTCGGATTTTTTTTTATTACCAGATCTCTTATTGTAGTATGTTATCAAGACTTGAGTTACATCTTTTTCCTCAGCTGTTGGTGGATTTAGAGATAGGCAGGAGAGCTCAGTAGCAGCCAGTTTGGAGTACTTGTTTCAATATTTCTGCATTCAGATAGTCAGACTTTCATCACCCTAGAGGCCATGGCATCCTTTCCAAAGTTTCTCCTACTCTGACCAGACTATTTGTCCTAAGTTGAACTAGACAAAGCCTTCTCCTGTGTATTCCTCATTCTCAACAAATACATGCAGGAGGTACTTCTTTCTGGATCTTAGTAAACTACAGTTATTAGGTGGGTACAAAAGTGATTGTGGTTTTGGGCCATGAAATTGAAATCATCATAACTAGGCTCAAACACATGTCTATTAATAAAAATACGAACCATTACAATCAACACATTTTTGCCAGTGAGGAATAAGTTTATTCCTGTATTGTAAAAATCCATACTTAGGGTTTTGATGAGCTTTTGGAAAGCATTTTCTGCCTCCTACTGATTGTGGAAGTGTTTTCCCTACAAAAAGTTGTCGAGATGCTTGAAGAAGTGGTAATCAGTTGGCGAGAGATCGGGTGAATATGGCGGATGAGGCAAAACTTTGTAGCCCAATTCATTCACCTTTTGAAGCGTTGGTTGTGTGAGGTACAGTCGGGCGTTGTCATGGAAAAGAATTGTACCCTTTCTATTGACGATGCCAGCTGCAGGCATTGCTGTTTTTGGTGCTTCTCATTGATTTGATGAGCATACTTTTCAGATGTAATGGTTTCAGAAAGCTGTAGTGGATTCGATGAGCAACAGATCATGAAACAGTGATCATGACTTTTTTGGGGGGTGCAAGTTTGGCTTTGAGAAGTGCTTTGGAGCAGCTTCTCAGTCCAATCACTGAGGTGGTCATCTCCGGTTTTTATGTAAAATCCACTTTTTCAGTCTGATTGAGAAATGGTTCTTTGTTTTTTGGTAGAGTATGAGAAGAAAACTCCTCAAAATGATGAGGTGTTTTTTTGTTTTTTTTTTTTTTTTTTTTTGCAGTCAGCTTATGAGGCACCCACTTTTTTTTTCATCTTTCCGATTTTCTTCAAATACCAAACAACCATAGAATGATTGATGTTGAGTTGTTTGGCAATTTTTTGTGTAGTTGTAAAAGGATCAGCTTCGATAATTGCTCTTACTTGGTCTTTGTCAACTTCCGATGGCCGGCCACTACACTCATCTTCAAGGCTCTCATGTCCTTAGCAAAACTTCTTGAACCACCACTGCACTGTAGTTCTTGGGCCAAATGCATTGTTGATGTTTTGAGTTGTCACTGCTGCTTTATGGCCCAGACCCATGTTGAACTCGAATAAAAAAATTACTCAGATTAGCTTTTTATTTAACAGCATTTCTATAGTCTAAAGTAAATATAAAATAACCAGCAAGTAGTAAGTCATTAGCAAAAAAACATAAAACAAGAACTGTGCATTAAAATGATGTATAACATAACCATATTTATTTAAAAATGTATTCCACTATCAAATGGCAAAGTTCAACAATGTAAAACTGCAATTACTTTTGAACCAATCTAATAACAGTAAGTGAGAAGTATAAAATGTTTTCTTCTGATAAAGCTCTGTGTGATGCCTTGGGTTGGCAACATATAACTGTCACTGCATATTGGACCAGCTTCATCATCAGTGGCTCATTCTATCTTCAGGCTATAAAAAGGGAGAGATGGGGGCTCTCAGTGAAACTTCCTGAGAGTCTAAGTTGGTTTCTCTGTAGTAACTTCCAGTGCCTCACAGCTTTTTGGAAGCCATTCAGATGAAAGCATGTTTCCAGTATAGCAGGAAAATATGATACTGTTAACAGTAGTCATGGTTGGCAAGACAGTTCCTGGGACTGTGGAAACTGATGGCATCTGGATGGTAATGAAACAAAAGGGAAATTGCATAGACTACTTTCTTAGTTGTCACAAATCATTAACTTCATATTTTCTGTGGAGGTTGTTTGCTTACTGTTTCAGCAGAGTATCATCTATACACTAAATAAATGTTTATCAAGTTCTCCTATATATCCAGTACTGGCCTTGTCCAGTGAACAGAAGTGAGCAGGACATCTTGCCGGCCATTTTATTGATCAGCAAATTTAGTTTCCAAGTAAGCCTGTTTTGTTTCTCTGTCAGGGCTCTATAGTGGATTCAAACTCAATGTATGATTTCATCAGGATGTTCATGTTTGAAGATGAGTGCTATTTTTTTACATAATTGTAAAATAAAATCACAGTGTATCCTGAGCAGCCGTGACCACTGACTGTAGGCTTCTGATTCCTTCATATAGAGATCCTTAGGATATGGAGCTGGGCATTGACTCTAAGGATATGCCTATTCATGTTTTACCTGGCCAGTGAGAGCGTGATCAGAACATACCTTGCAAAACTGTTTTTTCTTCAAAAAAATGAGTACTTAACAGAAATGCTTTGAATTATTCTTGAGACTGTAAGAATGGGGATTTTATCAGGGATTGGCTCTTAGAGTTTGGGAAGCCACTTAAATCTAAAGGTTTCACCAGACTTCCAAAAGTAGATTTTAAAATTTGAAATAGCTCCCTACTGACCCCTTCTAAATAATTCCTTTCATGTCAAGAAGTAACTCAAACACTCTAAATCTCAGACTCTTATCTACTCTCAGAATAGCAGCATGACCTCTATGCACATATTATAGTCCTTACACTGTGACTTGGAAAACATGCTGATCTCTCTGTCAGTCTCCAGATGGGTTTCAGACCTCCTAATGGCTAAGAAATCATATTGATACAGTTGTTGAGGTGAAAGTCCTCATCCTTGTCTTGGACTGTTGCTAATTATGTAGATAAAATCACCTTAACCATTTCTCCCCATATCTCCTCCCTAGCTAAAACTTCAATTTCAGTATTTAGTCAAACACATCAGTGTTGATTCTCTCTTGTTATCTCTGATTTGAAGCAACCATCTTCTTTTTTCAGTGGTATTTTAACAAAAGGCTACTCTTGACCTTTCTTCAGCTTGTTCACTAATCCTTTATAATAGATATCTTCCTGACACTATCTCATAAAACAACTAGATGTTCTACTATAGCTATTTCTATGCCCACCTCACACCCCTTTTTTGGGAAGTTACTCTGTGAGTCACCAGTTTGACTACTTCAGACAATATTACCACTGAAGAAATAGTGATCCTTCTCAAGGTCCTTGAGTACATCAGTAACTTTCCAAAGAGATAACTTTACTAACTTTTCTTTATTCTGGTTCTTTTTCTCTTACTCTCCAACTGAAGTCTTTAATAAAAGTTTTTCTTCCAGGTGCATGTTAAGTGGCTGAAATGGCAGAACCACTGATTGGGGCAGCTGGGAGTGGCGCACGTGGGAGGACAGGGTGATCACAGTGCCCAGGCTGTGATAAGGAATGTTCGGGTCAGAGTGTCGTGGCAGCAGATTTGACCTTTCTTCTTTGAAATTTTCCCTGTTGGCTTTTGCAGTGCTATTCTTTCTAAGTTTTACTTCTCAGTCTCCTTTTCTCGTACCACAATGTATTTTTTCAGTAAATAAACAGATTTTTTTGTTGCTGTGCGCCAGGCAGTGTGCAGGACACTGGGGAAGTAGGGATGAATTAAGATAGATGTTGACCCTCCTTTTATGGCCCTCAGGAGATTAGTACTGAACAGTAATTACAAGTTTTAATAAGTACCAGAGGATACTGCTGTGAATAGCAAAGCCAAAAACCCTTGTATTTTTTCTGGAGCTTGAGTTCTAATGGAGGAGAGGGGGAAACCAACTGAATTGATTGTATGACTGTGCAGAATGAACTGCTTTAGATAGAATGATGAGGGATGGCCTCTTTAAGGTGGAGACATTAGACAGGGAATAGAAATGCAAAGAACAAGGGAGGAGGAGGCCGGGCAGACGGGCAGACGGGCAGACAGGCAGCGTACACTAAAGGAAGGTTGGCACACTCGATGAATGAAAGAAATCGTAGTTCAGAAAGGGGAAAGTGGTTTGAAATGAAGTTAGAGAAGTAGGTAATGGCCAGTTCAGGCAGCAGGCCTTGTAGGCCATGGTAGCATGATTAAATTTTATTCTAAGAGTGTCAGTGGGAAGCCAATGAATTACTTTAAATGAGGGTATGATACGAGGATTGTTTTTGAAAGATCGCTGGGGACAGTGGAAATGTGAGGCCCTATTAAGGAGACTTTTGCAGTGGTTCAGGCTGGAGACAGTGGGGGGGTGGGGGGGTTGGGCAGTGTCAGTGGAATGAAGAGAAGTTAGAGAACGTGTTGAGTTTGAGATGCCTTCGAAATACCCAGGTGGAGATATGTCTAGTAAACAGTCTGGAATTCAGGTGAAAAATCTAGACCGGAGATTTCAATTTGCGGGTTGTGTATCTAGGCGGTATTTAAAGCCATAGGAGAAGATGAGGGGGAAAGAGGGAAGAGAACTGAGTCTTGAGGAATCCCGGCATTTAGAAATCAGATGGAATAAGCAAGAAGCCCCTTAGGAGGTAGGACACGTCCGAAACTTGAGTATCTCATCTTCTGCCACAGAGCTCTTTAGTCTGTGACCTTCCTGCCTCAGTCGATGCTAACCCCACTCCTCCATTCCTTAGTCCAAAAACCGTGGAGTCAGCCGTGGCTCCTCCCTTGTCCCCACCTCCTCTTAACCTCCTCACCCTCTCACGCTTACCCTCACCCCACATCCAGTCTGAGAGCAAACTGGTGGCTCTACCTTCAGAGTACCCGGAATCTGCCACTTAATATTCTGACAGGTGCCACCACATTATGGTCCGAACTACCATGATCTCTCATTGGTTTCTAACCTCAACCCCTTTAAATCTTGTCTCAACCCAACAGCCAGAGGGTACTTTTCATATACGTCATATCGTGTAATTTACCAACTTAGAATCCTACGGTGACACTTCCTTTTTCCTCACAGTAAGAAAGCCACAATTCTTATAGTGACCCTCAAGCCTCCGTAACTGGTCCTCGTTACCTCTAACCTCACCTCCTGTTCTGCTACCCCTTGCTCCTTCAGCTCCAGTTATCCTAGCCTTCTAACTGTTGGTCAGTAGGGCTGGTTCTCTCTCCTTCAAGTCTTGGGTCAACAGAAACTATAAAACTCCTAGAGGAGAACATAGGCAAAACACTCTCCGACATAAATCACAGCAGGATCCTCTATGACCCACATCCCAGAATTTTAGAAACAAAAGCAAAAATAAACAAATGGGACCTAATGAAACTTAAAAGCTTTTGCACAACAAAGGAAACTATAAGCAAGGTGAAAAGACAGCCCTCAGATTGGGAGAAAATAACAGCAAATGAAGCAACAAAGGATTAATCTCAAAAATATACAAGCAACTCCTGCAGCTCAATTCCAGAAAAATAAATGACCCAATCAAAAAATGGGCCAAAGAACTAAACAGACATTTCTCCAAGGAAGACATACGGATGGCAAAAAAACACATGAAAAGATGCTCAACATCACTCATTATCAGAGAAATGCAAATCAAAACCACAATGAGGTACCATTACACGCCAGTCAGAATGGCTGCTATCCAAAAGTCTACAAGCAATAAATGCTGGAGAGGATGTGGAGAAAAGGGAACCCTCTTACACTGTTAGTGGGAATGCAAATTAGTACAGCCACTATGGAAAACAGTGTGGAGATTCCTTAAAAAGCTGGAAATAGATCTGCCATATGACCCAGCAATACCACTTCTAGGCATACACACTGAGGAAACCAGATCTGAAAGAGACACGTGCACCCCAATGTTCATCGCAGCACTGTTTATAATAGCCAGAACATGGAAGCAACCTAGATGCCCATCAGCAGATGAATGGATGAGGAAGCTGTGGTACATATACACCATGGAATATTACTCAGCCATTAAAAAGAATTCATTTGAATCAGTTCTAATGAGATGGATGAAACTGGAGCCCATTATACAAAGCAAAGCCAGAAAGATAAAGACCATTACAGTATACTAACACATATATATGGAATTTAGAAAGATGGTAACGATAACCCTATATGCAAAAAAAGAAAAAGAGACTCAGATGTATAGAACAGACTTGTGGACTCTGTGGGAGAAGGCGAGGGTGGGATGCTTCAAGAGAACAGCATCGAAACATATATATCTAGGGTGAAACAGAACACCAGCCCAGGTTGGATGCACGAGACAAGTGCTCAGGCCTGGTGCACTGGGAAGACCCAGAGGGATGGGGTGGAGAGGGAGGTGGGAGGGGAGATCGGGATGGGGAATACATGTAAATCCATGGCTAATTCATTTCAATGTATGACAAAAACCACTGCAATGTTGTAAAGTAATTAGCCTCCAGCTAATAAAAATAAATGGGGAAAAAAAAAAAGTCTTGGGTCAAATGTCACCATCTCAGCAAGGCCTGTGGGGACCTCACTGTTGTACTTTATGACCCCCTCCATATACACACTTGGATCACCTTTTCTTTTTTTTTGCTGGATCTTTGTTGTTGCTCGGGCCTTTCTCTAGTTGTGATACTCAGGCTTTTTTTTTTTCCCCAGGCTTCTTGTTGCAGTGACTATTTGCAGAGCACGGGCTCTAGGGCCCTTGAGCTTCAGTAGCTGCAGCTTTTGCGCTCTAGAGCACAGGCTCAGTAGTTGTGCCACATGGGCTTAGTTGCCCCACAGCGTGTGGGACCTTCTGGATCAGGATTGAACTTGTGTCTTCTGCATTGGCAGTCTGATTTTTTACCACTGAGCCACGAGGGAATCCCTGATCACTTCTTATTCTCCTCTTTTTCTAATTACCTTCTAACATACTTTGTGCATTTGTTGTTCATCTCCTCCACCTCCATGGAAGTTCCTCAAAGGCAGATATTTGGTCTGTTTTGTACACTAGTAAGTCAGAGGCACCCCAAAAAGTGTCATCACCTCGTTGATTCCCTGATCATTCGGTTTCTTTGTTTGTTTGAGTCTTTATTGAATTCGTCCCAATATTATTTTTGTTTTTCATTTTGTTTAGTTTGGCGTCAAGGCTTGTGGGATCTTAGCTCCCCAACCAGGGATCAAACTTGCACCCCCTGCATTGGAAAGCGAAGTCTTAACCACTGGACTACCAGGGAAATCCCTCCCTGATCATTTGTTAAATGAACCGATGAGGCAAGAAAAACCAGAACGGTGTGATGTCATGGAAACTCGGAGATATTTTTCACAACAGAGGGATTAGTCAATTGTTGAGTCAGTTGCCGAATGTTGCTGAGAGATCTAGTCAAATGAGAACAGACGCGTGTCCTTTGGGTTTGGCGACATGGGGTTTGTAGGTGGCCTCGATGAAAGCAGTCATAAAGAAGAAGCCAGACTGGATTTGGAAGAGGAGTAAATGAGAGATAGAGAATTGGGGACAGTCCGTAGGGTTTCCCTGGTGGTTCAGACAGTAAAGCATCAGCCTACAATGTCAGAGACCCGGGTTCAGTCCTTGAGTTGGGAAGATCCCCTGGAGAAGGAAATGGCAACCCACTCCAGTATTCTTGCCTGGAAAATCCCATGGATGAAGGAGCCTGGTAGACTGCAGTCCATGGTGTCCCAAAGAGTTGGATACAACTGAATGACTTCACTTTCACTTTCACTTTCCTGGAGGTTTGAATATGCAGGGCAGCAGAGAAATGGACATGTGAATTCAAGGAGAATATTTTTAATAAAATGAAACATAGAACATGTTTACATACTGTTGGGAATGATCTGGTGGAGAGGGAGAGGTTGATGTGGATAGGAATACCTTGAGAAGGTGAGAAAGTGTAAGATGAGAAGGCATAGATCTTTGATATGAAACATACTTCTTTCAACAGAACAGAAAACTAGTGCTCTCTAGTCAGTTTCATTTTCTTGCATGGTTTCAAACACCATCTTTACGGTCAGGACTTCAAAATGTCAGTTGTTAGTTCATACTAATTTCCTAGTTAGAAATACACAGAACCTTCTACTTATTGGACATTTGTTCCTCAAATAGATGTCCAAAAGCATTTAAGCATTTCCAAAAACAATCTTATCTTAGGAAACATCCTGTTTTCCTTTATATTTTGGATATCCGATTGTCATCTTCTTTCCCAAAATTAAAGAAGTTGCCAGATACTGTCAGTTTTCTCTTTAGTTATTCCTGGCAACATTGTATGTAGTAGGAAAAGATTAGAAACAACCCAACTATTCATGAGAAAGGAACTAGTTAAATTTTGATTGTCATTGTTTAGTTACCGAGTCAATACTTCGCAACGCCAGGCCTCCCTGTTCCTCAGCATCTCCTGAAGTTTGCCCAAGCTCATGGACATTGCATCGGTGATGCCATCCAGCCAGCCATCTCATCCTCTGGATGCCCTCTTCTCATTCTGCCCTCAATCTTTCCCAGCATCAGGGACTTTTCCAATGAGTCAGCTGTTCCCATCAGATGACCAAAATACTGGAGTTTCAGCTTCAACATCAGTCCTTCCAACGAGTATTCAGGGTTGATTTCCCCTAAGATTGGTTTTATCTCCTTGCTGTCCAAGGGACTCTGAGGAGTCTTCTTCAGCACCACGGTTGGAAGGCATCAATTCTTTGGCACTCTGCCTTCTTTACTGTTCAAGTCTCATAACCATATGTGACCTCTGGGAAGACCATAGCCTTGACTGTTCGGACCTTTGTTGGCAGAGTAATGTCTCTGCTTTTCTACACACTGTCTAGGTTTGTCATAGCTTTCCTGCCAAGAAGCAAACGTCTTCTGATTTCATGGCTGCAGTCACCATCCACAGTGATTTTAGAGCTCAGGAAAAGGAAATCTGTCACTGCTTCTACCTTTTCCCCCCTCTATTTGCCATGAAGTAATGGGAACAGATGCCATGATCTTTGTTTTTTTAATATTTAGTTTTAAGCCGACTCTTTCACTCTCCTCCTTCTCCCTCATCAAGAGGCTCCTTAGTTCCTCTTTGCTTTCTGCCATTAGAGTGCTATCATCCACATATCTGAGGTTGTTGATGTTTCTCCTGCTTATCTTGATTCCAGCTTGTAACACATCCAGCCTGGCGTTTCCCATGATGTGTTCAGCATATTGATTAAACAGAGCATATCGATTAAACAGAGTGATGGGATGGGGAGGGAGGTGGGGGGGGCGGTTCAGGATGGGGAATGCATGTAAATCCATGGCTGACTCATGTCAATATATGGCAAAAACCACTACAATATTGTAAAGTAGTTAGCCTCCAACTAATAAAAATAAATGAAAATAAATAAAATGTAAAAAACAAAACAAAACAGAGTGACAGCAGACGGCTCTGTCATACTCCTTTTTCGATCTTGAACCAGTTGGTTGTTCCATAGAGGGTTCTAACTGTTGCTTCTTGACTCACATACAGGTTTCTCACGAGACAGGTGAGATGGTCTGGTATTCCCATCTCTTTAAGAGCTTTCCACAGTTTATTACAATCCACGCAGTCAAAGGCTTTGGCGTAGTCGATGAAATAGAGGTAGATGGTGCTCGCTTCGGCAGCACATGTACTAAAATTGGAACGATACAGAGAAGATTAGCATGGCCCCTGCGCAAGGATGACACGCAAATTCGTGAAGTGTTCCATATTTTTAATGTATGACAAAAACCACTGCAATGTTGTAAAGTAATTAGCCTCCAACTAATAAAAATAAATGGAAAAAATTAAAAAAATAAAATGCTAGAAAGTGAAAAAAAAAAAAAGAAATAGAGGTAGATGTTTTTCTGGAAATTCCCTAGCTTTCTCTGTGATCCAGTGAATGTTGGCAATTTGATCTCTGGTTCCTCTTCCTTTTGTAAACCCAGTGTGGACATCTGGAAGCTCTTCATTTGCATAATGCTGCAGCCTAGCATGCAAGAGTTTAAGCATGACCTTGCTAACATGGGAGGTGAGTGCAATTGTCTGACAGTGAGCGCATTCTTTGATACTACCCTTCTTGGGGAATTAGGATAAGGATTGACCTTTTCCAGTCCTGTGGCCACTGCTGGGTCTTCCAGCAATGGAGGCGATGAATAGATTCAAGGGATTAGAACTTGTAAGTAGTGTGCCTGAAGAACTATATGGATGGAGATCCGTAATGCTGTGGAGAAGGCAGCAAACAAAACCATCCCAAAGAAAGAGATAAGCAGAAAGGCCAAGTGGCTATCTGAGGAGGCCTTCAGATAGCTAAAGAAAGAAGAAAAGAGGAAAAAAACAAGGGAGAAAGGGAAAGGTATATCCAACTCAACGCAGATTTCCAGAGAACAGCGTGGACGGACAAGAAGGCCTTCTTCAATGAACAGTGTATAAAACTAAAAGAAAACAACAGAAGAAGAAAGACTAGAGATCTGTTCAGGAAAATGGGAGATATCAAGGGAACATTTTGCCCAAAGATGGGCAAAATAAAGGATAGAAACGGTAGAGACCTACTAGATGCCGAAGAGATCAAGAAGAGATGGAAAGAATACACAGAAGAACTGCACAAAAAAGATCTAAATGGCCCAGATTACTGCGATGGTGTGGTCAGCCACCCGGAGCAAGACATTCTGGACAGTGTAGTCAAGTGGGCCTTAAGAAGCACTGCTGTTAATCAAGCTCATGGATGCGACAGAATTTCAGTAGAACTCTTCAAAACCCTAAAGGATGATGCCGTCAAGGTGTTGCATTCAATATGTCAGCAGATCTGGAAGAAGATTCATGAGAAAGGAACTGGTTTTAAAATTGATTGTTTTTTTTTGTCCAGTTGCTCAGTCATGTCTGATTCCCTGCGACTCCATGGACTGCAGCATGCCAGGCTTTCCTGTCCCTCACCGTCTCCCAGGTTGCCCAAGTTCATGTCCATTACATTGGTGATGCCATCCAGCCATCTCATCCTCTGATGCCCTAAGACTAATTTAATTTTGATACTTGCAATCAATAAAATGTGTGGCTATCAGAGTTGATTTGTAGGATATTATTAGCTTTTTTAAAAGGCAGATGCAAAACGAGGTTTTAAAATATATTTATTAGTAGGCAATTTGCTTGTCCTTCAGTGACCATTCATATTTTACAGCAGTGTTTTTCATACTGTTTCTTTGAGATGCCTCTGAAGTAGAGGGATAATTTCATTTGGGTCTTTGTAAAGGAGAAGAAGGCAGATTTAGCCTGAATAGTATTTTTTTTTTTTTTCTTTTCCCCTCAGGCTATTTTATTTTATTATTTTTTTTTCCATTTATTTTTATTAGTTGGAGGCTAATTACTTTACATCATTACAGTAGTTTTTGTCACACATTGAAATGAATTAGCCATGGATTTACATGTATTCCCCATCCCGGTCCCCCCTCCCACCTCCCTCTCCACCTGATCCCTCTGGGTCTTCCTATTTTAAGTTGAATTAAGTTAATTTGCAACTCTGTGAGTGCCAGTTGTGTATCAGGCATTGGGTATTTTTGCAGCAAACAAGGCACATACTGGGATTTTATATAAGATTTCATTAGGAAGTCTTAATTCAGAAAGGCTTATACACCTCCATATTCACTGCAGCATTTTTTCTTTTTCTTCCTATTTTTTAAAATTGAAGTATAGTTAATTTATAGTGTGCTACTTTCTGGTGTACTGCACAGTGATTTGGTTTTGTGTGTGTGTATAAATTCTTTTTCATATTGTTTATCCATTATAATTTATTACAAGACATTGAATATAGTCCCTGTGCTATACAGTAGGTCCCTGATAATTATCTATTTTATAAACATTAGTTTGTATCTGCTAATCCCAAGCTCCTAATTTATTGATCCCCTCAATTCCCTTTTGGTAACCATAAGTTGTTTTCTTTGTGAGTCTGTTTCTGTTTTGTAAATAAGTTCATTTTATCATATTTTTGTTGTTGTTCAGTCGCTAAGTTGTGTCCAATTCTTTGCAACCCCAGTGAACTGCGTAGCACTCCAAACTCCTCTGTCTTCCACTATCATATCATGTTTTAGATAGAAGTGATACTTGATATTTGTCTTATCCATTCCTCTGTTGATGGGCATTTAAGTTGCTTCCATGTCTTTGCTATTGTAAATAGTACCATTGCAACATTATTTACAAAAGCTAAGACATGGGGAAAAAACCTAAGTGCCTGTCAAGGTATGAATGGATAAAGAAGTTGCAGTGTGTATACACGATGGAATATAATTAAGCTGGAAAAAACAAATGATATCTTGCCATTTGCAATAGCATGGGTGGACTTTCAGGTATTAAGCTATGTGAAGTTAAGTCCTGGGGATATAATATACAGCATGAAGACTATAGTCAGTGATACTGCGTTATATATTTGAAAGTTGCTAAGAGAGTAGATCTTAAAAGTTCTCATCACAAGAAAAAATACCTGTATGTGGTTAAGTAGATTTATTGTGTTCACTTTGCAGTATATACATGGAGAAGGAAATGGCATCCCACTCCAGTACTCTTGCCTGGAGAATTCCGTGGACAGAGGAGCCTGGTGGGCTGCTGTCCATGGGGTTGCACAGAGTCGGACACAACTGAAGCGACTTAGCATGCATGCTTGCATGCAGTATATACAAATCATATCATTATGTTACACACCTGAAACTAATATAACCTTATATGTTAATTATGTCTCATTTTTTTTTCTAGGCAAAAAAAGATTTCCTTTAAGTCTATTGCCTGAAAGCACTTTGAGAAACACTATAATCTGTAGGACAAAATCCAGATACCACCTTAGTTGTGGCTTAAAAGATTCTTCCTTTTCTGAGTTCTGCCTACGTGGGCAGCCTGTGTCCTAGCTGCTGCGAATGATTTGCTCTTTCATGCTTGTGTGCATTTTGTTTCTTCTACTTGAATCGCCATGCTCTTTCCTTGTTTAACTTCTTCCCACTCCCTCTTTTCTCCTAACCTCTCTTCTCTTCTCGCCTTTCTTCTCTCTTCTTTCTCCTAGTGATCTCTTCATTTTTAATGTAAGCCTTCAGCTCAGGTGTCATCACTGGACTCTTCTCTGGGATTGTCCTTCCTGTTCTCTGCTTTCCACTAATTAGATAGTGGATAGTCTCTTCCTTGAGCGCTAGTAATATTTTTATATATACCTTTTTTATGAGTTATAGTATATTGAAATTACTAGTTCTGATTGTTTTTTTACATCCTAAATTGTAAGCTCTTTGAGGATAGTGAGAATCAAAGATTGAGAATAGGGAGAATCAAAGATACCCATGTCTGACATAGAGCTTAGCAGTATTTAGACAAAACAAACAGTTAATCTCTTCAGTCATCTAACTCTTCCTCAGCTACAGCCAGGCCAGTCCCACATTTACCCCTTGGAAAGATTATATGTCTGCTTTCTCATTCAACTCCATTTTGGTCTTAGAAGGACTACATTCAGTCTTGGTTGTAAGAATATTCTGGTAAAATTTCAGGTGAGTGAAAAGGTCTTCTCTCTCTCCCTCCCAATACTTATATATACCTTCCCTTCTGCTTTAACATATATCTGAAGTCCTTTTCCTTTAATGATTAATTGTAAAAAGATTTTAGGTGCTATTATATGAAAATAGTAAGAGATTGAAACTCATTGGTACTAAACCTGTAAACCAATATAAATGAGTTGTTAGACTTTTTTGGGTTGGTTTGTTCCGGGGGCAGTGGCAACAGAACTGCGGGACATGGCTTATTAAAGGAGTCCTCCTGCTAGGCAGAGTTGCTTGTGTTGTGCAAGTGGCAGAGTAGGCACTCCTTCGGAGATACCTCATGTCACACTTTTGCCTAGTATCACCTCTCTCTGTCTTCAGCACAAACTTTCTGGTGCTTACTTATGGTCCCCCAATTCAGTGGAAACGTTTTATGAGATGGGATGTGGGAAAGGGAGTCTAGCAAGAGTTGGTTAGTATATACTTTGAATACTTGAAAATGTATGCATACAAAATATGCAGAACTAGTTATTTGCAGTTAGGAATGCTATTGTAGAGTGGGAAACATTTGAACTTCAGGCTTTCAATCACTCATTACATAACCTTCTTCTGAAGTTAGTAATGGTACTACCTAATGTGTCAGAGAGACCCTTTGGTTTTCTCATTAAGATTAGTGATGTATTTCATCAATGAGTTTTTGTATCTGTTAATGTTTTGCATCCAAAAACACTTTAGCATGACGTGTACTTACTGCTTCTGTCTTGATATATTTTCTTTGGAGAACTTAAATGTGGATAATTTATTTTCTTCTAGGTTTTGGTCGGAAAGATGTAGTTGAATATTTGCTTCAGAATGGCGCAAATGTCCAAGCACGTGATGATGGGGGCCTTATTCCTCTTCATAATGCATGCTCTTTTGGTCATGCTGAAGTGGTCAATCTCCTTTTGCGACATGGTGCAGACCCAAATGCTCGTGACAATTGGAATTATACTCCTCTCCATGAAGCTGCAATTAAAGGAAAGATTGATGTTTGCATCGGTAAGACTGTTTACATTCCAGAATTTTTCAGAAATAGTTTGTAACTATTCTGAATCTAAATTGAATTTATTTGTTAATGTGATCAAATTTTGCTAGACTGAATTTAAATATTTTAGAACACTTGATGATTAACCTAGTCACTGAGTATCTTTTTGAACGTGGTACTGAGCTTAAAATTTTTAGATGATAGAGTAGTACAGAATTTCTCTTGTTTGGAAGTGTGGATTCTCTGGGGACTAGTACCCACAGAGAACCGGATGAAGGCTTGGTGGAAGTGAACAGAGAGTGTTAGAGGATAATAGTGCAGTGAATGGGCTGGAGTTGAGTCATTCCTTTATGAGTCTTCCTAGGAAGTATTGGGGAGAAAGGTTGAAAAGGGAAATGTATTGACTACTTTATAAGGAGCTTTGAATTCCAGGTTAAGGAACTTTATATTATTGTGTGGATAGTGTGGAATCATGGATAACTTTCAATGGGACAATGTGATGAGAGCAGTATATTTAGAAATGGTGATTTGGTAGAGGGCTGAGTGGAATGCATGACATTAGGGAGACTAGTTAGGAAGCTGTAGAATAGCGCAAATGAAGAATGATGAAGGCATGAGCTAGGATGGCTGTAGGAGAGTAGAAATGGCAGCATAAGTAAAGAAGTATTTGTAGAAAAAATTGTCAGTCATGTAGGATACTTTGGTGAAATAGGATTTGCCTAACAGGTTAATCACTGACAGAAAGTTACATGTGAGAAGGCTGCTTATTTGAGAATAGTCATTAACCCAGTATTGACTTTTCTGAGCCTAAAGAGTCAGATTTTGGACTCTGCTACCTTACTTCTATTTCCTGATGCAAAAAAAGGGACATTTAAATCCTTGAGACAGATAGAAAGCCAGTTCTGTGCACTAGGAAAGCTCTAAGGAACCTATTTTGTTCTCTCTCCCCTCCAACCCAATCTCAAATCACTTTATACGAAAGTCATGAGCTTAGTTTGAATTAGGTAATTTATAAAGGTAAGAAAAAGATGATTTGGTAACGTCTATCCAGTTCTCCTTTTCTGTGTGTTACCTTTTTTTGTTTGTTTTTATCTTTTGTGTTATCTGACCTCTGCTCAGAATCCTTTCCTGTTATGTGAGGCCTATTAATAATTAGTTTTAATAATGTAGAGTTTTTCAGATAGTTACATATCTGCACTGTCTAGTGTGGGCTTCCCAGGTGACACTAGTGGTAAAGAACCTGCTTGCCGGTGCAGAAGACGTAAGAGATGCAGGTTTCATCACTGGGTCGGAAGGATTCCCTAGAGGAGGGCGTGGCAACCCACTCCGGTATTCCTGCCTGGAGAATCCCATGGACAGAGGAGCGTGGAGGGCTATAGTCCATGGGGTCGTGAAGAGTCAGACGTGACTGAGTGACTTAGCATGCACGTACACGTCCAGTGTGGTAGTTGAAATCTTGTAATGTGGCTAGTTCAAATTGAGAGGTACTATAAGGGGAAAATACATACCAGATTTCAAAGACTTTGTATAAATAAAAGGGATACAAAGTTATCTCAATTTTGTATGGATTGCAATATAGTGTACATATTGAAATAGCAATATTTGGGGTATATTGGCTTAAATAAGACATGTTAAAATTATCCTCTTTTTGTTTTTATTATCTGGATGCTAGAAAATTTTAAATTACATATGTGGCTCGATTTTTTTTCTGTTGGACATTACTGTTAGAGATAGGGGAGTACAGTGGAATGAACAGGAGCTGAGCTTCCCTTTCTGCCTGTCTTTCACCAGCTTATAGAGTGTGCTGGAGTATCTTTATATAATCAAATAACATTATGTACAGAGTATAGTACAACTCTTCTCTTTTTCATGTGTTTTGAGTTACAATGTGGCAAGTTTTGATTGGGGGTTCATTAACCCTGCAGAGTAGTTTTCTCTTTCCCTCCCTCCCTTCCTCTCTTCCTGCCTCTCTTTCTCCTTTTCCTCCTTCCTTCTTTCTCAAATTCCACAAATCCCTATTCTTGGGCTATTCATAGCTTTATAAATTTCATTTTTATTATTATGAGTAATCTTTCTGACTTAAGCTGTGTTCATTTGGTATGAGAAAACAGAAAACAAGCTTTCAGGTAAACTTGCCTTTTAATTCTTTATCTGTCTTTGGTCATTTGTTTAACAGAGAAGAATCTGACATTAAACTCAGCAGACAGATATTTAATGTGTCTTAATACATTAAATAATGGAATATTATATATAGTTTTATCTTTAAAATACAGCATTTATCTACTATCGGGATATATAAAGTCTTAAAATAACTTTGAGACGTCTTAGGGCTTCCCTGGTGGGAAAATTTTTGAGAAAATGATTTACTAAAATCATATTGTCAGAATTACCATTTTGAAAGATAGTGTTTCTATTTTGCAGTGCTCTTACAACATGGAGCTGAGCCAACCATTCGAAATACAGATGGAAGGACAGCGTTGGATTTAGCAGACCCGTCTGCCAAAGCGGTTCTGACTGGTAAGTCTGCAAGCTCTCTTTGGGTATTCTGGGAACAGTGTAACGCATGAGCTTCCTAGATAGACATTCAGTGTCTTGCAGTTAATGATCTCGATTAGATTTTTATTTTATTTTTTTTTTCCATTTATTTTTATTAGTTGGAGGCTAATTACTTTACATCATTGCAGTGGTTTTTTGTCATACATTGAAATGAATTAGCCATCGATTAGATTTTTAAAATAGTTCAGTTGCTATTTTCTGTATCTGAATAGTTGACATTTGATTCTTGTCTAAGAAAAATAAAGCTTCTTTTAAAAAATTAGCTTTTAAATTTTGTGATTCCTACCTTTATTGGGGCCAGAGGTGGTATATAATTGTGTGTTACTAACCATTCTCTGGTTTTTCAAACAAGATTCTGGGCTCACCAATTTCAGAACCTTGAAGAATGGCAATTATTGTATTCTACTGGGACATATTGATGTCCTGGGAACCTGTTAAGATATTTAAGACTGTCGTCCCCTGGTTTAGGTTTATTTTAGACTGTCAGGCTTTTTTGGGTAGTAATATGGGCTTCCCTGGTGGCTCAGATGGTAAAGAATCTGCCTGCAATGCCAGAGACCCAGGTTCGATTCCTGGGTGAGGAAGATCTGGAGAAGGGAATAGCAACCCACCCCAGTATTCTTGCCTGAAGAATTCCATGGACAGAGGAGCCCGATGGGCTACAGTCCATGGGGTCGCAGAGTTGGATACAACTAAAGGGACTAACACTTTCACCTTTTTTTCATCTACTTCACACATTTCTCCCCAACAGAGATTTCCTCTGAAGCAGCTGCCATATTATTTTTTGGATCCTTTTTTACTGTGTGATCACCATTAAAATTATATCTAATAGTCAAGAGCCCGAGGGGCTCTGCTGTAAGCTTCTGTGCTTGGGCTTTGTGATCTTTCTTTGGTATTACTGAGAAAATTTAGACTAGTCCCCTCAAGAAGTTCTGGAAAAGTGAGCTATTACTATAAGTGACAATTCAATGTTTATTTTTTCCTTCCCTGTTCCATGCTATTCCCTATTTGCCTTTTTTTGGGGGGAGGGCGGGGCACAAAAAAAGCCTTGCACAGCAATCAGTATACAATTCATATTGTGGACACTAGTTTGGGTTTTGTTTAAGTGAATAAATAAACACTATTATGTTAAATTATATTGATTTTAAAGTTTTTGCTTGTTTTCATTGGTAAATATAAAAGCTATAGGCATAAAGAGTTTATATTTAGTCCTGATTTTATTTATAAATTTCTGTGATACTGTTACATTTTTATATGGATTTTGTTCTGTTTTGATTTTGAATGAAGTTGTGGAGGCATTTTGTCTGTTAAACAAATAATACTGGTTTCAGGAAATTTGAGGGGTAAAAAGAAAAGGAAACTTACACCCACAGCCAATCCCCTAAGACACACTTTGCTAAAATTTTGATTTTTCCTTCTTGGCTTTGCTCTTACTGTGTATATTGTTTTCATATAGCTGTGGTCATGTTTCATTATATAACATTGAATCTTTTTTCTTCACTTTCATAGCAAAGGTATTCCATGTTCTTCATATAAATATTTTTAAACTGCAGTGTATTCTGTTGATTAACCATTTTCCATTTACTGGAATTTATTTCCAAATTTTCGTACTTTAAACTTAGGTCAATGAGTATCTTTATGCATAAAACTGATACTACTTTTGTAATTTTTTTAAAAATTTCTGTTCTTCTGATTCACAGGTGAATATAAGAAGGATGAACTCTTGGAAAGTGCCAGGTGTGTTATCAATATGTACCACAAATATTTTACCATATAATTTTAATTATTTTATTTTACAATAAGCAAACTCCAAAAGAGAATGAATTTTTAATGGTCACATACATGTCTCCAAATAGAATCTGATGAGAAAACAAATTGCTAATACTTTTTTTTGTATGCTAGGAGTGGCAATGAGGAAAAAATGATGGCTCTGCTTACACCATTAAATGTCAACTGCCATGCAAGTGATGGCAGAAAGGTACTTCCTTTTGCAACTAAGTTTTGTGTAACATGAAATTGTGTTTATCTTTTAACTTAAAACATTAAGCAATAATTTGGTTAATTCTTAATCTTAGTAAAACTTTGTTAATAAATGTTTAGTTAGCTTTCTGTTTGCAATAGTGAACTTATAAACTTGTATTTTGTGCTTTGGTATATATGTTGGATTTTGTAAAACCAAATTATTACTATCACTTAGATAGTAATAAGTTGCAAAGTAAGTTATAAAGTTTTTTCTCAATTTCTGGGTTTATATTTGGATTTTTACCTTTTTATGTATATTTTCTAGCTATTGAATTTCACTGATTTGTCTGTTTAATGTTTCAGTCAACTCCGTTGCATTTGGCAGCAGGTTACAACAGAGTAAAGATTGTACAGCTGTTGTTGCAACATGGAGCTGACGTTCATGCTAAAGATAAAGGGTAAATCAAGCATTTGAACAAAAATGAGAATTTTTAACATGTTTCTGTCCTCATGATAATCTCTGTAATAATCTTGTAAGAATTATATTTTTTACTAAACAACATAAAACATTTATTGAGCTTCTGTAATATGCAGATTGCTCTGAGAGAACAGGGAATTATAAACCATTAAGGCCACCACCCATAGGGCTTATACTGTGTTTTAGGAGGCATGAAAAGACACCTAACAATATAAGTTCTCTAGTAAGTGTGAGGTGATAAATAGAAAGGGCTAGTACTTACAGGAGATTCTAGGAGAGAATGCTCAGTGCTGGGTGCAGTGGTTGAGAAATCTTTCCGTGGGAGGTGATACTTGACCTGGACTCAGTTTAAGAAAGCAGAGAGTTTAGGAAACATCAGTCTGTGCAAGAGAATTGAAGGATCTTAAGCAAGGGGAATGATTCTTCTAAAAGAGGAGTTTTGAGAAATGCACTCTGGCAGCAGTGTGTTGAATAGATTGAAGAAGGAGACTACAGGAAAAAGAACATGAGAGTGAGCATTGTAGGGGTTCAGGCATAATGAGATCTGCAGTAGTGGTGGTGGAGGAAATGGAAATGCAAAGAAGGCAGAGATGCAGGAGGTATTACAGTGTAAGAATGTGTAAGATTTGTTGAATATCTGGTTGTGATGAGATAAAATAAATGAGACTATTACATTTCATATTCTGAAGCCCAGTGCATGAGACCCAATGGTACACATACTGAAATCCAGAAAATTTGTTTGTGGGGGAAACCATTGAGTTCACTTCTAGAAGTCTTGGTTTTATGAGATGATGATGGAAGCTCAGGTGGCGTTAGCTAGTAGATAGGGCTCAGGTAAGAAATTATATAAGCAAAGTGGTGAGGAAAGCCGTGAGACTTGACGGAGAGTTCTGATAGAATCAGAAAGACTTAACCATGAGTGGCCATCTCTTAACAAAGGACATCATGGTGATGTCTGTGATTATTAGTGAGTGATTCCCAAGGTGGAGCAACTTAAAGATACGTCAGGATTTTAAGGTTCTATTGTACCTTCCTGTTCAGAAAATTCTCCCACTATTGCCATCATGAAAGAATTGGGTTTATGTTAAGGAATATAGCAGTTTACCTTACAGAATCTTTAAAAGAAAAAGTTTCAAAGAAGACCCAGTGTTTGATCTCTGAGTTTGGAAAAGATACAGAAGTCAGTGAAAGTCTCTCAGTCATGTCCTACTCTTTGCGATCCCATGGACTATACAGTCCTTGGAATTCTGTAAGCCAGAATACTGGAGTTGGTAGCCTTTCCCTTCTCCAGGGGATCTTCCCAGCCCAGGGATCGAACCCAGGTCTTCCGCAATGCAGGCAGATTCTTTACCAGCTGAGCCACAAGGGAAGCCCAGAAGGTGACATAAGCCATTTGCTATTTAAATTTAAGTATATAAGCTAAAGCATAGGGCATCTGTAATAACGCAGGGTTTTCCCCCTTCTCATATTGTAGTGATCTGGTGCCCCTGCACAATGCCTGTTCCTACGGTCATTATGAAGTAACTGAACTTCTGGTCAAGGTTAGTTCTTGTGTACTTTTCTTATGGTGTGCATGTTTTTCTTTGTGTTTTTAGTGCTTGGTAGATAAAGAAGAAGTATTTATAATCATTATAAAATGTGGATTATTGATAGGTCATCTGAGTGCTTTGAGATTTTTAAAACACTGTATGATTTTTTTATATGAAGTAGCTTTCCTGTTTTGTGAATGTCAGACTAAGTGATTCTTTAATTTGTAGCTAAAAATGTAGTTCAAAGTTCTTGAAAATATCAAAAAGCAGTTTTTAATGAACCATATATTATTACAACCACTAGTTAGATTTGCAAGACCTGCCTAGGTGGGTTGAAACAGGCTTACTTTGTTAAGCTTCACTTCTTCCAGTATACTGGGCAAAACGATGGGCGGCTGTTGTTTAACAGACAGGTTCCTGAAACTGGCAAAAAACTTGTTTTGCTCCCTGTTGGATGAGAATAGAGGCTACATATTCTTTTTGAGAGTGGATTCAAGGATGTTACTCACACCCATTTCTTTTTGTCCCCTAATCTCTACATACGTATTTGACCACGTTCTTTAGTCTTCTCTCTGCACCCATTCTGCCTTTGAAACTTTTCCTCATTCTGTCAGCAGCTATCATGGAAAGGACCTTTGTTTCCAACACCTCTATGCTTCCACTTGGGCTTGTGCTACCACTAAATATATTTTCCCACAGAAACAACTTGATTATAATAATTAGATACTCTAAATGGTCCATGAGCCTTTATAAATGTGACCATAATATTATACATTTAATAGTAATGCTTTTGCTTATTGTAAAATTGAATCCAATTCAACAATATTTGGAATGTTATTGTGGATAAGAATGAAGCATCAGATAGATTGCAGGTCTCCCACTTTGCATGTGGATTCTTTACCAGCTGAGCCCCCAGAGAAGCCCGATGGTCTCATGGATATATACATTTGGCAAAACTCATCAAACTGTATACTTAAGAACTATGTAGTTTGCCATATATAAATCATATCTCAGAAAAGGAAAAAACAGTTCTTATTAAATCTGAAGTTTGATTTGTAACTTTTTTAACAATAAAAGCGTTAAATAGGCACTTGTGGGTAGGCTTAGCAACTAGTGACTCTTTCTGTGGGGGAGAAATGTATTCTCTTTCTGAAGGAACTGGTTTGAAGAGTTAACCTTTGGGGACATAGCCTTTTTAAGCTTGCATGATGTAAATTACACAGTACTAATATTCTAAGTTCTCTTAAAAGTTGAGCACTAAATGTATGCTTTACCCACCCCACCACCAGCATGGTGCCTGCGTAAATGCAATGGACTTGTGGCAGTTTACTCCTCTCCATGAGGCTGCTTCCAAGAACAGAGTTGAAGTGTGTTCTCTTCTCCTGAGTTATGGCGCAGATCCAACACTGCTGAATTGTCACAATAAAAGTGCTATAGACTTGGCTCCCACACCACAGTTAAAAGAAAGGTTAGCATGTAAGTATAAAATGATGAATGTTCAGCTAAACTCTTATACCAGTAACCTAAAATTTTTTATTTATTTCTTGGTTTTTTTGGGGGGGTGGATTTTAAAATCATAGGCTATTTTCCTTAGCCATGGGTATCGTTCATACTAGCATATTTAATAATTTACTCTTAAGATGCTATGAAAGGAAAATGTATTTGTATTTGCTTTTTTAAGGCAAATGCTTTTTGTGTTAGTCTTACAGATGATAGGCTTTTGGAAAGAAAGAATTTGAGTTTTGTTCCTATCTTTGATGTGACTTTCTAGTTATCTGTCATGAAGTTTTGTTGTTGTTTTTTTTTTCCTTTTTCTTTTTTTTTTTGTCATGAAGTTTTTAGGTGTTACTTGTAGGATTTCTGTCTTGTAAACATAGTCCCCAGAATGTACCATCTAGTATTCTTTGGTAGCTGGACAATTCTGTGGTTTTCTGTCTATAAATGAGGTAGAGATAGTAGTGAGAAATAGCCACCTAATTCAGGTATATATTACTATACATGAATAGGAAACTTGTGTTAAGCTGGAATTATTCTGGAATAATAAAGGATAATGGGTGGTTTCACAAGACTGATGAATAAAAGAGGAATCGAGAAAATGCCTCCTTTCTAAGTGGCTCTTAGAAATATCCAGCTTGTCTAATCCCTAGTGTGTGAGCATAGCCATCTGCTATTGTTATAATGTTAATATGGGGACAAGATCACCTTTTCATTTATTTCTTTACTGAGAAAAATTCTATACATTTGGAAAATTCTCACAACTCTGCTCTGGGAATATATTGCAATAATCCGTATACCAGACCCAAATAGGCTTTGAATTGGCCATGCTGTATTCTCATGGGAATGAATTGAGTCACAACCATGGGGCGCTGGAGTACCACTATCTCCCTTTGCAAGAGTTGTATTTGGAGACTCTTGAGCTTCAGTCTGGCTACTTTGGTAGATAATTTTGAAAATAAGTTCAAGAAACATGTATATTATCTAGGGTGAAACAGATCACCAGCTCAGGTTGGGTACATGAGACAAGTGCTCGGGCCTGGTGCACTGGGAAGACCCAGAGGGATCGGGTGGAGAGGGAGGTGGGAGGGGGGACTGGGATGGGGAATACATGTAAATCCATGGCTAATTCATTTCAATGTATGACAAAAACTACTGTAATGATGTAAAGTAATTAGCCTCCAACTAATAAAAATTAAAAAATTAAAAAAAAAAAAAAAAGAAAATAAGTTCAAGAAAATACTATGTCTCTTTTACAAGGTAAGTTCCATCCATAAATTTGATAATTCTTATGCCAATTTAAATGCTTCTTCTTCATCTAGATGAATTTAAGGGCCACTCCTTGCTTCAGGCTGCACGGGAAGCTGATGTTACACGAATCAAAAAACATCTCTCTCTGGAAATGGTGAACTTTAAGCATCCTCAAACACATGAAACAGCATTGGTAATGTTTCAGATTTAAGTCTTTAAAATGAAATAACCAAAAACATTCTAAGTTAATCATAATGCCCTGCCTCTTTTGGTGATACTGGATAACTGACATAATATCATACTTTTAATAATAGTATTGTTCTAAAAATCTGTGCTTTTTAACAATTAGTGCCTCTGGATATATAAAGAAAATAAACAATACAGAAAAACAGACAACCTCATCCCCTCAAAAGTCAATACTGTTGTTCATTTATGCATCCTTCTAGACAAAAATTTTATCATATACTGGCATATATTATATGTGACTTTTCTATTATAATCTTATATCTCATTTGCTTTTTTATTATAAAAAGCATAAGTGTTTATGATTGAAAATTTGGAACTCACTGAAAACTTAATCTTGCCATCAAGATAAAAACCACCTGGTTTTCCTTTTGTTATTGTAATTTTTTTTTTTTTTTTTTTTTTTCGAAATTAGCTCTAAGTCTGTATATGTCCCCTTTATACTTTTGAATAAAGTATCTGTGTGAGTAGAGGCAGTTTCCCTGTTGGAGGTAATGTCAGCTTTGTGGTTCTGTAACAAGAGTAGATGAGAGCTGAGCGGTATATGGAAAAGCAGTAAGAAAAAAATGGAAGTGACTGAAGATAAGTGTTAGAAGATCAGAAGGAGAATGTGGTAATCAGAGGCTACCTTAGAAGTAGAAATTTAAAAGGAGCAAAGCTTTGTGAGTCGCAGAATGTATTTTCAATGAAGGAAGGTGACAATAAGTAAATTAATATCTTTGGGGAAGATTTAATTGTAGCCTTCCTTAACTTTTATGGCTAATGTTCATCCTTATGCCATGATATAGGACATGAAGTTTATGTAGGAACCTATCTATAAAGCATTTTAGGCCTTTTTGCTACCCTACTAAAAAAATCCATGTTAAAAAAAAAAAAAACCACAGCATAGTTGCAGACTGATAAGAAATACCAGTGCAAAATTTAAATCATAACAGCATCAAGATGGTACAGGGAAGATTGGAAAAACTGACATGGGAAGTTTTCCAGTCTGAAGAATTAATTCTACATCTTGTTTCCCCTTAAGTGTTCTACTATTCCCCTTAAATATTCTACTATTCCCCTTAAGTGCTCTACTATTAAACTGATTAGCCTTAGAATACAAGAAATTAACTGTTGGTAGACATTGTATTGCAGAGGCAGTGTCTTCTGAGTTTCGAGGTCCCAGGCCCTGCCGGTAAAAGGATGAGGCAGAAGAGAAAAGGGTGCGATTTGAAATGGATAAGCTCAAGAATTCTTGAATATAAACTATTTTCCATTCTCTGTGCCATCCTGATAGATGTCCTGGGATGATTATTCAAAACATACCAAAAGAGCTGTATTCACCAATTAGAAATGATTTTATTAAGGGCAAAGGAATGAGTTTGGTGACAGCAACAGTATCAGAATGAATCTGAAGCAAAGCCATGAAGATCAGATAAGCTTTATAATTAGCAACAAGTTAAAATCAGACACATTCATGTATACTGTGTTTAGATGTATGTGCAAGTCACCTTGACAGTTACCCAGAAATTTTATTCCATGAATTCTCAGGCTTTAGTTTTAATTTAACATTCATACATTGATTAAGTCATTCACTCACTGACATTTATTGAACACCTGTTGTGTATGAGTATAATCCTGGATTTTGGGGAGATAAAGATCTGGGACATGACCATGAGAGTTTTACTGGGTTTATGATTGGTGAATCCCTACCTCCTGTCTCCCTTCCTCCTTGATGCATTGTAAACATAGATCCTGAAGCCTCCAGCTCAGACTGGATCAGTTTCTACCACCAATTTAACCAAACAGGTAATCCAAGGTCCTTATTCTGCTGGAGCAACTCATTGAGAAAGAAGGAAATACCACCTAGTTTGTCAGCTATCCCATCAGTGTTTCTACCAAGCAGAATCCAGAGCTAACAAACGCTGTGCTATTTCTTCATTAAAGAAATCCTGACCTTTGGAGTGTTTTATTAACCTTTAAAAAATAACATAAACACCATGCTCTTTGGGAACAGTTTTTGAAAGGACTATTGATCACAGTTTAAGGTTTTCATCACAGCAGTGGTAGCTTTTGCAGAGATGTAGGGCAGCTATAAAGCTTGATCAAAATATTTAATAACATATCACCTGGTAAATAGGATTTTCAGGCCCTGTCCGAATTTGGTAATCATTGCACATTCTATCCAATAGAAAGTCTTTGAAGAGCAAAGTTAAGTCAGAAGTGAAACAAAGACATGAAATAACTAACATCTTGATAATTTTTGGTTGGAAACACGAGCATTCTTAAAAATCAGTTACATAGGTGATTAATGCTGCAATTTAAATTATCTAGCATTGTGCTGCTGCATCTCCATATCCCAAAAGAAAGCAAATATGCGAACTGTTGCTAAGAAAAGGAGCCAACATCAATGAAAAGACTAAAGAGTAAGTTTGCTTTTAATAATTAAAAATTATTGACTCTTTTGTTTTCTGGAAAATACATTCATTGTCTGGCTGACCTTTTCTCTTTAAGATTCTTGACTCCTCTGCACGTGGCTTCTGAGAAAGCTCATAACGATGTTGTCGAAGTAGTGGTGAAACATGAAGCAAAGGTATACTTCATTTTCGGTAATTTTTGGTAATCCAGTGAGTTGTTTCTGATTTTATCGATGAAATGCTTGATTTCCTAAACTATTTACTCTCTGCTGAGTATTAGTTTTTCCCTCAAAATAGTTCTGCAGATACTTTTTCTGTATCTTTTTGCTAGAAAATCTGTGGATTTACTCAAAGAAACATTATTCCTGTATATCCTCCTTTCACTCTTCCTGTTAACCACACCCCACTGGTCAAGTTATTCTTCTTTTTCTAACAGTACACTCTTAAGAGTATCCCTAGCCAGACATATTTATTCTGGAATTCTCTTCTGGTGTCTTCTGTTCCTTGCTTACCATGATAACTCCTGTTATTTACCCCAGCCACAGTCTCTCTTACCCTCTGTTATTTCTGCCAGAGAACATGGAACAGAAGGAAATAAATTATTTAAATAAGTTGACTAAAAAGATAGCTCCTCACATTGTGAAGCTGCTGTTCTGTAGTTGGCACTTGTACAAAAAGCATTTTTTAAAAAATCAATCACAAAAGTCATTCCATTCCAGAGCATTCAGGAGAGAAATATTTTCTTTATAAGAGTTATACTTTTTATTAGGAGAATATTGTTTTTCTGTTTATAGAAATGGTATACTTAAGTTTAAAGTCAAGTTGATTTCACTGTGTTGGACACTGTAAGCTTAGATAATATCGTATATCAGCTATACCTCCAAAAAAAGTCAAGTAGACTTAAAGAAGATAAGCATTTTATTCATGGAATAGTTAGGTTTTCATCAAGGCTGAAAGTCATCATTTCTTACCCAGGAACTTTAAAAAAAATTTCTCAATAAACAATACACATAGCATCCCAGATTGAAAGAGATAACAGTCATTTAATTCAACAGTTTTCACAGTTTTCTTAGCCAGAGATCCTTGTCTTCTTCAAACAAAATCTTGGTAGAAATATATGGTATAGTAGAATTGAGCTGCTCTGATAAAGGGAGAAGAAAGAAATAGAGATCCCTTTACCCATTGGGGGTCCCTAAGGCTCTTCTCTAAGTGAACTTTGCAGAATGATTTTCTAAGCTGTCCTTTCTTGGGTTTCCACTCAAGGAACCACTTCAGATTCTGCAGGTATTTTTTTTATGTTGCCTCTCAGTGCCCTAATTTCTCTCTTATTTGGGGGAATTCTTGATAATGTATAATTTCAATCTTTCCTGTTGTAAAGTATTAAAAAAATAAAGTTTATTTCTGCTTGACTGCTTGGCATATCTCATTTGTCTGTCTGTTCTATAACTTTTTGTTGATTGCTTCTTTTCTTACATGTGGTGTGTTACTTGAAGACTATCTGGATGCATATTAAACTTGAGTTGTGTAACTCAATGAAACAGTCTTGGCTAGGGTGACCAACCATCCTAATCCCCAAATTGAGGGATTTCTGGGAACACAAGACTTTTAAGTGCTAAAACCAGAAATATCCCAGTCAAACTCGGACAAGTTGGTCACCCTAATATTGACACAGAATGGCACCCTAATAAAGTTTTCAAGTGGATATAGCTCACATTTCAGTGAATGTGAGTTCATGAATAAATAGATTAGTTGCTCTGAGCATTTTAAGTTGATTTTTCTGATTCTGTAAGCATGGAGACTAGCTTTTTGTAGGTTACTTTTAGAATTATTGAGAAAGTCTTACTATATAATCCTGTTCAGATGTTCTCCAGCTCCATGAATGTGAATTGGATAGTGTCTCAAAACACACTAGTGGTCACATAATTGATTACTGAGGAATTTTATTTTTCAGTTATGTTTTGAAGAATTATTTTCCAGGGTGGCAGGGGAGGGAGTTGCTGGGTTGGGAATGAGATAGAAGGGGTCTTACAGATGATTTTTTTTATTATTACTATGAAAATTTTCAAAAATACAACCAAGTTGAGAGAATTTTACAGAGTATAACTATATACTCACCATATAAATTCTACTGCTAGGTTTTTACCATATTGTTTTCTTACATATCCATCAATTTTCCCCTCTTACTGGTATCTTATATTTTTTTACACACTTCAAAGTAACTTGCAAGTTACTATATACATCTCCCTAAATTCTTTTAATAGGCATCAACTAGAGGTCAGTATTTGTTCACAGTTTTTCTTTGGATGTGGAATTTACATACAATGAAATATACAGCTCTTAAATGTACATTTACTGAATTTTGCCTAATGCAAACACCTGTGTAACCAAAACTCTTGAAGATGGAGAACATGACCACATGGCAGAGACAGTGTCCCATCCAGGGCAGTCTCCTTGCCTAGAGGCAACAACCGTTTTGATTTTTTCTACAGTAGATTAATTTGCCACTTTGGACCTTTATGTCCATGGGATTGTACAGTAGTCATTGACTCTTTTGTGTCAAACTTTTTTCCACTCAGGTTAATGTTTTGGAGATTCAGCAGTAACAATAATTCTTTTTATTGCTGAGAAGTATTCCATTGTGTGAATATACTGTAGTGCCGTTGCCTTTGTACAGATTGTATTTTAAATGATAAACAAGATAGAAGATTAAATCAATAGAAATAAGTATTTTAATGCTAATTTAGTGTCTGACTTTGTTACATTATCTTGGGGTTAGTCTCCACATTTCTGCACCTCAGTGATCTTTAAAAATACATGCATTAGACTTTCTAGGCAATGTCTATAAATGTGATGAATCTATGAGTGCTTTAATGCTAAACACAACTATTATTCAACTTCTTAAACTTTTAATCCAAAATTGGGTCTCCTGATGTCAGCCTTCATGAATTGGTGAATTTGTACTCTAAATTTGAGAGAAAATACTTTCTTTGACACTGGAAACTAGTCTTTATAAGAGAATACTTGAGCATTTTTAAGTTAATAACAAGTGTTGAACCTGAACCCATAAATTAGAGCATTTTAAATTTTGTACTGCAGGCTAATTTCCATTTTTTCTGATTGTTAAGGTTAATGCTCTGGATAATCTCGGTCAGACTTCTCTGCACAGAGCTGCGCATTGTGGTCATCTGCAAACCTGCCGCTTACTCCTGAGCTATGGGTGTGATCCTAACATTATATCCCTTCAGGGCTTTACTGCCTTACAGATGGGAAATGAAAATGTGCAGCAACTTCTTCAAGGTATTGAATACTTCGATGAAATTATTTTTCAATTAACTTTTAAATTTTTTTCGTATATCATGTAAGAGTTGGTAGTAAAAAGAAAATTTTTCAAAATTATTGGCTGTTATTTCTTCTTGATCAACTCATTGTAGTCAACGCCAACATGTTAAGTCTTTAATAAATTTTTCCCAGTAGCATTTGCTATTGATCTTTGCTGAGTAAATAGCTGGCTCTTAAGTTTTTATCTAGAAAGGTTTTAGGAGTGAGATGCAATAGTTGCTATTTCTTTTTAAAGAGAGAAAAACTGAAAACAGTAGATATCTCCTAGTAGAGCAACCAGAACTATAAATAATACTCTAGAGACCAGTCCTGCCTCTTCACTCTTTTCTAGATCCTTCATATAAGGCATATAGAATCTGTACAAGGTAACCAACTATTTGACTTATGTTTGAATACACTGATATTCATTGCATTTTAAAATCAAATCAATTTATATTCAATATCTACACATTCGGTGTAGGTTAAACATTTCAGTCTAGAAATCTGGTCCCTTCCAATTAAAAATAAATAAAAGAAATCTGGTCCCATAATTTCCAAGTGTCTTTGCCTACATCTCTGTATTTTACTAGAAATTAATAGAACGTCTTTGACACCTCAAAGCTCAAATGAGAAGAAATGTAACAGACCAAGCATTTCATACGTTTAATAGTCCCCCTTGATAATCCTTATGCCTGTGGTTTAGAAACCACATTTTGAGAAAAATCCTGCTTGAATAGATGAAGGCAGATTAATAAGATCTCCTGGGAACTTCTAAAATTCTGAACTGCAAGACTGCTCTCAAAATTGCCTTTACTTTCCCATTTACCATGCATTTGTTTCAGTGTCAGAATTGAGGGTAATAGCATTAGTTCTGTTCAGTAACCTAGTGATGGACAGTTACAGTCTTCCTGATTTTATGCTACACGCTATATACATTACCTTTCCAACGAGTTTCTAAAGTGGAGTTTCCGAGTCAAGGTTGACATAATTGTTAAATCATCTCCTAGAAAGGCTGTTATGTACCATTTTACATTCCTATTAATAGTGTATGACAGGACCTGTTTTCCTTGTCAGCCCCACATATTATAATTCTTTATAATTTCCTTGGGTGAGTGGGTGAGTGTGTGTGTGTACGTTTGTATTACGGAAATAATAGGTGCTTTTTAAAATGCAAATTATAGAAATATTGACAGTGTAACTCCTTCATTTGCCCTTTGTCCACTAATGGATGAAAGAAAAGTCCAGTATCTCATTTTAATTTGCATTACTGAGGTATATGCTGCAATATTTTTCCAGTTTTGTTCTTTGCCTGTAATTTGTTTAGTGCTATATTGTTGTCTGACAGATATTTTTCAAAATCAGTTTTGGTCTTGCCTTTGATGTACTGCTTTAGGATGATTTTCTATTTCAAGATAAATATTCACCTATTTTTTAAAAATACTTTTAAGGTTTAATTTTTCATGCATAGCATCTTTAACCAATCTGAAGTTTATTTGTTCTAAGATACAAGGTATATGTTTTCTTCCTTTCTTAGCGAGATTTAAAATGAGCTATAAAACATAGAGTTTCAGACCTGAAAATAACTTCACTTGTTTCTAATCCAACATCTTTCTTTGTGGAACTGGAACAATCTGAGGCCCAGAAAGGTCAAGTGACTTGTTCCAATTCAGATGGCTAGTCAATGGCAGAACCATGGTTAGGTGTCTAGCTGTTGCTCTCCTTATTTAATACTTTACCACCAGTCACTGACTTCATTATAATCTTTTGTTATCTATTTTATATTCCATTATATTGCTTAAATCTCATTTTATAGTTATTATTCATACCTATATACATTTTACATATGTGGTGTTTCAAAAAAGTTTATACTGCTTTTCCCGTACTACTATGGAGATTTCCTGCATAATTGCCATCAAACTGTAAAAAGAACTTTACTCTCATAAGATGCCTCCCTTAAAACTTGGTCCCATCTTCCAAATAAGAAGTTTATCACTCTTTCTTCTCTTTCTTTCTTTTTTTTTTTAGAGGGTATCCCATTAGGTAATTCAGAGGCAGACAGACAGTTGCTGGAAGCTGCAAAGGCCGGAGATGTAGAAACTGTAAAAGTAAGACTTGATCTTATGGTATTTTTAACATTGGGTTTTTGTTTTGACAGTGTTTCATGAATCCGTACTGTTAAAATGAAAAAATCTAGTTATTTATATGTGCATTGTTTTAAAAGGTAAATAATGCTAATTAGTTCTGCTCTGCAAATAAGAGTCATTGAGTAATGGAAGAAACTTTAGTATCACATGCATCTCAGTAAATACATCACAATTGTAAATTTAGATAACTACATGTTTATGGGAATGCATTTTGTTTAAAGAACCTATTCATTTGTCCCTTTAAAAGAATGAGCTATTTAAAATTATTGTCTCTTCTTGTTTACATATGATACATAAAACAGGAAGGGAAGAAAACTAAACAGTGTATCCCTCTGTCTGTATGTTTATTCTGATTTCTTTGCCTCCTCTCTACCCCTGTGAGGACCCAGTGTTTAAATATAATAATAACACAATGTCACCACTTTCCAGAGCCACTGTCTCCCAATAATCTTCAATTTATCTGGATTGAAATATTTTTTTCTTTTTCAGAAGAACCATCTTGAGCCCTTCTGTGGCCCATCTCCTATAATATTCTTCCACAGAATAACCTTTCCTCAAATTTTGCTTTTACTGTAATACATATGTATTTATGTGATATATAATCATATATAATGTCTTACTGCCTATACCAGATATTCCTGTTCTTACAGAAACTATATTAGTATATCCAGGTATATAATCCAGAAGATTGAAATTTTGAAAGAGCAAGACTGTTTTTCAAATCAACTAATATAAATTAAAATTAACTCAACATGTTTCATGATTAAATAATTTTTTAGTAAAACAATGTTAATTTCAATTTCCAAAGCTAGTAGGAGGGAAAAAGCCCTGTTGTTTTTTCCCCCCACAACAAGACTTTTTAAAAAATGCTTGGTCCTATTTGAGGGAGCATTGATAGGTAATTAGTTTTATTAAAAGCTAAATTATTGATTTGATTCATAGCAGAAGTCTCCATTTGAGGCAGTTTCAGTATATTTCCCTTTGGGGTTCTTAATCCTGAACAGACCTACCCCACAAAGTAAATTTTAGATTTCTTGAGAATGAAACTATGTGAATGATGGTCTCATCAGAACTTGAGCTCTGAGGGTATTTATTCATTGTGCTTTTAAATCAAGAGATTTCTGAAAGTTGATTTTAAAAGTCCATGTGCTCTTTTCCTCCTGCTTTATCTGTGTAGATACTACAGTCACCTACAGGTAACTTCAGATTTCATTGTTTTGAAAGAAAAATGCTATTATGCATTTTTATTATTTGACTTGTTTTGTAGTTATGTTCTCATGCCCTTAATTAGGAGGTTAATATGGTATTGAAAAAGGGATTTTGTTTCTCTTACTGACTAATGAATTACTTACAGAAAAACAAATCATTCAAGTTAAGGATAGTGAGGTGTTTGTCCTGGAGGAAATGGTAAATTGTGTTAGATGGGCAGGTGGAGTTAAAGTCAAGTAGTTGATTTTTATGTGTTGGGCGGAGGTGGTGATAAAAAATTGTAATGCTCATCCATTTACATATATTAAAGAGCATAAAGCTGTGTTCAGTATGCCTACTATTAAAAACCAGACTTTGTTTTCATAAAGATAAAAGAAGACCATAGGAAGAAACAGATGAAGTGAGGATGAGACTGGGTGCAGTAATTGTACTTAGAGAATGAAATAATGCCATTTAATTAAGGAGGACCGTCCTCTCTCCCTGTGATAGGTATTAGGCTGTCTTCCCTTACCTCTACTTTTAAAGTCACTTACTGAAAATTCATCTCCATCAACCTTTCTATTCCTTGTGTATCTGTAGACAGGCATCTTGGTGTGAATCACTGAGACACCACCCGTGCATGTTTCCCAGTGAGCACTTAATTATGTGCTTGGTTGTGTGTGTCTACTGGTGAGCTGTCAGGCTAGATACTTAGACACCTACTACTAGAAAACTGCTCTGAATGGACAGAGTTAAACTTGAGAGCTAGGGAGTTAGAGTGGCCAGTGATAACTACTGAATCTAGCAGCAACACTTTACACATGTTGAAAATACTTATTCCCTAGAGCTGACTTCAGACCCACAAAACACCCTTTCTCAGTGATAGAACACTGAATGTGTGTATCTAACAAGCTCTCATGTGGAAAGCAACTGAATAGCTTTATCAGACCTGTTATTAAACCTGTTGCGGTAAAACCACTGATCCTTGGCTCCTTTGGTTTATTAGGCTTAGCTTATCTCTGCTTTTAGGGTAGGCTAGTAAAAAAGAGAAAATATTTTTACTAATATTCTTTTTACTAAAATATTCTTTTGACTTTTTTTTAAACACCATGATTTATTATCTGTGCTGCTTTCTTTCCTCAAATATTCATACTTTTCATGCAAAATACCCTTGAGTATTTTGAGTGTTACAGCTTTTCTCAGCCAGACTTCTCATCAGAACAACAAAAACAAACAAAAAAAATGTAAAAACTTCTGAGTGACTTCTTAACTCTCCCAAGGATGGTACATAACCTATAGCAATCTATTAATTAATTCATTCCATATAATACAGTATAATTCTCTAGGTATAATTCCTTGACAGTCAGCATCAGCATCATATGGGAACTTGTTAGAAAGGCAACTTCTCAGGCCCAGTCCCAGACATCTGGAGGCTGGACCCAATGCACATGAAAATTTAAGAACCACTGTTCTAGAACAGTACTCCTCAGATTTTTAATGTGCTTACAGATCACCTAGAGATCATGTCAGAATGCAGAGTCTGATTGAGTAGGTCAGAGCGTCTGAGAATCTGAGTTTTTAACAAGTTCCCAGGTGATGCCAATGCTTCTATGATCCAGTGTATCTGTATATATATTTGCCACAAAATGGAAATTACTGTTGCTTACTGCTACTTACATTACCTTTATGTAAATAGTAGTAATGGTAATAATAAAATTTACCCACTAGCTTTAGCAAAAGAAGATGATTACAGATAAGAGGACCAGAGGGATTGCCAATAAAGGACAAGATGAAATAATAAATAGCAAAGAGTGTCTGAGAAATTTGATGAGACAAAATAAGTCAGGCATTTGAAATTTCTACTAGATGAATGAAAACAAGAAGTCAGAATATATAGCATCATGTGTATACTGTGTTGCATCCTACAGAAACTGTGTACTGTTCAGAGTGTCAACTGCAGAGACATTGAAGGGCGTCAGTCTACACCGCTCCATTTTGCAGCTGGCTATAATCGGGTGTCTGTGGTGGAATATCTGCTGCAGCACGGAGCTGATGTGCACGCTAAAGATAAAGGGCAAGTACTAGCCATTGCTGTGGCCTCTCTGTGCCTTTATCTGACCCTCTTAGGAAAATCTGAAAACATTTTTATGAGATGGTGGTTCTTTTATTTTCACAGAAGTCTGTTCTCTAACATTGGCTTAAGTATACTTCTTAATTTCAGTTAAGATTTTATGATTTTTATGAAGTAGCATTTTTATGAAGACTTAGTTGCTTAATGCCTTGTTATTTTATAATAGCCAAGGAGATTGCAACAATAGTGTGATACTGATTTTTAATGTAGTAAATATTTTAGTTTGCATTGAGGATACTTTATTTCTTCCAGTTTATATTAATTAAAGAAAAAAAATACTTCTTGGGAATCCCCTGTTGGTTCAGTGGATCTCACTGCCATGGCCCCAGGTTCAACTCAGTCCCTGGTCAGGGAACTAAAATCCCATAAACTGTGCTCTGTGGCCAAAAGAGAAAAAAATAAATAAATAAAAATATATAATTCTTAATCCTACATATTGCAAAATAGATGCTTGTTATGTTCTCTGCAATTTTAAGTATTTTTAAAATTTCAAAAAATAAAAATAAAAAAATAAAATTTCCTCTCTGCCCCTGCCAAAGTAATTCCATTTCTGCTTACAATAAATTTTGGTTCTGTAAATTAAAATCAGTAAAATTTCTTGTACAATTCAAGAAGTTTATCATCTCTGTGTAGTTATTTAAATTAAAATATATCTTTGTGTTTTGTTTTTTATTTAACTTTTCATTTCAGAGGCCTTGTACCTTTGCACAATGCGTGTTCTTACGGACATTATGAAGTTGCAGAACTTCTTGTTAAGCATGGAGCAGTAGTTAATGTAGCTGACTTATGGAAATTTACACCTTTACATGAAGCTGCAGCCAAAGGAAAATATGAAATTTGCAAACTTCTGCTTCAGGTATATTTAAGTATTTATGGACAGGGTATATAACATAGAATATGTTTATTATATTACTTGTAACTCCAAACTTTAATCTTAAAGGGATAGGAAGCAAAACTCTAATTATGTACCTAGATTTCAGAATAAATGTCATGAACACTATGGTTTATTTAGCACTAATGAAATTGATAGTATATTGGTGTCTGCACTGGTACCAGTGTAGGTATTTTACAGTAAAATAAGACTGTAGTTAAATTTATACTTTATGCGAACATTGAAATGTTTGTGAAAACTAAAAATAGCATATGTGAACGGTAATTTTTAGTGAAATACTGTTTTGTTTTGAATGTAGTTTAAAGTTTTGGTTATATTCTTGCATTAATTAAAGCTCAATAATATTTAAGTGTCTATTTTTTATTGTAATTTTTTGTGTATTAAGCATTATTAACAGTCATGTTAACCTTTAAGGTAGAGTCTCTGTATAAAATAGATTAACTATTTTCTCATCATCCAAAGGCAAACTTAAGCTAAACCTTCCCTTTCTGTTTTTCACATGCCCAGCATGGTGCAGACCCCACAAAGAAAAACAGAGATGGAAATACTCCTTTAGATCTGGTTAAAGATGGAGATACAGATATTCAAGATCTACTTAGGGGAGATGCAGCTTTATTGGATGCTGCCAAGAAGGGTTGTTTAGCCAGAGTAAAGAAGTTGTCTTCACCAGATAATGTAAATTGCCGTGATACACAAGGCCGACATTCAACACCCTTACATTTAGCAGGTAGGTGAATGAAATGTCACAGACTTAGGCTGGTACATCTAAGATTCATTTTACCTGAGTAAAATATTTCCTGTAAGTAAATTTGAAAGATTTGAATCAGGTGTCTTCTAATACCATTATACAGGGCCGTGTTCTCTACAGTATAGCAATTTACATTCAGTAAGAATAATTGAAAGAGGCTTTGCCAGTCTCCATGTGCTTTAGAACCTTTATTCCAGGTCATCATGTTGTTTGAATCATCTTTGGTGAATGTGTTTTCACTGTAGAAGCTTTGAAAATATGCCTGCTTGAGTCAGCCTTCCTGATGGGAAGTTAAAATTTTCCATTCTTCTAATGATAGTTGTTAAACGGAAGCAGAAAAAAGTCTTTAGACTTCCAAAAGTTACACATAATTCTTGTTATTTGTTGTATTAGTTTGTAAGGCCTGCCTTAACAAATTACCACAGACTAGGTGGCTTAAACAACAGAAATGTATTTTCTCAGCTTTGGAAATGTTGGCAGAATTGGGTTTTCTGAGGCCTCAGTCCTTGGCTTGCAGATGGCCACCTTCTCTCTGAGTCCTCACATGGCCTTTTCTGTGTGTATGTGCATCCCTGGTGTCTCTGTGTCCTAACTTCCTCCTCTTACAAGGACAGCAGTCATGTTGAATTAGAGCTGACCTCACGGCCTTGTTTTAACTGAATTACCTCTTAAAAGGCTTTATCTTCAAGTACAGTCACATTCTAAGGTACTAATGATTAGGGCCTCACCATAGGAAATTTGGGGGGTATAGTAGAATACCTAACATTCGTTCTGAGTTCTCACTCGTGAAGCTGGCACGGTGTATCTTTGTCTTCACTGCATGTGGTGCAGCATTGTGATTTCAGTACAACTTTCTGAGCTGCATTGAAGGTGCTGGCAGGACTTCCCTGGCAGTCTAGAGGTTAAGACTCTGCTTCCACTGCAGGGGCATGGGTTCAGTCCCAGATCAGAGAACTAAGATCCCACATGCCTCGTGGCCAAAAAATAATAATATTTTTTAAATAAAAATGCATATACCTTTTAAAAAAAGAAGAAAAAGTTGCTAGGGAGTGGGTCATTAAAATCACTGAGCTACTAGTCTTTTAGTGGAGTTGCTTCATAGGCATGTTTGACCCATACAGATTAGTATAAATATACATGGTTTAAAAAGAGAAAAAAGGAATGCAGGTGTTTCTGCCACTTTGTGTAATGTGGGAAGTTCTCTTCTGTCACTTCCTTTCAGTCTCACATTGTGAGCAACTATGTTCCTAGGGAATTTTTTGTTTATTTTTTGGCCATGCCTGGCAGTGTGGCATGCAGGATCTTAGTTTCCCAACCAGGTATCAAACCCAGGCCCCCTGCAGTGGAAGCACAGAGTCCCAACCATTTCCACCAGCTAAGTCCCATAAGAGATTTTAGTGTTTGTGGTTTATACCTTTAAATTATGACCCTGTGTGAGTTGGGAACCCACAGGTCAAGGGAAAGAATTACTCCATCTATGTGTCTTTTAGAGCATTTTGGAAGTGATAAACCACAAATGCTAACAAAGCGAGGTAAGACTTTTCTTCCTCTGGCAATCAGGAGTTAGTAGTCCATGTAAGACAAAATGTGGCCTGATCTCTGATTTGGATTGTGCCATGCATAATTACTTACATAGGCTTTGAATCTTTATGGTAGCTTATCTTGAACACTGAGTATTACTTTGTAAGTGTGTGTTATCTTTGTAAGTGGCAAATACATTGTACACACAAAACATTTCTCACGTAGTATTACGCTTTGAGACATGGAAGGACTTTTGAATTTGGTGTATTTACCTTATGGTAGTTTTGTTTTTCTTGATCTTACTTTTTTTTTTTTTTTTTTGCTTTAGATGTCTCAGCAAAAGGCTGAAAACTGCAATAAAAGTGAATGAATTATATATTTTGAACTATTGTAAAGTTTCAAGTGATAGCTGATTTTATGTTGGCAAAGTTAAATTCCAGATTTGCTTTCAAACTATGATTATGTGTCAAATACAATATATCAACACATACTTTTTTTTCTTTTTTTTTTTTTTACCAAGAACACATACTAAGATAGCTGTCGGTTCCCAAGATGACAGCTGGGGCATTATAGTACATTTATAAAATACTCAGTTTTACTACTTCATGGCTTTAGCAGCAGTAGATTCTGCTGCCAGTAGAGATGTGTACCCTTATATTCTCTCTGGCAAAAAAACATGTCTTTGTGACCTTCTGAGGAAATGGGACCCCGAGACCCACTGATGTGTTGTCTTCTGCTCTGCCAGCCACTTCTGTTCCTAACTTTGCTTTTAGGATGCCTTTTACTTGCAGCCTTGAGACCATTTACCTGAGGTCAGGAAGTTGTGTATACAATAACCATGAAGGCAGGGACTTTGTTAAGAAGGTTTTAAAAGGGACGATTTAAGTAAATCAAGCAATATAACTTTAGAATCTCAAAAAGAAATGAATTTCATCACTGAAAACGTCCAACTTGAGTCCAGTGGGCAATTTTTTTTCATAAGCTAAATCTTTAATAGATTCCATTGGAAAATTTCAGATTTCTATAAAAGCTCTTATTTTAAAAATCCTATCTTTTAGAAATATATATATATGTGTGTGTGTGTAGCTATTTTTATATTAACAAGTAAAAGTCATTTTACTTCTTTTCTAAATTAGCTGGTTATAATAATTTAGAAGTTGCAGAGTATCTCCTACAACATGGAGCTGATGTAAATGCTCAGGACAAAGGAGGACTTATTCCTTTACACAATGCAGCATCTTATGGCGTAAGTTCTTTCGTGTTAGCTTTTAAAATGTTAGAAGTTTTCTCAGTGAAAATCAGTATTACAATTCAAAGGAAACTTAGTTTGACTCTCTCATTTTACCGAGAATAAATATGAGCGCTAAAGATTAAATAACTTCCAAGTTTCAATTCTCAGTCTGTTGTAGCTTGCTGGGAGCTTGCTGTGTGACATGGGACGTTTTGTCTTTCATTGTTTCACCTTCCTTAGCACACATCTCTTCTTTTCAGTGAGATGTTAGTGATTTTGTTTATTTGTTGGTACCCAGAAAATCCACTGGGATTCATACAAATCTGTTGAGATCAGATGCATTGTTTCTGACTTATATTTAATAGCCTTGAATATTAACCATCAGTATTGACCATCTTCAGTTGATTAATTAAGGAAGGCTGCAGGTTTATAAATTGATGTTTAGCAGTTATAACACTTAAATGAGATATTGTTAAAGTTCTGTTAGTTTAGTTTCTTCCTGTGTAGTATTCTTATCTATTTTCTAGATATTTTCTCAAGTTATGTAAATGTCTACCACTGTAATTTTTAATCAATAGCCCATAAATTTTGATGGGGAAAAAGCACATTTTTTCATTTCTAGAGTATAGCTAGTGTCTTTTTAAGAACTAAAATATGATAAAGTAATAATTCAGACTGTAATAAGTTGGTTTTCTTTTTCAGCATGTAGATGTAGCAGCTTTACTAATAAAATATAATGCATGTGTCAATGCTACGGACAAATGGGCTTTCACACCTTTGCACGAGGCAGCCCAGAAGGGACGAACACAGCTTTGTGCATTACTGTTGGCCCATGGAGCTGATCCAACGCTTAAAAATCAGGAAGGACAAACACCTTTAGATTTAGTTTCAGTAAGTGATGAGATCTTTGAAAAAATCTCAGTGCTTTCCTGATGTTTTAAAAATTCCCTTGGTGTATATATATATAATGTCTTCATGGTGAATGTGGCAAAATCTGGCTTTTAGCTTGGTTTAAATTTTGGATCTCTTTGGTATTAAAATATAGTAAATAGTAGAATTATCAGTTATTGTAAGCTGAGTATTTTTAGAAATGGGAAAGAGAAGTATAAGGTATACTGCTTACATTAGTTGGGAAACAAGCAGGCAGGGTGCTTCATGAAATTTAGTTCAGCTGGTTGGATAGAATTTTCTAAGAAGCTGACAGCTCAACTGTATTTGCAGGATTATTTCTTAAGGGAAATGTCCTTCCAGTTCCAAACTAACTTAGAAGTGAACTTTTTTTCATTCAGTCCACCCATGTGTTAGTCCACTAGATGTAATTAAGTGACATTGAAACAGGATGCCCTAGCTAACATGCTTGGGCTTGAGTCAAACAGACCTGCCTTAGAATTCTAGCTCTACCACTTAACAGTTGTATGGTTTTGCAGGTTGCTTAACCTCAAAGCCTCAGTTACCTAATCTGTTAATGGAGGTAAAATGTATTTGGTTAATATGAGAATTAAATGAGAGGATGTACCTCATGCTCTCGGGTACATAAGAAGTATCCAGTAAATTGTGCTATTATTATTTTTAAGTGTTACATACCAACTATGAGTGTCATGGGAGTCCTCAGATTCAGGGAAAGAAGGTGAGGATTGAAAAGGTAGTATAAATGACAAGCCATGAAAACAAGTACTGATTTACTTCTTGCTGAATGTTAATTACTTGGTGTCTTAATTGAGCATTGTAAAAGAATAGTTGTTGTTTAATTGCTAAGTCATGTCTGACTCTTTTGGGACCGTATGGACTGTAGCCCACCAGGCTCCTCTGTCTATGGGATTTCCCAAGCAAGAATACTGGAGTGGGTTCCATTTCCTTCTCCAGGGGATATTCCCAACCCTGGGATCGAATCCACATCTCCTGCTTGCCAGGCGGATTCTTCACCACTGAGCCACCGAAAGAATAGTATTTGTTACTAATTAAATTAATATACCAGTAAATTTGGGGATTTTTTTCCGTTCTGGCATATTTGATTAAAATTATATCTTTATTCCCTACCCTTCCAAATGTTCAATTTTGAGAAACAAATATGTTGCTGAAATTTTTCCCCAAAAAATCAACCATCATTGTGTTTGCTAAAGTTCTGCATAGGTTGAATTACTTCAGAATGCCTTTAAAAGTTTTCAGATCTTACTTTTTAAAGTTTATATTTCTAAAATTAATTTCAGTACATCAGTACATCAATCATGATGTCTTAGGATTTTTTTTCTTGCTTTGCCACATCTTACACTTTTATTTTGTATGCCTCAGAGTATGTGTTCTATATTATGTTTCACAATAACAACTTAGCTGAATATCACTTATTTGCTTCACTTTTTAAAATAATCATTTTTATATAAGCAATTCTAGTGCAAATCTGCTCGGGTTTTGTCTTTTTTTTTAAATGCATTCTGTTGGGTATAGTAGAGTTTTACAACCTGCTTACTGTGGATTTCCTCTCTCTCTGACATGTACTCCAGGCAGATGATGTCAGTGCTCTCCTGACAGCAGCCATGCCCCCTTCTGCTCTGCCTTCATGTTACAAACCTCAAGTGCTCAATGGCATGAGAAGCCCAGGAGCCACTGCAGATGCTCTGTCTTCGGGTCCATCCAGCCCATCAAGCCTTTCTGCAGCCAGCAGTCTTGACAACTTATCTGGCAGTTTTTCTGAACTATCTTCAGTAGTCAGTTCAAGTGGAACAGAGGGTGCTTCCAGTTTGGAGAAAAAGGAAGGTGAGACATTCAGCCAAAATAACTGATATTGGATTGCTGAAAAGTAATTTTTAATATTATTATTGAAATTCTAATGAAAGTTTTTCCCTCCATGTTCAGACTTGATGAGGTTCTAATGCTAACCTACTCTTTAGATGTAAACATACTTTTTGAAAGCTATAGAAATGCTTTTGGTTGAGTACTATGGCTTTATTTGTCTCTTCCAGCGTATTATAATTTTGAGTTTTGGGGTTTTTTTTTTTTTTTTAAAGAAAAGGAAAGAAATTCTGTGGCAGTCCAGTGATTAGGACTTGACACTTTCATGGCCATGGGCCTTGTTTCAATCCATAATTGGGTAACTAAGATCCCGCAAGCCACATGGTGCTGCCAAAAAAGAAAAAAAAGGCACATATACCTATAGTCTTTTTACCTTAAGATAGGGAAACTTTGTTTTTGCATTCAGATATAATTGACATATAATAATATATTAGTTTAAGCTGTATGGAAACTTAAAGATACAATTTAAAATAATTCTCTTTAAAAAGAAAAGATTTCTTTGTAACATGTGAGTGCCCTTTCTTTTAATGATGAAATTTTATAGCTTTTTCGTCACTTTTTTTTTGGTGTGGCAGCACATATATGGGCTCTTAGTTTCCTGACTAGGGATCAAACCTGTGCCCCCTGCATTGGGAGTGCAGAGTCTTAACCACTGGACCCCCATGGAAGTCCTCTTTGTAATTTTGATATTAAGTTTAATATTATATTGTGATGGCTGTTATATTTTGTTTCATCTTTATATTCTTTGTAATATCACAAAACTTGGCTGTTCTGTTGATACACATTATTCTGATGTGAAATTCTGTGTTGTTTTTTTTACTTTCCAGTTCCAGGAATAGATTTTAGCATTACTCAATTTGTAAGAAATCTTGGACTTGAACACCTAATGGATATATTTGAGCGAGAACAGGTAAGTACATGAGTTGTTTCACTTGGTTTGCTGTTTTGGGGAACCTCAAGGGAAAAATAGAAACTTTTGAAATGCCCTGAACCATTCAACATATTGAAGACTGAAAAGGATGTTTTTTTTTTTTAAGGACTGGAAATCAATCCCTCTTCTAATTTGGCTTGTTTTTTTTCCATTTAGTTTGTTGCTCTTGTTGTTTACTCACTAAGTCATGTTTAGTTTCTTAGCACATAAAAATTGTTTCTTATGTGGTAACAAAATAGCTTTCTTCAATAAATCTAGCTTATGCATTTCTTAAAGGTAAGTTATCCCTGACCTCAGTTTGTTCAATTCTCTTACATCAATCATTACCAACTCTGTGCCTGTCACATTGCTAACCACTTTGGGAAACTATATAAACACACATACTATATATCTGGGCTTTTCTTGAATAGTCCTAATTTAAGTTTTCTGTCAGAGTACATTTACTGATTTTTTGAGTTCAGAAAATGTAATTATTGTAGACTTGTACCTCTAAGGATTTTAATCTAGTTACGGAGCTATAGCAAGAACATATGAAGAATTAAGTTTTTGGCATAGAAATTCAAATAAAGAGTTATTACAAGCCAGACTATTCAAAGAAAGCTTCATGAAAGGTTTGTAAATAATACAGGATTTTAAAGAATGCCTTCAGTTTCACAAGATGGGAATCATATATTCAGGGTTAAAAGGATTAGTTTGAACAATGATGCTGAAGTTATTAGTTAACATAATGCAGAATCTGTAGGAACATTACATTAAGACATTGTATAAATAGTTGGATATAAAGTGATAGTGGAGAAGATAAAATTATGTGCCTAAGTATGGTTAATTTGAAAATGTATTTTTGTTTTGCAGTTTAATTCCACTCAGGTTCAAATACTAAATGAAAATAATGATGTTTTTGGTTAGTTCTTGATTCAACTTGTTTAATTAACTGCAGCTTTTCAGTTTTAGTTTAATAGCTGATATGCTTTCATTTCTGTGTTGTGTTCAGAAGTCATTTGAAATAAATACATAAGTCTAATAACATTGTGAGAACACCAATATATGAATGTCTTCCAGACAAGTCTTCTAAACAGTTTCATTCTCTTTTGTAAGATCACGTTGGATGTATTAGTTGAGATGGGACACAAGGAGTTGAAAGAGATTGGAATCAATGCTTATGGACATAGACACAAATTAATTAAAGGAGTTGAGAGGCTTATCTCTGGACAACAAGGTATTTCATTTTAAGTCATTGCTATCATCAATTTAACAGCTTGCATAAAGGCAGCCCTCAACTTACTAAAGGATAATTTTTAAATCTCTGATAGTCCACTTGATGAGAAGAGTACTAATGAGGATTCTGGAAACCTGGGGTCAAATCTTAAATCTGCCACTGTTAGGCTTCCTGAACTGCTTACCTTTAACTCTGTGAACCTAAGTGACGTGTCTGGGCCATTCAGAAATATGGGTGTTATTTTAGCTCAGGTTTTTTCTATTATTTCCATTCACTCATTTCTGAAGTTATTGTAGCTCAAAAATTATATTGTTCTAAAAGATCTGAAACTTGGATATCTCATATGGTAATATAATAGGTAACGACTAGGTGTTCAGGCCTGCCTGTAAAATAATATTGTAAATCTCTTTTGCTGTAAATAGTTACATTTTAAACACTTACTATAAAAGTACAAGGAAACAATAATGTTGCATCTAAGGAAACATATTGAAACAAAGTTGAATAATACTTTATTCCTCTTGAATGTTGATACATAAAGAAGATGCAAATTGCATTTATTCAGCAAATGTTCACACTTTCTGTATATCAGGTCTTGGTGTAAAAGATGAGTTATTTTAGTTGTCAGAACCACATTTTAAGTTTCTTGTTCAACTGAGGGAGTGATATACCCTGAGATTAGAAGCATCCTATAATTGAAGACCTGGCTGTACAACTGGGGTTAAAGACAAACCTCCATTAGCAAAACTGAGCGAATTTTGAGGAAAGAATGTATGTTATCCAGGATAGGGTCTTATCTCTTGAGGAACAAAAAGAGAACTTTGAAAGTTCGGTGATTCAAGCTAAGGAATGCTTTAAACTGAATTTCTGGATTAGGATTGATTAACGGTAGATGCACTTTATTTCCCTGATAGGAACTAGGGCAAAGTGTTTAAAATGTGAGCTAGTCTTAGATATTCCTGGTATAGAAGACAAAATTTTATAAGATAAAGAAGAGGGCAGACTCGAGGCTTTTTGGAATGTGAGTATTCAGAGGAACTAGAACCCTCGATCTTAGACTCCGTTTCATGCCTCTGCTAGAAAACACTTGTGAATTTGGTAGGGAGGCAGTTAACACTGTTTAAAGGCTCAGGAAACAATGATAGAAACAGATACACTGCTTCCAAGTGGCAGAGGTACGTCCCTCCCTGCCGCATTTGGTCCTCTGGTCATTCTGATGACATCCAGCTGCAGTTGAGTAGGAACATTGATTCCTATGTGAAGGAGAAACACCACAACAACACAGGATGACTGTGTCTGATCTAGCACATCAGGGTCACTTTCCTACATAAAGTTACCACCTGCCTTATCTTTATTTGCAGCTAAGAGTCTGTATAATAGTGGCATTATACCCAGTTTGCAAATTAGAACCAGTGGCAAACTTCTGACTGTCTCTTACCTTGCTGACTTAACAGCCTTGACTATTATTCAGTGCGTCAAGTCAACAGATTACATGTTCTGATCTTTCAGCACTTATGAGTATCTTCTTGGGGCATTCGAAGATGCCTTAGTCCAGTGTCTGTCACAGACTTTATTCTCTTAAGTGTTTTTTCTATAAAATGTCCTCCTGTGTATACTTGTCATAGTTCCCATAGATATTATAATGCAGCCATACCTATACATCATTATTAGGGTTTCGCATGTTTGTGATAGTTCTATTATTCAGACCAGAACAGTGCTCTTAGTCTCTAGAGGGAAACTGCCACGCATTAACCCAGCAGCAGAGGACTTATATGCAGAGTACATCATGTGAAATGCCAGGCTGGATGAATTACAGACTGGAATCAAGATTGCTGGGAGAAATGTCAGCAACCTCAGATATGCAGATGATACTACTTTAATGGCAGAAAGTGAAGAACTAAAGTGCCTCTTGATGAAGGTGAAAGAAAAGAGCAAAAAAGCTGGCTTAAAACTCAGCATTCAAAAAATGAAGATCATGGCATCCAGTCCTATCACTTTGTGGCAAATACATGGGGAAAATGTGGAAACAGTGTCAGATTTCATTTTCTTGGTCTCCAAAATCACTGCAGACAGTGACTGTAGCCATGAAAGTAAAAGACACCTGCTCCTTGGAAGAATACCTATGACGAACCTAAACAGTGTATTTAAAAGCAGAGACATCACTTTGCCAACAAAGGTGCGTATAGTCAAAGCTATGGTTTTTCCAGTAGTCATATATGAATGTGAAAGTTGGACTGTGAAGAAAGCTGAGTACCAAAGAATTGATGCTTTTAAACTGGGGTGCTGGAGAAGACTCTTGAGTGTCCCTTGGACAGCACGGAGATCAAACCTGTCAATACTAATGGAAATCAACCCTGAATATCTATTGAAAGGAATGGTGCTGAAGCTGAAGCTCCAATACTTAGGCCACCTGCTGCGAAGAGCTGACTCACTAGAAAAGACCCTGATGCTGGGAAGGATTGAAGGCAAGAGGAGAAGGGGATGACATAGGATGAGATGGTTGGATGGCATCACTGACTCAGTGTTACATGAGTTTGAGCAAACTCTGGGAGAAGGAGATAGTGAAGGACAGGGAAGCCTGGCATGCTGCAGTCCATGGAGTAGCAAAGAATCGGACATGACTTAGTGACTGAGTAACAACAAAAAAGTACTTGAGTCCTACCTGAGAAAACAGTGGAGCTCTGGAGATCTTGGAGAGATTAAAGGAAGGTTGTGTTAACAGATACAACAAAGAAATTAGAAAATCCTATGTAAGATTCCATTTTAAAAGCTTTTATGAGAGTAAAAATACGAAAGTATATATGATCTTAACTGTTGATTAACTGTTGACATTCAGAAAATAGGGTAAATTCATTGCTGAAGTGAATCTATTATGAGTTAGAATAAGCATTCCATCGTTAGTAAGCTTTATGACTTCTCATTCTTGGATAATTTAAAATTACCTGCGGCCATGCTAGTTTCTTCTCGGTCTTACAAAAAATAAAGGGACCAAATGCTGAAAGGGCTGCTTAGTTAATAAAGGAAATAATTTGAAGAATAAAACATATGACACATAGGAGATAAAGAATAGAAAGATTTTCGGAACTATTCTCACAACTGTGACTTGTAAGGTCAAAAAAATAGTCATCTAAATACAGTGTAATTTTCTGGTTTGGATCCTGGAAAAGTAAAAGGACATTAGTGGGGAAAAACTGGTGAAATCCAAATAAAGTATGTAATGTACTTAATTTTGATAAGTGTGCTGTGATTGTATAAAGTGGGAACGTTAATGTCCTGACAGTGACTTTAGAGAGTGGAGTGAGGGCACAGGATCTCTCGGTGCTCTCAGCTTTCCTATAAACCTAAACTGTCCCCAAATAAGAAACTTTTAAAAACTAGTAATAAGCATCAGATAAATCGGGGGGTTGTATTGGGTTCATGTTTATTGTGGCCTGGGGGTGGGTTGGTTCTGGCAAGTTTTTTTTACCTTCAAATTTCATTTGATAGGTCTTAACCCATACTTAACTCTGAATACCTCTGGAAGTGGAACAATTCTCATTGATCTGTCTGCTGAAGATAAGGAGTTTCAGTCTGTGGAGGAAGAGGTATGTTCATACACCATATAAGTGTCGGGTCAGCAGCTGAATTCCCCGGAAGTTCCCAGATCTATTTGAACATCTATGTAGCAGGAGTTTTTAATTGCCCCTCACTCTACCACCTGAAAACTTACAAAATCAGCATTTAAAATACACTATCTCAGTAAGCCTTAATTCTAATAATTTGGTTCAGCATTGCAATTAATATACAGAATTCTGTTGGAGAAGAGGTTGCTAATATTCCCTTCCTTCATGAAAGCAATTGCAAAGCCCAGTATCTTAGATAAGACCCAGAACATGTGGATGCTACTTATCTAGGAGATGTTTTTCTAACTTTCTTTCCATAAAACTCTTATATCCACCAGTCTTAAAATAGCGCCCAGCGCTTTGAAGAACACCATAGGCTATATGTGTGAGCTGAGCACAGAGATACAAAGTTGAATGAGACTTAGTTCTAAATCTCAGGAAACTCCAACTCTCAGTGAAATATAAATTGTGCTCTATGAGAGCAAAATGAATGGGAACAAATAAATCATTGGTTTGGTTTGGTTTGGTTTTTTTAGTATGTCAGTTGGTTGGCTTTGTATGTTTAGCTCACTTATGCATTTATTTGTTTCCTTTTGTTCCAGTAGTTTGCATTATATAATTTTCACCTGTAGGTATTTTTGGATTGATTGTATCAGCTATGCACTGTCTCTGGAAAGTAGTTCCTGCAAACTTTTAGAACTCATACCTTAGACAACAAAAATATTAAAAACCTATTTTGTCTTAAGACTCATATGAGTCAAGAACCGTGTTCCCTAAACCAGAAAAGACACACAAGCTAATGCACATATTTTTAAAATGTGTTTCCATCAGATGCAAAGTACAGTCCGAGAGCACAGAGATGGAGGTCATGCAGGTGGGATCTTCAACAGATACAATATTCTCAAGGTAATAAGTTAGTGGAAATAAAGTTCACTGTGACCATAGTTTTCAGAAGCCTGAAACCATGATTAACTTCATAAGAACATTGTCTGTCCAGCCCAGTAAGTCTTTGACATGGCATCAGGGCTGTTTTGGGAAAGAATATGGCCTTAGCAGGTTACGATCCTCAAATCTCTGTACTAACCACTAGTTCAACCTCTGTTGAACATATTTAAGTTTAGAGATTATGCTTTAAATAAGCTCTAAACTTAAAGATTATTTAAGTTTAATCTTTAAACTTAAATAATTTAAGTTTAAATGGCAAGATATATCTTTAACTGTTAACATTCAGAAAATATGACCGATTCATTGCTGAATTAAGGAGTCTGTTATGGATTAGAATAAGCATTCCATTGTTAGTAAATTTTATGACTTCTCATTCTTGGATGATAAATCCTGTAGGCTTAGGATTTTAAATATGGACATTACTATTACTCTTGCTGACTTTTTCAGTAATTTTGAACTTTTTGTGGCTCAGGGAACGACTCCCATCTTTTTAAAAGTTACACCATGATTGGTTTGTTTCTAGTTTGACCTAATTGTGACTATTCCAGGTTTCTGTGAGTCCTCACACATAACACCATTTTTTGGTAATTTTAGTAGTAGTCCCTCTGTACCTTTCATCTTTCCAGAAATAGTCATTTAAAAAAAATTTGTTAAAGAGAGTGCTGACTCTTATTAATATCAGGTACTCTTCTCAGGGCCTTTTCAGCTTTGCTAATTTGCTTGGTGTTTTTAAAAGCTGTATGGCAACCAAATTGTATACTCTACTTAATATGTATAATGATTTTCTGTTAACTACGTCGATATATTCTTAATCATTATAAGATTTAGAGTTACAATGTGGTCAGTATTTCTGATACCTAAATTTTAAACTGAAAGGTGAATAGTATCAAATCTTTCAGTTGTGTTATATTACTGTCTCACAATAATATATTATTTTGAGTATACCAGTAGATCTCATATTTTAGAGTTATTCGTCAACATGGTTATGTTCTTACTATTTAGAAATAAGATGATATAAAATAAGTACACATTATTCAGGTGCAAGGGTTATTATTTCAGGAGCTGTGTTTTATTAGTTCATATCATAGTATGACCTGAGTGACATCTTGAGTTTTCTTTTCATGAACACATGTATAATAATATTTACTATAACAAATAATTATTCCTATTATAGGTAGGTTTTAGTCAAGGGCATTTAGTGTGCAACCAGTAACAAAATGTGCCAAGGTTTGTTAAGGGTGAGGGGAAGGAACAATATGGGTTTGATTTCTAGAGTTGCTGAATTTGGGAGGTACACTGTTTTCTTTCTCTAGAAAGATATTTTAGTATAATATCTAATACAAGTGTTTTCACTGATAAAACTTTGTTTTTGTTCCATTTTTTAACACATTAATGAGCTCTGTTTATGCCAATCTGTGTGCTTTGATTATGTCTTTGATGGTATTTTGAGTTAATTTGAACCTAGACTAAAACCATCAGCTCCCAGATGTGTTCTAGGACCAGCAGGGGGCTGTAGCACCCTTCCATACAGCTGAAAAGCAGCACTAGGATTGTGAGTTTTGACCTTAGAAATACTCCTAGTGAAACCAGCATACATCTTAAAACTTTTCTCCAAACAAAAGTTTCAGGAATTGGAGGGATTGGGAAGAATACAGGAAATATTAGGGGGAGTGTGTGTGTGTGTGATTGTTTGGTGTGCTATATCAAATATTTTAATTAAAAACATATAAAGATGGTACTTTGAGCCAGAAAAAGCAGTTGGGGGAAAGATAGTATTTTCTTTCTTACATTTCCATACAGAACTCAGCATGTCTGATGTGGAGATGTTTTAGTAATAATTCTAAAGTGAGACGAAGTATTTTAATCAATTAACAGTACTCTTACCTTTACATATAACCATATGTAACTTTTTCTCATCTGTAGTTTTCAATTTCTAAAATGTACCTATATTTTCATCTTTATGGTTGTGACAAATTTTTTTAGTTGACTAAAAATAATACATAATTTATATTTCAGAGAAAGTTTTGCCTCTCTTCTGATCCTATGTGGCCCATTTTTGGTTGAGATTAACAAGTAGGTAAGTAGTTACTGTGATCCAGAGATTTTATTTTGCTGGTTTCTTTTTATAGATTCAGAAAGTTTGTAACAAGAAACTATGGGAAAGGTACACTCACAGGAGAAAAGAAGTTTCTGAAGAAAACCACAACCATGCAAATGAAAGAATGCTATTTCATGGTAAGATTCCTCTCTCCCTACCTGCCATCATCCTCCTCCACATTTTTTGTCAGATTTGAAATAATAATGAATCTGTATATTTCTCATATCATTTTAAACAAAATAAACATTATTTCTGTAAATCTTTGCATTTATATTTGTGTTTTCAGTCTCTTTTGAATTTGTATGTTTTGAATGGATATAGTTTATAAATAAAATTACCATAACAGGAAAAAGTATAGAAATGATAATACTGACTATTCATATTTTCTCTCTATATGTGTGTGTGTGTCCTTTATTGAGCCCATCTTTGCATGAAATGTTCCCTTGGTATCTCTAATTTTCTTGAAGAGATATCTAGTCTTTTCCATTCTATTGTTTTCCTCCTGTTTCTTTGCACTGATCACTGAGGAAGGCTTTCTTATCTCTCCTTGCTATTCTTTGGAACTCTGCATTCAAATGGGTATATCTTTCCTTTTCTCCTTTGCTTTTCGCTTCCCTTCTTTTCACAGCTATTTGTAAGGCCTCCTCAGACAGCCGTTTTGCTTTTTTACATTTCTTTTTCTTGGGGATGGTCTTGATTCCTGTCTCCTATACAGTGGCATGAACCTCCATCCATAGTTCATCAGGCACTCCGTCTATCAGATCTAGTCCCTTAAATCTATTTTTCACTTCCACTGTATAGTCATAAGGAATTTGATTTAGGTCATACCTGAATGGTCTAGTGGTTTTCTCCACTTTCTTCAATTTCAGTCTGACTTGGGCAATAAGAAGTCATGATCTGAGCCACAGTCAGCTCCCGGTCTTGTTTTTGCTGACTGTATTTCATGCAAAGATGGGCTCAATAAAGGACAGAAATGGTAGGGACCTAACAGAAGCAGAAGATAAAGAAGAGGTGGCAAGAATACACAGAAGAACTGTACAAAAAAGATCTTCGTGACCCAGATAATCACGATGGTGTGATCACTCACCTTGAGCCAGACATCCTGGAATGTGAAGTCAAGTGGGCCTTTGGAAGCATCACTACGAACAAAGCTAGTGGAGGTGATGGAATTCCAATTGAGCTATTTCAAATCCTGAAAGATGATGCTGTGAAAGTGCTGCACTCAATATGCCAGCAAATTTGGAAAACTCAGCAGTGGCCACAGGACTGGAAGAGTCAGTTTTCATTCCAATCCCAAAGAAAGGCAATGCCAAAGAATGCTCAAACTACCACACAATTGTACTCATCTCACACACTAGTAAAGTGATTCTTAAAATTCTCCAAGCCAGGCTTCAGCAATACGTGAACTGTGAACTTCCAAATGTTCAAGCTAGTTTTAGAAAAGGCAGAAGAACCAAAGATCAAATTGCCAACATCTCCTGGATCATCGAAAAGCAAGAGAGTTCCAGAAAAACATCTATCTCTGCTTTATTGACTATGCCAAAACCTTTGACTGTGTGGATCACAGTAAACTGTGGAAAATTCTGAAAGAGATGGGAATACCAGACCACCTGACCTGCCTCTTGAGAAACCAGTATGCAGGTCAAGAAGCAACAAATAGAATTGGACATGGAACAACAGACTGGTTCCAAATAGGAAAAGGAGTACATCAGGGCTGTATATTGTCACCCTGCTTGTTTAACTTATAATGCAGAGTACATCATGAGAAACGCTGGGCTGGAGGAAGCACAAGCTGGAATCAAGATTGCCGGAAGAAATATCAATAACCTCAGATATGCAGGTGACACCACCCTTATGGCAGACAGTGAAGAACTAAAGAGCCTCTTGATGAAAGTGAAAGAGGAGAGTGAAAAAGTTTACTTAAAGCTCAACATTCAGAAAACTAAGATCATGGCATGTGGTCCCATCACTTCATGGCAAATAGTATCAGACTTTATTTTTGGGGGCTCCAAACTACTACAGATGGTGACTGCAGCCATGAAATTAAAAGACGCTTACTCCTTGGAAGGAAAGTTATGACCAACGTAGATAGCATATTAAAAAGCAGAGACACTAGTTTGCCAACAAAGGTCCGTCTGGTCAAGGCTATGGTTTTTCCAGTGGTCATGTACAGATGTGAAGGTTGGACTATGAAGAAAGCTGAGCTCTGAAGAATTGGTGCTTTTGAACTGTAGTGTTGGAGAAGACCCTTGAGAGTCCCTTGGACTGCAAGCAGATCCAACCAGTCCATCCTAAAGGAGATTAATCTGGGGTGTTCATTGGAAGGATTGATGGTGAAGCTGAAACTCCAGTACTTTGGCCACCTCATGTGAAGAGTTGACTCATTGGAAAAGACCCTGATGCTGGGAGGGATTGTGGGCAGGAGGAGAGGGGATGACAGAGGACGAGATGGCCAGATGGCATCACTGACTCGATGGGCATGAGTTTGAGTAGACTCCGGGAGTTGGTGATGGAAAGGGGGCCTGGTGTGCTGTGATTCATGGGGTCGCAAAGATTCAGACACTACTGAGCGACTGAACTGAACTGAAAGTTCTATAAAACACAGCATTTAAATTTCACAATCCCCTGGAAGAATGGCTATAGCAGACTGCATTAGTATATAATATCTAAATGGTACTTCTCATTTCAAAACCCTAAAAATTGTCATGATAATGTCTTGGCACAGAATATGATATTTATTTATGTATTGACTTAAGGGTTGTAATGTATGACTTTTTCTATTTTATAATAGAAATGGTTTTGGTTTTTCCAAGTTAATTCAAGTAAGTTATTCTATTCTTTAGTATTTCTGTAAAGCGGAGTTCAGCATATTTCCCTTGTCCCTTTATGCACAGGGACACTGATCTTGATGAATCAGTTAGCTGTGTCATATTGGCTTTTCCCAAGCCCCAGCCTCACTGCACTCCCTGACCTGGTCTCCATGCTTAGTACCTCCTGGTCTTTGCTTGAGCTCCTTCTTGGCATGCATGCAAGGAAGGAAGAGAAAGAAGTCAATATGTAGGGAATGGAGGAACACACCACATTTGCCGATGGAATCTGGTACTAGCAAGTGATAAAAGGCAGAGAAGTGAAAGGATAGGAGAGAAATATAAAGAAAAGCATGAACTTGAAAAGATCACTTTAGCCACTTTGGGTATCTAGAAAAAGTACACGGATGTGGGTGTCATTGCATGACCTAGTTGCATTCAGCCTGGCCATAGGAAGTGAATTATGAGACTCTTGATTCTGGGTTTGTATGAATTTGGGGCCGGGAATTTGATAACTCTAGCATTGATGTTTCTTTCAGGTGATCTGTACGTTTTTCCTAGTTGAATCTTACGTGTCCTTACTTTGGCATCTGAACCACCACCCTGTTAGAAACATTCATTCACATTAGCAATTCTTCTAGAATAGCTATTCTAAAGTAGTGAACCAGCTGACAGTTGTGTTTCGGTTTTACTTATGGTGGTGATGTATGTATGTTAATTCAAAATTTAACTTCTTCTGATGTCTGTTCCTCTCACTGCTTGGAGCCTTAAATAGTGGGATTTTAGTCCATCATGTATCTAAGCTGACTTGTTTTCACTCAGGGCACCATGGGAATGGGTTGGCTGTAGTGCCTTTTGATTTTTGTGGAGTCAAACAATTGAAGAAAAAAATATTTAACTTCTAAGATGCTTTAGCTTTTATTCCTTTTCTTGTGATTTAAAAATGTTACCTATTTATATGTATTTTAGGGTCTCCCTTTGTGAATGCAATTATCCATAAAGGCTTTGATGAAAGGCATGCCTACATAGGAGGCATGTTTGGAGCTGGGATCTATTTTGCTGAAAACTCTTCCAAAAGCAATCAGTATGTATATGGAATTGGAGGAGGTACTGGGTGTCCAGTACATAAAGACAGATCTTGTTACATTTGCCACAGGTAAGAGATCACTTTTCTCATTTATTTTGATAAGAATCAGATAAGAATTGGTTTCATACTGAAATTTTCAGGTAAGACATTATCTTGGACAACTCTAGGAATCCAAGTGAGGCATAGTTCAGGTTGCTTTGGCCCTCTCACTGGTTCTAATCGTAGCTGATTTTTTTTAAACGGGGCTGTAAGACCAAGCACAGTTACAAGCATTTGATCTGTTCACCTCATTCAATCATTAGAACACACAGTCCTTTCAGAATATGGAGTAGAAAATATTGCTGGACATGAAAGAGATTTTACTGTGGACTGTTTAAAAATCTAGTATTCAAATGCTATTAATAAAATGGCATTATTTGCTACACCTAATCAGTTCATGGTAATAGGTGAGAGAATCTCTCCTCCACTGTGGTATGATTTTTAATTGTCAATTTGTAATGTTACTACTCAGAAAAAAGTTACCATTAAAGCATATCAGCATGTCAGTCGTTTTAAGTACTTCTTTTTTTCCTACTTTTAGTTACCCTAGTGGAACTTAGTTATTGAAATCATCCAAATGACTTGGTCCTAGTTGATAAAATCCTTGTAGGTAAATAATCTTCACCATTTGAAAAATCAAGTAAGATTAATTATTGAGATTTATTCTGTGGTTAGAGCACTGCTTATAAAGACCTAGAACAGTAGCTATCAAACAAGTTCAGAATCACCTAGAGGGCTTACTAAAACACAAATTCCTATGCCACGCCTCCTGAATTATTGATATAGTAGGTCTGGGGCTAGGGCACTAGAACTTGCATTTCTACTGAGTTCCTAAGGAATGCCGAAGCTTCTGATCACAGATCTAGAAACCCTAGAGCAGTAGTTGTCAGCTGTGACAGCACATTGGAATTACCTGAGGGGCTTTAAAAACTACTAATGACTGTGTCCTACCCTCGAGAGATTCTCACTTGGGGGCCTGGGGTCTGGTCTGGGCATGGGATTTTTTAAAGCTTCCCAGCTGATTTTGAAGGGCTGCCAAAGTGAAGGACTGAAGTCCTGAAGGGAGACAAAGACTATCTGTTTATGTTTTGTTCTTACTGTTTTCTCCCTAAATTTAGACACCCATGTAGGTGTCTAAAGCCAGACCTCCTGGGTATGACCTCCCACCCGCTTCTATTTTAGATCATAGATTGGAATGACTAGGAGGCTTGTAATTTCTTGAGAGTCTGTAAATTGAACACTGCTATCTTTACTTGTCCTATATCATCTGGAGGCTAAATAGTTCTGATTATTAATAGTAAGCAGTGTTCTAGTATCTCTTCTCAGTTGTCTTTGAAGTACAATGCTTGTATGTCTGGAAATAAATTTATTAACTTAAGATTTCTATATGCTGAATTATCACGGAATGATTGTGACTATTATAGAAAATATATTAGAAATGCTAAGAAAATTTGCAAAGAGCCTATTTAGAATGAAAAAGACAGCCTATCTTCTTTGGAGACAGACATCAGACCACCAAATCTCTTGTTCTCCCGTAGAAAGAAAAGTAGATTAGAGAGAGCAACAGTCAAATAGTAAAAAGTTCGTTGGACCTAAGGAAGGCCAGTCATATGCCCTTGGGGAGTGAGGAATTAATACAGCCTAAACTGGTGAGCAAAGACAAATTTGAAGAAGAAACGTTTCAGCTAAACTTGAAAAATGACTATTAGCCAGTTGAAGAGTGGTAGAACATATCATTCTAGATGGTAAAAGAAACAGTGTGTCTGATGGCCTTGGGACAAGAAAGTTTGGCCTGCAGGAAGAAAAACTAATGCGTTTAGGTATAATGAACACAAAGTAAAGTTGGAGAATTTGGGATCATTATAAGAAATTTGGGTTTTCTTTTGGGTACAGTGAACAGTCTCTAAAAGGTTTTAAGCAGAAAAGTAGTGTCATCTGATTTATGGGTTTTGCTGTTTGTTTTTTCCCTAAATCACAGGTAGCTTAGATGGAAAATAATTTAGACAGGGATTAGAGTGAAAACAGAGAAAGTAGCTTAAAGGCCATTGTTATAGTCCGGGTGAAAATTTGGGCAATTTGAACTTAATAGTGACAGTAGAATTGAGAGGAGAGATACATTTTGAAAGTGGAATCAATAGGACTTAGGTGGATAAATGTTCAGCTTTGTAAGACACTTCATGGAAGTCCCTTAAAACCTCCTCCTCCTCCTCACTTGGGCAATGATTAGTGCTTTTGCTGGGATACAAGCAGGATGGCAGAGTCAGTATCACTTAAAGATTATTATAATCTAAGATAGTATTTTATAGTTACAATGAGGATTAAAGTGACAGATTCTTTCATTAGAGAGAGTAGTAGAATATATTCTTTAAAAACTCTTTCAAAGGGTAAAATGGTGAAAACAATTGTGTTTATGTATAGATGCATTCAGAAGCTTATGTAGTGGACATAAATAAAACTATCCTGTATGGCCTTGTCTCAGGGAAATCTTTTCCTTTTCATGTGTTACAGGCAGCTGCTCTTTTGCCGTGTAACCTTGGGAAAGTCTTTCCTGCAGTTCAGTGCAATGAAAATGGCGCATTCTCCTCCAGGTCATCACTCAGTCACTGGTCGACCTAGTGTAAATGGCCTAGCATTAGCTGAATATGTTATTTACAGAGGAGAACAGGTAATTCAGTTTTGTTCATTTTCAGCAATACTTTAACCTCTTACTAATCTTTTAAATTAACAAGGCAGAGTGCCTTACGAACTGGATTTCTTTTTAACTTTTATTTGTAATTATTTCACACTTAAAGTTGAAATAATAGTAAAGAGAATTCCCTTAGACCCTTTACCCAGATATTCAAAATGTTAATACTTTAGCATTCTCTCTCCTTTATCATGTTCTCCCTACTATATGTGTGTATCCTTCCCACCCCCACCACCACCACCCTCCCCCGCCCCGAGCTGCTTGGAAGTAAGGTATAAGCGTCTTCCTTTACACTTAAATACTTAAGGGTGTATTTCCTAAGTACACCTAAATTTTAAGGACATTGTCTTAAAATTGTAAAATCGGGAAAATATCATTGGTGTAGTAAATCTAACCTATAGACCTTATTCAGATTTTGCCAGCTATTCTGAATTTTTTTTAAGCTTCTGTAAAATATAATTAATTAGAATCCTATATATATTTTAATAGTTAACCTCTCTGTAGCAAAGAAATGTGTAATTCTCTCTTGCTCTTAGTGGCATAGATGCAGTCAGAAGCATCTCTAGAGCAGCGTTATGTACTGGGGATATGTATCAGGATAACCTCAGTTCCTAAAGACAAACACATGCCCAGCAGTTATCCTAGACCTGCTGATTGAGAATCGGAGGGATTGCAGTCACGTAAGGCTGTTTTGAGAAGAGGCCCTTTGATTATTCTGCTCTGCAACACTAATTTAGAGCTTCTTCCCTAAAGATAAGGAATCCTTAGAATAAGTCTCCATTCAAAAAATTTATTTACCAATTTTTGAATTAATCTTTCTCTTCCAGGCTTATCCTGAATATTTAATTACTTACCAGATTGTAAGGCCTGAAGGTATGGTTGATGGGTAAATAGTTGTTTTAGGAAACTACCACCGCCGAACCTAAAATCACCCAAGCAGCTGGTGGCCTCGTAAGTTTTACTCCTTTGCCGAGAAAAATCATCTTGTCCACAACCCTGTGGCAAAAGGTTAAAAATGTGAAAGGGTTTTAACATTCTGACTTGATAAAGCTTTAATAATGTACAGTGTTTTCTAAATATTTCCTGTTTTTCAGCACTTTAACAGATGCCATTCCAGGTTAAACTGGGTTTGTCTGTACTAAATTATAAACAGAGTTAACTTGAATCTTTTATACATTGATTCTAACAGAAACTGTAATTCCCCTCAACAGAACTCATTTTACTAATATAGTACTGTGTTCTTCAAAACACAGCATTTACACTGAATACAGTTTCATTTGTAAAACTGTAAATAAGAGCTTTTGTACTAGCCCAATATTTATTTACATTGCTTTGTAATATAAATCTACTGTTTTAGAATGGCAGCAGTTTACAAATTTTTTTCATATGTACTGCTCATCTGTACTTCATCTTGAATCATCATGATTGAGTGATCTTTGACATTTGATTCCAGAGGCTGTGTTGAATTGTTAGCAGACACTTTGTCACTTGGGAAAGATTGATCCTTCAGATTTAATTTGTTGATGGAAACATTTGTCTCTCATCGGTAATCTTTCCCATTTAAGAACTTGTTTCATAAATACTCTGGGAGTTTAATTTGTGATAACTTTGTATGTATAACACACATTCCAAAGAGCTCTGACTTTCACGGTCCTGATTATTAAAGACACTTCTTTACAAGCCTCACACTCTGGGTTTCACATTGAAAATTTTTCTCATGTTATTTTGTGAAAATTAGAGCAAGAGCTTCTGTTTTTTAGAGAACATTATAGTGTTGTTTTCATGGAATGTAAATAGGAAGTTGAATTTCAAATGGTGGGAAGGATAATCCTGAAATTTTTAGAATCTGTTCTAATTACCTTAAATTTAAAGGGAAAAAAATAGCAGATGGGAGTGGGTGGTTTTTCTCCTGTTCCTTTTCTTTGGCCTTACTATTTCATGTATAACCAGTTTATACACCATAGGTAAGCTCAACCCAAAACCGTGACACGTGGGTGTCCCCGTTCTCTCCTGGCCTGCTGAATAGGCAGGTGCCATGAGATGGGTGCTTCCGCTTCTGGGTTGCCTCATCGTGACATGTTACACCCACTTGGAAATACACTCTGCATCGCCTGGTGACCAGGCTTATTTGGCAGCTGTGGAGGGGAATACCATCCCATAAAATGCCATTCCTATTTTTTAAGGTAAAACTACTTTTCCATGAAATATGCTAAAGCATCTTGGTACAGAGACATGAATTACAGCTTGGCAATCTGTTGACTCGTTCTCTTGGAAGTCAAAGCAAGATTGTTACCCACTTAAACCTCTGTTAATGAGGCTGTTCCTATCCACTCTCTGTACCAGTTCACATTTGTTTTACATTTTATTCAGTCTCTAAGTTAACTGGGCCTTTGCAGTTACTTGTACATAAAGTGCTAGAAAATCATGTTTCTTGTCTTGAGTAAGAGTTATTCACAGTAAATGCATATCTGGAGTTGTTTCTATTGATGTAAATTGTGATCATTATTTAAGAGGTCAATTCCTGACCATAAAGTGCTTTTTATACAGCTCTCTAATAATTGCAAATATGATCCTAAAGTTGTTTCTTGGAACACAAAAGGAGTATGCCAAATTTTATATAATTTTTCAGGTTCTGGAAGCTTCCAGGTTTTATAATTAGAAGATAATGAGATGAGTTAGTGGAGTTTATATTTACATACCTTCTCTCTCATCATTTAGCTCATATTGCTCACCATATGAATGAATCTGGAATTGCTTATCATGTAAAATCATCGTGATCTATGAGTTTACGATTTTGCAGCCTGTGTTGTTTCATCTAATTCATTTCTTAATTAGTGTGTTGCTTTTCTATGAATGATTATATTGTGGTTAATATGTTAGCATGGCATATTTCAGATAGCTTTTTGTTAGGAGCTTGGGGATGTGGGGGGGGACTGGGGATTTCTTTGAAGTTTTTGCATGAAATATGTTACTTTATGATGATGGAATTGCTTTTTCTTTTGTCTTATGATTTTTTTTAAGAGATTTAACTTTTTGTGTGAGTAGTACTATTGTATCCATCTTGAGTGTCTTACTTGTACTGTATCACATTCCATACCCTCATTTAATTCTTAATAAACTGTTCACTTGTTTTTCTGGGTAGCATGGTAATTACTGGAATAGTATAAATGTATTGAATGGTCTTTGAAAAAAATGGATTAAGATTACAATAAACCACAATTGCAGGAAAATAATGTAGTTTTGATTCTAATAGTGATAGAGACTACAGTTTAAAATTTGAAATACTGAACGCTGTGACCATACCTCCTCAGATGCTTTAAGATGAAAGTAGCTGTCATATGCTTTTAGACATTTAGTCCATCCAATATAAGTTTTGGCAAACTTTCAAGCTCTTTCCTGGAAAATCTGTCTTTTGTGGGGGCGGGGGGCATGCTGTACATCTTGCAGGATTTTAATTCTCTGACCAGGGATTGATCCCAGGCCCTCGGCAGTGAGAGAGCAGAGTCCTAACCCCTGGACCACCAGGGAATACCCCCGGGAAATCTCTCTTAACTTACAAAGAGGCATAGGAATATATTTTTGTTTTCTGTGTCATATACAAAATTTATGAGTTTACAAACCTTAAAGTTAGTGGTATTTATTACTCTTAAAAGGTATAGTAAGATATATGTATTTTAGATTTCAGTATGTTAAATGTGTGTATGATCACAATAATACACAAACACAAGAGATAATAGTGATGCAAATAACTCATAAGTCATTTAGCTTTGAAATACTTTTCAGCAGGTTTATCTTACTGCTTGAGTTGGGATGATGTTAATGTGTCCGCTTGCTAGTTCCTGAGCATGTGCGATCCTTTTCTTTGCAGGTTGATGAGGAAGGAAAATTTGCAGTACATTTCCCTAAGCTTTGTGATTAGTGTTTGTGACTGGCCCCTTTCCTACTGTCCTGTCCTATCAGAGGAGTAGAGTAACAGAGGAAGCAAATGGTGGTACACATTCTCCACCAGGAGAGCTGTCAGATTTGTGTCAAGTTAGCCTTTTCACCATCTACTGAATCTGTACCCACCTCCTCCTCCTCATGCTTTACCAGCTGAGGAAGACTGTGACCTAAAATCTTAATTATAGCTTCTTAGAAGGTTCTTGCTGTCCCCATACAAGCCATCATTGTCAGAAATGTCTTCGCCACTTTTTTTACCATCCACAGTTGTTGTCATCACCATCACAAAAATCTGCACAAAGCCCTCCAGATGGTCTGACAGTACATTGTAGAGCAGTGCTGTGTGAAAGTGACCTGTAGTTGGGGCTAGCCTGCAGACTGTTTGTTTCCAGCCCATGGAGAGATGAAAACAAAAATGGAGAGGAAACTTTTATGGCAGTTTGACATTGATGCAGTGTTTTAAATTTCTTTCTCTTTTTTTCTTTAAGGCTGCACCGTGTGGCATATAATATCTTAGTTCCCTAACCAGGGAATGAACCCATGCCCCCTGCATTGGGAGCACAGAGTCTTAACCACTGGACCAGCAGGGAAGTCCCTTAAATTTCTTTTAAGATTTTGGTCTGCAACAAGTTGGAAATTAAGAGGAAAACAGAAACTCTAGTCCCTCACAGATAATTTGAAAGGTAGAAGAAAAATAATCTGTTTGGTTTACCACTTAGACCTATCACTTAGCTCATGCTGACACATAATAGTTCCTCAAGTAAGTTTTACTTGAGTGAAAAGAGTTATTAAGTGATTGGGCTCTAGAGTCGGATGAATCTGGATTTGAATTTTAGCCTGTCCCATACCAACTGTACAACCTTGAACAAATTACATAACCTTCATAAGCCTTACAGTACTTACAGATTTGTTGAGGGAACTAAATGATTTTCTGTATGTGCTAATATGTACTGTAACTGGCAAAAGCTGGTTATTGTAATTATATTATTATTTCCCTGAATTCCCAGGACCACTGATTAGGTTTTCTCACTTATCCTGGAGCTACAGAACATAGAATTTTAAAACAAGCAAAATTGATTAGCCACTGGTTCAGATGAAAACCTTTTTTTTTCATCTTTGTTCAGATGAAACCTTCAGAAGCTCAAAATGTGAGGTATATATGTCCCTCGGTGGCTGAAGATCTTAGTTTGAAAATGACTCAGAAAAGTACACAGACGGTATAGCAACCTGGGTGGGCAGAGAATACATACCCACAATCTTAACTGCATCATATTGCTACAGCACAGAAGAAAAAAGCTCCACTCAGATGATTAGAAGTCCAAAACAGTCCATTGTGAGTACAAGTCAGCAGTCAACCTTAGAGGTTTAGCACCCCCACAAACTTAATATAGGATAACTATGGAGTAAGAATATTTAAAATGATTGGCTGGGAGAGGAAAATATAAAAACCATTAGGAAAGATGACACGGAAAAAAGGCAGAGTAGATTTGAAAAACTAAGTCTTTTGGAACTAAAAAATGTGTGATTAGTGAAAGTAAGAGCTTGGTGAACAGATTAAACCACAAATTGGACATATGTGAAGAGAAAACTGGTGAACTAGAAGATAAATCAAGACGATACCCACCCCCCCCAAAGAAAGATGATACCCAGTTATGTCAGAGGAAGGGATGGGAAATAGGAAAAAGCTAAGAAGCATGGAGAACAGGATGAGAAGATCCAACATAATAGGGGAGGGAAGAGGTTTGAAGATTTTTTTTTTTTTTTCAGAATTTTTAAAAGAGATACAGATCTTCAAATTAAAAGAAATAACAAATATCTAAAGCGGTGAATAAAAGCAAGTCTGCTTCTAGACATACAGTACAATTGCAAAAGATGAGAAAAATCTGAAAGCAACTAAAAAGACATTACCTGCAACGGAATAATTGCACTGGTAGCAGGCTTTCTCGATGGCAGCAATATAGACCAGAAGGAAACAAAATAAGTTACAAGTGATGAAAAGAATGGGTGATAGCCTTGAATTGTACAGAGATAAGTTAGCATTCCAAAGAGAGGCTGAAGAACACATTTTCAGGTCTTGCTGTAAGAACTCAGGGTTGTTGTTCAGGAAAAAAGGCAGTTGAATCCAGAAAGGAAGGAATGGACTGCAAGAAGCATGGCGAACAAGGAAATTGGTAAACAGACTGAAATTACACTCGTGTAAAACGAGAAGAACTTTTATTAACTGATACGGAATAATCTTCAAGATAGAATAAATGAAAAAGCAAGAAGTTGGAAACTGTGTTTGATTTGTTACTCTCATTTGTATAAAATAGGAAAAAGTACAATATACATTACCTGCTTTATTCATAAAATGCCTGCAGGCTACACACACACTATTGGGAGGACACCTGGGTACCAGGGGACAGTTTGTTAAAAAGACTTTTTACTGTATATTCTTTTATTCCTTTTGAGTTTTCTAGCAGGACTATAATCACTTAAAGTAGAAATAGAACTGGAAAGGTGGGGGAAGAAAGGTAAAAGAACACTCCCAACAAAAATGGGGATCTTGAGTGACATGCTGTTTTCTCTCCCAAAACTTGTGAAAGAATCTAGAGTGAGTAAGAAATAATCTGTAAAGTGCTAAGAGTAGACCGGACATTCCTGAAGAGTAAATAAAACCAGGAGGACCAGACGTCAAGAACAGCATTGAGGCTATAGTCATTAAGTATAATAATGGTGCAGGGACATACTCATCTAACCAGCTGAACGGAGAGTAAATGGGATTTTTACATATACCAGAGGTAGCATTCCAGATCATGTGGGAAGAAGGAGTTGTTCAGTAAATTGTTATGAAACAACTGGTTATACATATGAGGAAAAATGTATATCTAGATGCATACACAAAATCAGTTCCAGATGGATTTTATATAGGGCTTGATACAAAAATCGAAGTATTTTAAATGTTAAGAAAATAGAGAAGACTTCCTGATTGGGGATAACAGAGAGCTTTTAACTGAGCTTCAAAGAACATTTCATCCTAAAAGATTATAAGTTTGACTATATTAAAATTAAGAACATTCTTCATCAAACGATTTCTGTAAAGAAAGTAAAGAGGCGGGTCACAAAGTGAGAGAAAATATTTGAAATACATTTAAAGGGCAAAGGATTCATATTCAGAATACATTAAACTACGAAAAAAGTGAGTTAAGAAAAAAACACAGGCATTTCTCAAAATGGGAGACCCTAGTGGCGACTGAGCAGTCCAAAAAATGCTTAGACCTATTGGTAATCGGGGAAATTCAAATTAGGTAATGTGTAACACCATTTTACACCTGCTGAAATTGACAAAAATTAAAAATTTGACAATGCAAGTATTAGAGGATGTGGATCTCTCACTGCTGTGGGTCTGAGTGTTTTGAAAAACAATTTGACATTACCAATAAAATATACTACTTCTGGGTATATAAAGAAGAAACAATAAAATAATGTTATGTAGGAATAAAATAAGACTAGCACAAATAGAATACTATCTGCCATTCCTGGGCAGAAAAGTTTAGTATTACAGTGATTTTGGTTCTCCTTAAATAAGTATATACATTTGCCATGACCTAATAACATATTGGATTTACATATACACATTACTATATATAAAATAGATAACTATTAATAATAAGAACCTACTATATAACACCGGGACCTCTATTCAGTACTCTGTAATGACCTATATGGAAATGGAATCACAAAAAGAATGGATACCAATGCCAATATTCTTGGGCCTCCTTTGTGTGACTCAGCTGATAAAGAATCCACCTGCAATGCAGGAGACCTGGGTTCGATCCCTGGGTTGGGAAGATCCCCTGGAGAAAGGGAAAGCTACCCACTCCAGTATTCTGGCCTGAAGAATTCCATGGTTTACAGTCCATGGGATTGCAAAGAGTCGGACACGACTGAGTGACTTTCACTTTCACTTCACGTATGTGTGTAACTGATTAACTGTGCTGTACCCCAGAAACTAACACATTGTAAATCAACTAGACTCCAAAATTAATTTAAAAAATAACATAACCCTTTTAAGGGAAAGAGTGGAAAACTATGTACACGGATCCTAAAGCGACTATGGGAAAGGAAATGTACAAGGATTCTTATGAAAAGTTGCTGAGAAGATTTCCGAAAGGCTGCTAGCTGTATCACTTATTAAAAATATTTTAAAACTATTATTAAAATAGGAATACTAGCACATAAACTAGTCACTGAAATGAAATACAGAATCCAGAAATGGTCTGAAATGTACAGTATATGGTAAAGGTAGGATATTGTGAAACTGGAGGTAAGATAATTGTCTTGGCAACAAGCGAGGAGCCATCTGGACAAAATAAAGTTGGACCCTTGTTTCTTACATCAAAATAAACTTCAGCTGAGTCAAGTATATAATGATAGAAAAATGAAACTACATTTTTTACATTAAATTACAAGAAGAAAAACATAGGACAGTGTTGGTATAGTAATGCCTTTCAGTTATAACAAAATGCAGAAGTTCTAGAGAGAGAGATTAAGTCCAACTTCACAAAAGTTTTGTCTGCAAACAAGATAAATGGCAAACTGTAAGAAATGTTTACAACATACAAGGAAGTTTCTTATTTACATTAAATGTTTCAAAATCAGGAATCAACAACAACCTAATAGAAAATGAGCAGTATACAGAAAATTAAAACAGCATTTCCAGAAGAGAAATGCAGCTTAACTATATACTGTGATACCAATTTTCACCTCTCCTACTAGTAAACAGGAAGGAATATTGAAAATACTTAACACTGAGGCACTGGCCAGTCTGAAAACTGCTGCTTCTGCCTGGTGTTAGTCCTTTAGTTGCTGAATTTGGGGAAGTTGTGGAGGAACTAGAGCCTGTGAGAAAAAGAGCACTCGGGATTGGGCCAACAGCTAGATACCAGTGGGTACAGAAGGATGCTGATAGCAGCTAGTAGAGTTCCACTGGTGGAGGAGAAAATGTCTCTTGCTTCATTGAGAAACATCTAGAAGGAAAACAGCAATACTTGTCCAAATTTTCAGTGGGTATACCCTTTGAGTAACAGGACCTTTGATAAGAAAATACATTACAGCATTACTGGAAAGACAAAAGTTATAAATAGCACATGTCTCCATCAGTAGGGGACTGGTTAAATTGTAGTGCATCTGTATACTAGAATGTCTGGAATCATGAAGAGAATGAGCCAGCCCTACGTGTACTGATCAAGAGAGATTATGGAGTGGAAAAAAGAAACGGTTCAGAACTATGTGGATAGTAAGTTACTGATGTAAAATATAGAGAAGAAATAGTAACACAAAAGCATATTTGTGCTGAGGAAGAGATCTGGGTGGCAGGAGATTTAGGGGTAGGATGAGAGTGAACTTTCCATCTTGTATTTTAGAATTTTGTACTTCGTGCTCTCATTTAAAAATTTTGTTTAAAGATGAGATTTGAGTTAAGTAATATCTAAGTGGTTTTTTTTTTTAAGCTGCAGAAGTCTGCAAGCATGGTGATCAAAACATAACTAGGAAATCCCCCCAAGACGTGGGAATGAACAGGGGGATTGGGATTGACACATATACACTACTATGTATAAGACAACTAATGAGAACCTGCAGTATAGCGCAGGGAACTCAGGGCTCTGTAGTGACCTAAATGGAAAGGAAAGCCAAGGAAGAGGGGCTGTGTGAATACATGTAACTGGTTCACTTTTCTGTACAGCAGAAGCTAACACAACATTGTAAAGCAACTATACTCCAGTAAAAATTAATTAAAAAAAAAAAATCCTGCAGACCTGCTCTGCCATCAGTCTTCATAGTGAAAGTCCTCCATTCTTCTAGTTGTAAGTCAAACGTCCTCTTCCCCTCACTGCCTACTTCAACTCAGTTGGCCTCCCTGCTTTTCAGCCTTGTCCGCTACCAACCTCTCCCTAACCCCACCCCAACATCTCTTAGTCTTTCTTCCAGTTCAGGCACCACAGTGATCCTGTTAAAGCATAAGTCAACTACGTCACAGAACTGTGCAGCACCTCTCCATTTCACATGGAGTAAAAAGCTGAAGTCCTTAAAATGCCCAGCCCGACCCTTCGCGACCTGCTGCTGCACCCCTGTGATGCTGGTTCCCACTCTGTTCCTGGCCACTCCAGCTTTCTTAACATGGGTGTCCCCACCCTCAGGTCCTTGGCAAAGGCTGTTCTGCAGCTCAAATGCTCTTCCCCAGCATTCTCTGTGATTCATTTCCCCTGTTTCCTGGTGGTTCAGATATCACCTTCTCAGGAAGTTTCTCCAGAACCACCTTATTTGGAATGCCACTGCATACTCCCCCTTCTCCCCCAACTCACTTCACATCCTCCTTACCCTGCTCTAGTTTTCCCCATTAAACTAAGACATTCTAGACTATGTAATTAACACTTATTCCTGGTCTCCCCACACTGAAAGGTAAACTTCACTAGGGTGGATTCCATCGATGTAACGCCAGTACCTCAAACAGTCCCTGGCACATAGATGTGCTCAATAAACACTTGTTAAGTGAGTCAGTTGGTTTATATGATCTTCACTTGTTCTTTTAAGTCTGTATTGGTGTGTGCGTTAGTTGCTCAGTCATGTCTGACTCTTTGTGACCTTATGGACTGTAGGCTGCCAGGCTCCTCTGTCCATGGGATTCTCCAGGCAAGAATACTGGAATGGGGACATCAGTGGTTAAGGTTTTGGCTTCAATGCAGCGGCTGAGGTTTTGATCCCTGATGGGGGAGCTAAGATCCCACATGCCTTGGGGCCAAAAAATGAAACATTAAAAAAAAAAAAGTTGTAACAAATTCAGCAGACTTTTTAAAAAAGAATACTAGAGTGAGTTGCATGGAGAAGGAAATGGCAACCCACTCCACTGTTCTCTCCTGGAAAATCCCAGGGACAGAGGAGCCTGGTGGGCTGCCGTCTATGGGGTTGCACAGAGTCAGACACAACTAAAGTGACTTAGCAGCAGAGTGAATTGCCATTCCCTTTTCAGGCCTACTCACCATTATATGAGGGGCTTCCCAGGTGGCGCTAGTGGTAAAGAACCCACTTGCCAATGTAGGTTCAATCCCTCAGTTTCAAGAAGATCTCCTGGAGGAGGGCATGGCAATCTACTCCAGTATTCTTGCCTGGAGAATCCCATGGACAGAAGAGCCTGGCACACTAGTCTGTAGGGCCACACAGAGTCAGGCCTGTCTGAAGTGGCTTAGCGCGCACCATTATATGAAGAAATGGCTAGTAGTGGCATTACCAGCAGCAACAATAACAAGTTATTTATCAAATCCATTACTGACAACACCAATAATCATAGTTATCATTTTTCAAATTTACCACCTGTAATACCAAAAATCACAGTTATCAACTCTATCAGTTCTATCAGTAACCACAATTACCATGTATTAAATATCTGCATCATAAACCAGATAATCCCACATAAAGGCAACTGGAGCTCCAGAGTTAAACTTGCCCAAAACCATGGCTGGTAAGTTTTTTCCGATTTCCTTTTGCCTGTTTCCTACAACCCTCCAAAGATGCTGTGTTCTTGGCAGCCAGTAAATCAGCCCAGGGGAGACAGGAGTTTCTCATCTAGATTCTGGAAATATATCACTGGTTGCCTCTACCACGTGGAGATGCAGAATGGGTAGGTCTTTGCTGGTACTTTGTAAGTTTCAGGGGGATTAACTGCTGTGTCTCTCTCCTGGAGCCAGCTCTCCTCCTCACCCTAGTTGATGTGCAGAATCTGTCAGAGGAGCTTTATGACGCTGAAGGCAGAAAACTGCACCAGCCTGCCTTCAAAGAGGCTTGGACCTAGAAGGAAGTTGAAATTTTAGCTGCCTGCCTCATTGCCTCCCCTCTTGAAACAGATACTGGAAAGGATGTTTTTTCTTAGAATTTCAAATCAGCCCAATTGTGAATTGACCAGTTGGAGGAACAGATGGATTCCGGATGAAGCTGTAATCTGGAGGTTGAAACTGACTTGTTAGCTTCTTCCCTACCTTTGTTAAGAGAAAATAGTGGGGGGCTCTTCTGAGGCAATGTTCTATCCCAGAAAGAGGAGAGTGTTTTTGTTCTAACCACTAAATAATGGGAGAATGAATCTAGACAGAGACAACCTGCCTGAAGTTTAGTAGATTTCAGTATAAAAAGGCTAGCAGATTCCCTGGTAGCGAGAAATTAGTTTGTGTTTACTGACAGGGATTAAATAAACTAATCTGACAGGAGTCTGCAAGCAGTTGTTAGGGAACAAGATAGATCCATCTGTATGCAAAGAATAGTGAGTGAATGAGGATCATGGCTCAGTGGGCAGGCGGGGGGCATAGGGGAGACCACCAGTCCAGATAATCAGAAGTGCACATTTCCCACAGTTTTGTTCCCTTGTATCAAAACGTGAGACAGCTACTTTCCAGTCCCCCACACACAGAGCTCTTTATTGGACTTTATGGAGGCAGGGTCTGGGCTGTTTTACTCCAACTGCCAACCTCAGATGGCGTTTTGCTTGATGGCATCTGGCAGCTCAGCTTTGCCCCCAAGTAGATTTATGAGCTGTGAAACAAGGTCAAATTAACACCCTAAGCATTCCTGTTAGGATTAGAAGGTCAGAGACGTGCCAGCATTTGCATACCTCCTCCCAGCCCTCCTGGGTGGGGTTCGAAGAGGGGAGTAGGAGGTGATACCCACAGCCCTCTCTCAGCTGGCAATACAAAGGGTCATCGGGAGATTCTAGATGCTACTATTTGGCATTTAATGTGTTGTAATGGCAATATCTCTCTGATCAAGAGGTTGAGCTCTTTCAGGGCTGGATACCCATCCATGACTCACTCTGGAGAGAAAGAGCCAGTATCATCTGGGGGTGGGGGTGAGGGGGATTGACTCCCCCAATCTTCCTGACCAGTACTGGGGGTGGACCTTAAAACATTTCAGTAATTTTAATTACTAATTGTTTTGCTTGTAACAGTAAAGCACATTCACTGTAGAAAACTTGGGAAAGGCTGAAAGATACAGCTAAGATACAGCTAAAAATTATTTGTCATCCTATTACTTATAAACAGCTTGCCACTAACATTTTAGTGTATTTATTTACAATCTGTTTTCTATGCATATAGACAGGTAACTTGTTGGTTTTAACAAAGCCAGATCATATTATTTAACCTGAATCTTTTAACATTATAGCCAAAGTATAACTCCTCTTGGAAAAGCTTTTTAATGACTGCATCCTGTCCCATCATATAAAGTATCTCAACTTAGGTTGCATTACCCAAAGTAGTATGTTTTACTTGAGACGACAGTGTGCACAAACAAGTGTGTGACACACCAACGAGATGCAGTATCAAGATTTTCCCCCGTGAATTCACATTACCTGATACTACAATATACTACAAGGCTATAATTAAAATACATGCTATTATTATAAGAAGAGATGGTTAAAGTTATTGAAAGAATGAAAATAGTATTTCCAATCAATAGGGAAAGAATGAATTATATAGAATTATAGAGAATGAATTATATCTTCCTAGTAGAAGAAATTAACTATTTAAGGAAAAATTAAGTTAGATATTTTACATCTAGTCTAAAATAAATCCCATTTGAATCTAAAAAATGCTTTTTAGGAATAGAACTAAAAGGTGATAAAGGTGAATATATAATCTGAAGACAAGCGTAAAAGCAAAAGTTGTAAATCAGAAGACACGTGATTGCATTTAAATTTTTAAATTTTATATGTAAAAAATAGATATAGACAAAATATAGACAAAACAGAAATATGATGGGAAAAGTTCACTAGAATTAATAAAATGAATGAAAATTAAAATAACTTTATATCAGTTTTATCTATCAAATTGTCAACTTTTGTTTTTAAGAATGATGCTCTGTGGTGGAGGAGCTAAAAATAGGTATTCTTGTGGACTGCAGATGGGAGTGTGCACTGGTACAACCTCTCTGGAGATTTATTTGTAGATCTGTGAATCATAAAACAGCATTTTCCAGCCTTTTTAGAGATTAAAATAATAAATGCCACTGATTGTGTGGTGTTACATAATAGGCTTTTTACCAAAATAACCATTAATTTTCATAGCAAACTTTGAGGTTTTGTCTATAATGATCCCAAGTGCTCAGGGCTGGTGCACTGGGAAGACCCAGAGGGATGGGATGGGGAGGGAGGTGGGAGGGGGGATCAGGATGGGGAACACATGTAAATCCATGGCTGATTCATGTCAATGTATGGCAGAAACCACTACAATATTGTAAAATAATTAGCCTCCAACTAATAAAAATAAATGAAAAATATATATATAAGTGAGGAAAGTGGGAGTTAAATATTTGTCAGCTGTATGTATTTCATTGTTCTGATGCTAGTTCCCATGTGCTATTTTTTTCTTTTTACCTGATTAGACCCCAATACAGATAATAAAAGCATTAGCCCGCATCCCCCCAAATAAAGTTTAAAGGCAAATCCTCGTTCACAGTTCTTCATTTGCCTTCTGAAGTCTTCAGAGCTGCCCACTGGAGAGAGTGTGCAAGGAGTGATGCTCTGCACTGTGAGTCCCACCGAGTACAGTCATCATCACAGCACCACATTCCCACTCAGGCCCCAGTCATAGAGACAGGAATGGGTGGTAGAAGGTTATCTGTGTAGTTGAAATTCCACAGGAGCCCTCTAAGGAATGGATGGAAGGCAAGAAATGCTACGAGAATACCCTGTGAGGTAAGAAGCTTGGAGAATACTTCTTGATTCCCCAGGACTGCCACCAAGATATTTCATCCCATCTCATGGATAAGCCTTGATCTAATGTGCATCCAGAGTTGATAGCCACAATGTTTGATCCCTTGTTCAACTGCCTTTCCAAATTGGCTACCAACTTCATATAGACAGGAACCACATCAGTGTTATTCATGACTGTTTTCCATCATCCTGCCCAATGCCATGGACATATGTTTGAAATGAGTGCAGTGATATCCCTGGGAGTTCATTGATTCAAGGCCTGAGTGGATTTTTGGGGGGATGCTGAAGGCTCTGAGACCAAGTACAGTTCAGTCGCTCAGTCATGTCTGACTCTGTGACTCCATGGACTGCAGTACACCAGGCCTCCCTGTCCATCATGGTCTCCTGGAGCTCACTCAGACTCATGTCCATCAAGTCCGTGGTGCCATCCCACCATCTCATCCTCTGTTGTCCCCTCCTGCCTTCAGTCTTACCCAGCATCAGGGTCTTTTCCAATGAGTCAGTTCTTTGCATCAGGTGGCCAAAGTGTTGGAGTTTCAGTTTTAGCATCAGTCCCTCCAATGAATATTCAGAACTGATTTCCTTTAGGATTCACTGATTCCTTTAGGATCATTTATCTTGCAGTCCAAGGGACTCTCAAGAGTCTTCTCCAACATCACAGTTAAAAAGCATCAGTTCTTCGGCATTCCGCTTTCTTTATGGTGCAACTCTCACATCCATACATGACTACAGGAAAACCATAGCTTTGACTAGACGGATAGTTTGAGCCAAGTTTGGAGGTACCTGGAGGAAGCAGGTGAAGATAGCACATGATAGGTGACCAGGGTATCTGGTATCTGGACATTTTAACAAGGATTAGGGGCAGGCTCCGGAGAAGGCAGTGGCAACCCACTCCAGTACTCTTGCCTGGAAAATCCCATGGATGGAGGAGCCTGGTAGGCTGCTGTTCATGGGGTCGCTAGGAGTTGGACATGACTGAGTGACTTCACTTTCACTTTTTACTTTCATGCACTGGAGAGGGAAATGGCAACCCACTCCAGTGTTCTTGCCTGGAGAATCCCAGGGACGGTGGAGCCTGGTGGGCTGCTGTCTATGGGGTCGCACAGAGTCAGACACGACTGAAGTGACTTAGCAGCAGCAGCAGGGGCAGGCTCAGCTAACGTTGAGTTCGAGAAGACTGATTCAGTGTGAAAGGCAATCATTTATCCCTTGAAGGTCTTGGGATGTCATCTGTATGAGGGAAGTGGGGTGTGGGGCCAGTTAAGAGTTTGCAATTGAGAAAGAAGCTGGCCAAGCCTAGGGAGCTATTGCGACACCCATGTATAGAGCTGTGCTTATGCTTTCCTATAATTCCAAGCACGAAACTGTGCTATAAATCAGAGCTCTGCTGGCTCCAGCACTTCCCTGGGGAAGGCCCAGGGAAGATTGATGAGAATTGAGTAAGGGCGGTAGGTAGGAGAAAGGGGGATAAATAGCATGGGACAGTTCCTAAGACTAGGATGCTAGAGGAAAGAGATGCTACCTTGCATTTTCTGCAAATCACTGTTTGAAAGGATGAAGGGAGGCCCAAGGGCTGGCTTCTTTAAAAGAGTTGTTTTGGCCCAGAACCAAAACCATAACGGCCATGCTGGGATAAAGGAGGGGGAAGCCAAGGAGTAATTTTTATAGGTTCATTCATTTTAAAACACGAACTGTTTAATTTGTGCTGCAAGGCTAAGGAAACACTAGACCCAAGAGCTCACAGGAACTGCGAACTAAAGTGAAACCCTCCTGGATCTTGTCTGGGTGACAAGCTACCGAAAGTGATTCTTAGCAGAATCACCGGGGCAATGTGCAGGTTAAAAATCTGGGGCAGTGCTGCCCCAGATGGTGACTTTGGAAAGATCCAAGTGAGGTCTAAAAATTCATATTTTTTATGAGGTCTGAGGGTGGTTTAAAAAGAGCTACTGATGTTGAGCCTGATACCCAATACTGTTGGTACTGAAGAAATACAGTGAGTAGAAAGAGCACTGTAAGTCAGACAGGTCCGGGAGCAGCTGTTCCCTACAGGGCACACACCCTAAGCCTTATTTTCTCACAATGTTAATTGCGGGCGGCAGGGGAGAGGGGGTGGGCGGAAGATCATGCATGCCCTGCCAACCTCACAGGGTGGCTGTGAGGCTCAGATGAGGTCATGTCAATGAAAACACTTGGCAGATTATAGACTGCATATAAACGGGAGGAGGCGTTTCCACACTGTGCTCAAGAGAAAAAAGATCTTTGGAAGAGCCTGACTGACTGATTTTCAGGGCTTAGCAACAGCTCCCAGCTACCCTTGGGAAGCCTAATGCAAAATCCACACTTGTTTTCTTCCATTCCTTCTCCTTCCCTGTCCACGGGCTTTGCCTGGAACTGGCTTCATTTCAGGTCAGCTTCCACTTTGCACGGATTTATGCTGATTGGTTGGTTTCAGAGGCTTGGACTCCTTATTGCATCATGTATGGGACAGCTAATGAAAAGAGTGCTGTCTCTCCAGACCATTCCCAACCCTGACTGAGGAGCATCTTTGTGACTTGAATCTAGGTCACAGGGATTGTTAATCCCATGGGATCACAGTTGCAACTAGTGCTTGGAGCGGGGAGGGGTGGGGGAATAGAATAAATAAATACCTTACACTTGACTTTCCTGCAGAGATGCAAAGGTTCCTAAAGGTTTATAAGATAGAGCCCTGTAAGAGTCATTCTCTGGGCCTCTCCTTGAGGATGACACGCTAGTTTCCTAGGTTTCAGAAAGCCCCCTAGAATGTCAGAGAATAGTACCCAACCCCTTGGGGGGTGGGGTGGAATTCATATTCTGTGGTCTCTGATCTACTGAAAATGACGCCTGCCTCAATCTGAATTACAAGAGGCTTTCTTCCCCCCTCCCTTTTAAAGTGCCCTGGGCTTCCCAGGCGGCTCAGTAGTAAAGAATCCATCTGCTGATGCGAGAGATCCGGGTTCGATCCCTGTGTCGGAAAGATCCCCCGGAGAAGGGAATGGCTACCCACTCCAGTATTCTTGCCTGGGAAATCCCATGGACAGAGACGCCTGGCGGGCTACAGTACAGTGGAATCAGAAAGAGTCCCACGCGACTGAGCACACGGGCACAGCATGCAGGCTTGGAACTGCCATGTATATCAGTCAGTTCACTCAGTCATGTCTTGACTGTTTTCGACCCCATGGGCTGTAGCACACCAGGCTTCCCTGTTCATCACCAACTCCCAGAGCTTACTCAAACTCATGTCCATCGAGTCAGTGATGCCATCCAACCATCTCATCCTCTATCGTCCCCTTCTCCTCCCACCTTCAGTCTTTCCCTGCATCAGGATCATTCCCAGTGTGTCATTTCTTGGCATCAGGTGGCCACAGTATTGGTGTTTCATCAGCCTTTCCAATGAATATTCAGGACTGATTTCCTTTAGAATTGACTGGTTAGATTTTCTTGCAGTCCAAGGAGTAGACCTCATGGTCAACAAAAGAGTCCAAAAGTACAGTACTTGGATGCAATCTCAAAAACAACAAAATGATCTCTGTTCATTTCCAAGTCATTTATATAACAAGAGGTAAATTCCAAGAGGCTATTTCTTGCCCAGGTAGAATAGCGTCTCAGAGAATGCTTAGCTAGGAGAGCTTGATGGGCAAATCCTGCTCCTAGAGCAGCGGGCAGAGAAAGTGGCCCCTGGGTGGAAGAGCCCTAGCTTCTGCTCCACACAGTTTACTCCACTCACTTGGAGAAGTACTCTTTCCAGTGGCCTCCTCCTCAGGTTTTTCTTGACAGTTCATGATTAATGTACCCATAACAGCAGAAGTGGTGCCTTTTTTTTTAGTAAAGAGGGGGCAGCCATTTTCAAGATAGAAACAGTAATCCTGTAACTGTTGTCTGAAGTCAGAGTGTTAGTTGCTCAGTTGTGTCTGACTCTTTTCGACCCCATGGATTGTAGGCCACCAGGCTCTTCTGTCCATGGGAATCTCCAGGCAAGAATACTGGAGTGGGTTGCCATTGCCCCCCCACCCCCCCTTGTCAGAATGTTGCATTTACCTTGTCTTTAGGGGAGGACCTACCATTGTAAGTTTCAGACCCTAAGGAGTGATAGCGGGCGTTCTTTTGGAGTGCCTGCTTTTCTCATACGTCCAGATTTTGATTGGCTTTTTCTCCAACTTCAATAACCATTTCCTGAAATGTGTACTACAGGCAGGTGGTACAGAGCAGAAGCTGGAAGCAAGAACAGTGACTAACAACTACTACATGCCTGCTGGGCAAACATTTTCCTTCAGGAAACTTCCCTCCATTTGCCTTAGCAATTCCCACAACTTTGCTATAGTTGGCGCTACCTGGGTTTTAAAATACTTGTTGAAAACACTGTTGCCAGGTTCTCACCCCTAGACATTCTGATTTAATCAGAGTGTGACCTTGGCAACAGGGATTTGTTGAAGCTCCCCAGAGGACTTTTTGTTTCCCCTGGGGGGAGGGGGTGTGGGGGCTGCTCTGGGTCTTAGTTGAGGCATGTGAGATACTTAGTTGCAACATGCAAACTCTAATTTCCTGACTAGGCATGGAACCTGGCCCCCTGCACTGGGAGCCTGAAGTCAGCCTCTGGACCACCAGGGAGGTCCCTCCCCAGGTGATGCTAATGCCCACCAAGTTAGGGAACCACAGGCCCCACTTCATTCTTCAGATCTCAGCTCAGTATTTCCTCCTCCAGGGAGCCTTCACTGGTTCCCCCTTTCTGTCACCTCCACACACCTCCATGACCCCGACCCAGTTGTATGTCCCTCCCATGGGCTCCTGCAGCACCTGGTACTTAACTCTTTCATAATTCTGGCCCCCTCACTCAGTGGTCTTTCTCAAGAATACTGGGAGATTCTGAAAGGCAAGGGTGTCCCACACACTCTTGATTCGCCGGAGCCTGGGGCATTGTCGGTTCTCTAAGTACTAGTTGAAGGAGTGAATGAATTTTCTATTTGGACATTTCCTTTTACTCATTCTGTACATGCCGGTTTACTTTCTCTAGTGATAATAAATGTCACTTTGTATTGCCCACTTAATCACACTTTCTCTAATTTTCATGGTTGTTGGATAGGTGATAAAAATGAAGCATTCACGTTATTTTATGTTTTATATATTCTATAAAATATTTTAGGAAATATAACCAGCTGAAGGTATCAAAGATACAGTTATTACAAGAAGAATGATAAATTATTAGATTTGGTGGAGCACGATATATGAACATAATATATTATTTTTATTTAGGTCGCTCGACTTAAAAACCGGTTCTGTTATTTTTTTAAAAGCTTATATTTTATGAGATGTGCTTTATAAAGTTAAGACAAGGGCAAATCGGGAAAGGTCTCTTTTGTTTGGTTCATAGGGACTTAATGAAAGGGCGCGCGCACACACACTTCTCAAATTGTACCAAGTTTTCTTTCCAAAATTCAGACAAACAGAGCTGCAAACACAGGACCCCCTGTCACATCACGGAAGGAGTTAGATTACTAGGCTGGTCGACGACGGGGGCCTTCAGAACCCCAGTCATTGTCTCCACGTCTCTAGCCCAGCATTTCTAGATTCTGCGACGACGTCCTCAGACTTCTTAATGTCCCGTTTTGTAACCCCCGTCGGGCCGCGTGAATGGTGGTGAAGATAACGTGACTCCCGAGCGCAGTGTCGGCCCCGGGAGGGGCTGGGGGCCTGGCCAGTGGGAATGTTGGATGCCAGCGGCGACATCACCCCACCGGAATCAGACCATCGCCTCCATTCAGAGGCGGAATGTGGGCGGGCATAGGATGCACGGGGCCCCTCGGCCTGCAGTTAACCCTGTGCGCGCCCGCGGTGGAGCATTCCCAGGCGCGCGGAGCATCGCCGGACACGCACAATACGTCACCCGGGGCACGGAGCATCCCTCGCTCCCAAGGACCATGCGCAGTACTTTGGTTTGCCAAATTTATTTTCCTCTAGATATACTCGTGGCTCCTTTAGTGTTGCCTTCTTTTTTTCCCCACTCTCATCATTTAATCACCATAGATATATTTCTCAGGACCACATTTTCTCACTGCAATTCAAATAATTTAGAAAACATTTTAAGATAATCATGGGGCTAGATTAGGGTTAGGGTTAGAAAAGTTGAAAATGTAATACAACAAGACAAATGAATGTTTCTCTACCCTTCATCTGCATTCACCATTTGTTAGCATTTTGCCATTAGCTTTATCATATATCTACATAGAGGTTTCTTTCTCCTGAATTACTTACAATTTCAGATCTAACATTTTGCCCTGAAATAATTCACATGCAGGAATTGGCATAAGGACGTTTTTCTTTATAACCATAATACTGTTATCACACCTAAGATACATAACTCTGCTTAAATAATGCCACTTAAAATAGAGGCCATATTTAAAATTTTTCAATTGTTCACAAAATAAATTTGTGAACTTTTAACTAAATTTTTAAAAAATCCAAAATCCAGTAAAATTTAATGTTTTACGTTTGCTTTTTCTTTTTACAGTAACTATGTTATACAATTGTGATTATTTTCAACCTCCCTGGCATATTTCTGGAGTTTAAATTTGTGCACTGTGCCCAAGAGTGTACTATGGATCTTGACCATAGTTTCATATGCTCTGCGGTAGTACCTGTTGTTTATCCATATTACACTTTATTTTTTAATCCCTTAGATCACTGAGAATGAATTACTAGTCAAGATTGTGGGAGAAAATATCCAAATGGAACTCATAGGAGGAAAAAAGGAAATAGAACATTTTCAGAGAGATCTGTTTATTTTTTTAAACCCTAAGCTGTAGGTTAAGACCATACAGAATGTGAAAAAATACATATAAATTCTTTAATGAATATTTAACTACTAAGTGGAGAAGTAATGACTAATCAAAGCAATTAAAAATTTAAAAGAATTATCCCTTTTAAATCAGAAATCAAAACCTCAAATGTTATTTTGGACTATTACCTGATAAAGAAGATTGCATCCATGAAATCAGCAAGCTAGATGAAAAGGAAGAGACCTCTGAAACTTTGGGGGGGGGGGTGTAAGGATCCTTGAAAATAACAAATACATCTTTCCAGCATGAAGATGTTCCTTGCATTACATTTTTTAAACTTAATTTTTTAAAAACTATTTTCTTGGCATGGCATGTAGGATCTTAGTTCCCCAACCAGGGATTGAACCTGCATCCCTATGCATTGGAAGCACAGAGTCTTAACCACTGGACCACCAAGGAAGGACCTTTTTGTTTTATTTTGTTTTAGCCCTGCTATTCGGCATGTGGAAATCTTAGTTCCCCAATCAGGAATTGAACCTGTGTCCCTGCAGTGGAAGCACAGAGTCTTAACCACTGGACCACCAGGAAAGTCCCACATATATGTGAATTCATTTTCTTTGATATTTACCAACTTTTAATCATATAAAAATTATAGTTTTCATATGTATATATTTAAAATTTTGTTGTTCAAAGGTATAGTTGAGACAGGAGGATAGACTATATTTTCTAGCTTGTGTCATGATTATTTACTATTCAGACATACAGTAAGTGGACTTCGCTCCACTGGAATTCTTGCTCCAGACTCTGCAAATGTTGGAGGAGGACCTAAAGAGGGAAATGCTACTTGGTGTGATGTCTCTGCCTAAATAATCCTCGTATTCCCATCCCTGTTTCCACAGCTCTGAGAACCAATTCCTTACCCCCATACCCTCCCCTGGCACATTTCCAAAGAAACGCTAGTGGGACAGACCTTCCTTCAGATGTGCTTCTGGGTTTAGCACAGCCCACTGCTCCCTGGGGACCTAGCAGGGCTCTTTTCCTGGGGGGTTAAGTGGGAAGTCAGTTTGAGCAAAACCACACAGTGCAGGGGGTGCCTTTGATCCCCACCAGCTGTTCACCTGGGAGATTAATAGGCAACCATTGTTCCCCAACACTTGCAGGGTTCAGACTTGAGAACAGGCCACCAAGGCAAGTTCACAAACTCATTAACCCTTCTCACTCTTAGATCTGAGCTCTCACTTTCAGTATTTAACAAGGACCAGGAAAGACTATGAATTTCAACTAGGATCTAATGGCAAACTTTGAGATAAAATAATAGAATGATAAAGGAACTTTCATGCTATTGATACAGAATTTTGTGAACCGGCATTCATTACCAAAATAACACACCAGTCCTAGAAATGGCAGCCCACTCCAGTATTCTTGCCTGGAGAATCCCAGGGACAGAGGAGCCTGGTGGGCTGCCATGTATGGGGTTGCACAGAGTTGGACACGACTGAAGCGACTTAGCAGCAGCAGCAGCCAGTCTAAATGGTTATGTCTAAGTTATTTTCAAAATTCAAGAAGATCATTGACATTAAACTATAGTTATTATTTAAATGGCAAATGAAATTTCATGGCTATTAAAAGAGAAGGCCTCCTGTACTATTTTGAACAAATTTACCATTAAACAGTAGCCAGATTTTGAGGCTGCAGCCCAATGCCCCTGCTGGCCACTTCCAGCCCCTGCCCTCTTACAGGCTACCAGCTGGTCCCATGAGGCTAATTATCCCTCCGGCAAATAACTTCAGCTCTCCCAAGTTCCGTCCGCCCCCAGCCTTTCTAAGCCAGCCAGCCTGCTTTCAGGCAAGCATGCTGTCATCTTGCACTGAGGTCCTCCTTCATTCTCAGTGACTCACTCAAAGTTTTTATAACTGTAGGTGCCAGCCATTCACAGTTACTAAAAGTGATTTCACCCTCCAGATTTTACTGAGGGTTTATGCTGTGGATTTTAACAGGGCTTTGCAGGAATATCCAAAGCCATCTTAGAAGCTGGTTGCCTACCCACATGGTGGAGACTATTGGTGTGAGCTCAGGAATAAAAGATGTGACTGTCCTTCCTCCTCTGGGGCACAATGCCAACAATAAGTTTTCAAAGTACTCTAATCCTGTGTGTGTGTGTGTGTGTGTGTGTGTGTGTGTGTTCTGTTGTGTTGTGTGTTCTTTTGCTTTGCCTTTTTAAATATAATTGAGAGCCCTCCCAATCCTTGAGTAATAATCAGAAGGGAGAAAAGAGAGAAGGGAAAGAGCTGCTTCTAAATACTGGGAAATATTTCATCCTGTGACACTCCCATGGAGTACTGACACTAGATTACATGTAAATTGTGACCTCTCACCCTTCTGGGGATCCCACACAAGTCTTCTTCCCTTCAACCTCTCTACCTACATCTTAAAATCAATGCATAAGGGCCCTCTCCCTGTCTCCATGTGGAGAAGAATCGTCCTCATTGTGATCATTATGCCTGGGAACAAAAGAATGTATGCATCAAAGGTTTAGGGTCCTCAGCCTTGCCACGATCACATGACCACCCAGCTCAAAGGCAGCAACTGTCAACTGAAGTGCTGGTCGGAAGTTTCTGGCCTTTTATGGAGAGTCCCTGTGGTTACCTAGAAACAGTGCCCTCACGTCATTTACATTGTTTTGCACTGTGCTGCTGACAGTCCTTTGGGAGATTCTGTATTTAGCCATTTCAAGTTGTGCCCTTAATGAAAGCATTCTTTTTTTCTCTTCCTCTCTGAAACATACAACCCTGCACCCATCCAGTCCCCAAATTCACTTTGGTTTTCCTTTGGAACTTTAGAATCAGTCTACCTAGTTCTCACACCACAAAATCCTTTTGGCATTTTGTTGTTATCGTGTTTAAATGTGTAGATTAGTTGACACTTTTGAATATTAAGCCTTCTTTAATAATACTCATAATCACAATCCATATATGTTTTAATTTACTCAGGTCTTTCTGTTCTGCCCTCAAGTGTATTTCTGTGTTCTACATGTAGCTCTTGCATATTTTTTCATTGAGTTTATTCTTAGGTATTTTACCTTGTGTGTGTGTGTTAGTCACTTAATCGTGTCCACCTCTTTGCAACACCCCTCCACCCCCAGGCTACTCTGTCCATGGGGTTCTCCAGGCAAGAATACTAGAGTGGGTTGCCATTTCCTTCTCCAGGGTATCTTCCCAACCTAGGGATCGAACCCAAGTCCCCTGCATTGCAGGCAGATTCTTTACCATCTGAGCCAGCAGGGAAGCCCAAGGTATTTTGCCTTGGCTAGTCATTATTAGTGGCACTTTACATTATCTTAGTTCTGCTGTTTTCTGTACATAATGACCACTGAATACTTTTAATATGGCTGAAGCAGCCGCCTTGCTTTACAAAAGGGAGAGGAGAGCTTTGGAGCCTGTTTTTAAATGGGGAAGAGTTTGAATGTGGTGAGTCAGAGGTCACAGGAGGGACAAACTCGGGGTACGTTCATCAAAGCTCTGAAGCCCTTAAACATCCAGCAGGAAGTAAGGAGAACTGCTCTTTGAAGTTGTAAGAGAGCCTTGGGGCTGGGAGGGCAGCTACGGTCCCCAAGCCTCCAAAAGCAGAAACACTCTGATTTCAAGTGGTTGTCATCTCAATGTTTTGCCAATTGTGTGAAGAATGTACAGAACAGGTAAAAGCTTACATTTTCGAGGGGCTGGCTGTTCAAGGAGGGAGAAGTTCAGGAGATATTCAGTATCTGTCAGATTGTTGCATTTACAATTGTTTTAAAGGATAAGAGGTGAGAAGAACAGGTCAGCCAAAAACCCTTCTATCTGGTGGTGGCTCAAATGTCTCAGAGGTTGAGCCCTATAATATAAATGAATAAAGTCGACTGATAAGGTGTGCAGGAGCAGTGGAAAAACTCAGGAAAATATATCTAGGGGCTTCCCTGGTGGTCCAGTGGTTAAGAACCCACCTTGCAATGCAAGAGACACTGGGTTTGATCACTGGTCTGGAAGGATCCCACATGCTGCAGCTAAGCCCGGGTGCCACAACTACTGAGCCCTTGTTCTAGAGCCTGGGAGCCGAAACTATTGAGCCCACTTGCAGCAACTACTGAAGCCCACACTCCTGCACCCTAGAGCCCCTGCTCTGCGACAAGAGAAGCCACTACAGTCAGAAGCCCTTGAACCACAATGAAAAGTAGCCCCTGCTAGACACAACTAGAGAAAGCTTGTGGGCAGCAACGAAGATCCACCGCAGCCAAAAGTAATGAAATAAATAAATCTTAAGGAAAATACATCTAATCTAAAGAGGGCAGCCAACTTCAGCATCATGTTGCCATGTAGAAAGGTATGTCAAATGTTAGATCTAATTTTACATGAGAATTCAAACATCTGGCTTTTTATAGGAAATTATTTAATCTTCAATGCTGGCAACAAATCCCAATTGGGAGGAAGAGAGGAAGAGCATAAAAATGATATAACTACACACAGGGCAAACAGAGGAATGATAGGGCCCAGGTTTGCCAATTTGTGATTTTTCCCTTATGCAGACTTGTTACTTCTTGTCTTCCCCCAGCAATTCAAGGTATTTTTAGGAACTTAACTTTAAGATATAGTCAGAACTAGATCAAATGCAATAAAAATTTCCATTGTTCTGCCAGTTCTTTAAATCTAGCCATACAGTTTTTATTGAGCACCTAACGTGTGCAAAGTCTATTATTACATCTTATTTAAAATGGAATATGTTAACAATTAATTACATGAAACAGAGATATGACTTCCATTCTGAGATGTGTGCTTACATTTTAGCTGTTTTTAAAAACACGATCAAACACAAAGAGAATTGTTTTTTAAAACCAACTTCTATAATTCACTTCTGAATTTGGAAGGTTAATGGGAAAGTTTCAGAATAACAGGCATCACTCTGTTTAAAAGCAATACTTCTAAAAGAATTCAGAGGCAAATCATCTGGAAAATCTTTTCACTGGAATCAATTTTGAGCTCCCATTGGCTTTGATCCCTACAGGGATCATTTATGACTGGAGACAGCACCCAAGTTCATACTAATTCCTAAAGAGAAAAAAAGTTGGTAATCTTGTCAGTCGAGTAGATGAGAAGACACTGAAAATTCAGTCTGGCTCAGGTTATCAATTGTAATATAAATGTGTTAAATAGTGTACATTGTATCCTGCTTCCCACAGGAGTCACATCATTTTAGTCACTTTTTCCCACTTCCTTTTTTCAGCCTTTCTCTGTACCCATCTCTCTCCCCAGTGAACAGTTTTTGCACATTTAAGGTATGCCTACTTACGTCTGTTTCCACTCTTTCTTCTGCTTTTAATCAGGCTCGACTCAATACTTTTTAACTTCTCTGCTGTCTCAGGCACTGTCCACACCCTTTACACTCCCATCCCAAGCTCCCTACCCCCACCCCCGCTCTAATCCCAGTCCCCTTCTAGAACCGGGACTCTTCCCCACTCTCCTGCATCTCCTGGCCTAGGATGCCCTTAGTTTTACCTCCCCGGCTGGGCATAGACCCACCTCCCCCGCTCCTTACCCTTCTTCCCCAGGCTTCCCCAGGCCCGCATCCTCAGCCATTCCAGAAATTGACAAAGAAGTTGCAGAGAGAGTGCCACTTCTCAGCACAGTAGGTGTCCGTGAGCTTCGCGTTCTCGTCCAGCCCGTCGGGATCAGGCCCGGTCCCCAGTGGTCGCTCCTCATCTGGGTCCCAGGCCGCCTTCCTCTTGCCCCCTTTGGGCTTCTGCTCAGAGGGCTTCCCTTTGGGCGGCGCGCTCGGGGGAGGCGGGGCCCCTGCCGCGGGGCCGAGCGCGGGCTCTCGGGGCTGCCCCCGGCTCCTGGCCCGGGGCTTGGGATCCCGGGTGAAGCCCGCCGCCGCCTTGGGGCTGACGACTGGGAATGCCTGGGGCACCAGGCGCAGCTCCGCGCCACGGCCCTTCTTGCCGGCGCACAGACGGGCCTTGAGCGGCGCGGGGTCGTGGCAGGGCCGCCGCTTCCTGCGCAGCCCGCCCAGCACCTGCTTCCAGTAGTGCGATCGGCGGGCGGCGTAAACGGCGCAGCGCCCCGGCTCTCCGCGGTAGGCGCACTGATGGCGCGCCCCGTCCGGGCTTTGGCAGCGCAGCGCCAGCTCGCTGCCGGCTTCGGGCCCTGGGGCGGGCGGCAGGAGCTGCCAGCTGCACGTGTGCCGCTCGGGGCTGACAAAGCGGCCGGAGGAGCCGCCTGCGGAGCCCGAAGCCGGTTCGGCCGCGACGCCGGCCGCCCCCTGCTTTCTCCCGGCGGCCGCGAGGAGGCAGCCGCCCAGCAGCAGCAGAAGCGAAAGGGACGCTCGCCACCTCAGAGGACTCATGGCTTGAGGTGTCCGCGCTCAGGTCGGCTCTCCAGGGACCCCCTGGGCGCTTCAGCGGTAGCGGGGCCAGGAGAGCAGCATCCTTTGGTCCTGGGGACAGAGGCAGAGACGGCTACTGACCGAGGACAGGCATCTGCCAACCCGCCTCCCCAGACTCCCTGGGCGCTGGTTTCCAGGGGGCAGTAGCAGCTTGCGAAAGGCCCTTCTGAAGTTTTCCTGAGAAAAAGCCCATTACTGTCTAAACAATCTTTTTGAAACTATTTGCGCATTGAGGTTATCTCCCCAGTGCAAATACTATAGCAAAGCGACGCCTGGTAATTACGACTTCCCCCTCTACCCCCTCTCTTCACCCTCCAGTAATTATATACAGTATCGTTTCAAATTATTCTTTGGAAAAATGCACTTTTACTGCACTTTGAACTTACCGAATTCTGGGAGAGGTGGCAGGGCCTTATTAAGGTGGAGCGAATTACTGCGTGAAGGATTAGTCTGTTTTAGCCGACTCCCAGTGAATGAACGTGTTATCAATGGAACAGAAGGGGCCTCCCCCACTACGCCCCTCCCCAACTTCTCGTTCACTGGGAGATTTCCCATCACCGCGCCACACACACACACACACACACACACACACACGTATGATGGAAGTGATGCTATAACATGAAATATAAATCTCTTTTGATTCCAGGGTTTAATCACGCGAATTTTAACGTCATTCTTTTCTTTCCTCTTACTTTTTTTTTTTTCTTACTTGAACTGTATTTATTTTAATTGAATTATCGTTGATGTACAATACTGTGTTAGTTTCAGGTATACAACAACGTAACTCAGTTATACATATATAGCAATATTCCTTGTAAAAACTCTTTTCCATTATAGTTTATTACAAGAGATTGAATATAGTTCCCTGTGATCTGCAGTAAACCCTTGCTGTATATCTATTTCACATACAGTAGTGTGCATCTGTTAATCCCATACTTCCAACTTAACTCTCCCTCCACATCAGTTGTTCTCAATACTCTTCTAAAAATAGGCATTCATAACTATATTTGCAGTAATGGAAAAAATGTTTGAATAGTGCTTCCTTCCCCTTTTAATAACAGCTTTATTTACCATTTTGCTGTGCTTAGTCGCTCAGCTGTGTCCGACTGTTTGCCACCCCACGGACTGTAGCCTGCCAGGCTTCTCTTCCATGGGGATTCTCCAGGCAAGAATGCTAGAGAGGGTTGCCATGCCCTCCTCCAGGAGATCGTCCCAACCCAGAGATCAAACCCAGGTCTCCCAAATTGCAGGCAGATTCTTTACTGTCTGAGCTCCCAGGGAAGCCCTTTTATACAGTTCACCCATTTAAAGTGTAAAATTCAATGGTTTTTAATATATTCACAGATATGTTCAACTATCACTACAGTTAATTTTGGAACATTTTTATGACCACAAAAAGCAACCCCGTACCCTTTAGCTACTATACCCCCTTCTCCTTTTACATGTTTAATCATTTGGAAATGAAAGTTGAAACAGAAATATCTGAGTTTTAAGAGTTAAATAAAATGAAATGAAGCGAAAACAACTGTAAATAGCCTAAACTGGGCACTATTTACACTCTGATTTTTATATCATTCTGAGTTCTTTATTTTCACCCACGATTTTGAAAAATTTTTCTCATCCTAATAATATTAATCCTAGTAACTGTTACTACTGATAAAAATGTAATATCCTAGTTTATTGACTTATTATATTGTCCAGCATTTCACCCAGGGATGAGCATTGATCTTTTGATTAATTTTAGGTATTATAAATCAAACTTAACTTCTTACAGAAATTAGAAGTTTAAAAATTGTTATTATAGTATAATATTACCAATTCAAATGGTTAATCTTTAAGAGTTAATGTGTTCTTTTTTTTTCTTTCTCCAATCTTTATTTTTTTAATTTATTGATTTTTTAATTGAAGGACAATTGCTTTATAGAATTTTGTTGTTTTCTGTCAAAGCTCAACATGAATCAGCTGTAGGTATACATATTAAGAATTAACATGTTCTTGAATCTTAAAAATATTTACATTTAAACTGCATTTTTTTCTACATTTCAGGATACTCCATTATCTTTTTAAAACTGTTCTCAGTAATACATGTGATATATTTTTTTTTATGTGATATTTTTTAATTCAAGAGTTTATACCTCTGACTATAATTGTTTGATACAAGTAAATATTTTCCTAAAATACTCCTTCAGGAGGTCAAGAAGTCTCATTATACTTCCTAATGTCTTCTTGTGGACAGTATTTTCTGTTACTGAGCTCCCATTGGTATTATATTTCAACAGTTGCAATTTGATTACTACCATAAAAATCAGAATATTTTAGTATTAGAATTTATTTAAATATGATTTTGCACAAAGTAAACATCCAATAGTGTATGTTGACCTAAGGAAGGACATTTCTACCACTCTGGTGAAATGAGAGAGATTAAAGGACTTACCCAATGTCACACATCATTTAGTGTTAAAGCCAGAAGCCACCTGACTTTACAAATGATCAAAGATCTTTACATTTCAGCTTTGCATTTCACTACTATCACTTGCAAAGTTAGTTAGGTCTTGATTTACACCAGTTCAACTTAAACTGAAAAACAATTAGTATCAATGAAGTTAAGCAATATTAATATAGATTTTATAAACAGTAGCTTATTAATCCATTTCACAGATGTAAAATGGATTCTCTTCCCCAGAAAACCTTGTTTGTATAAGCAAAGTACTATATACAGGCTTTTATCTGATGCTCTGGCATTACTTATAGTTACTGGCTACTGAACCAAATAGGAATAATTTTTCAGCTAAAGAGTGACATCTTGTGACATTTTTCACTAATTACAATGAAAAGTTTGTTACGGAAAAGTCCTAATTATTAAGCGAGATAGATATCTGAGACCACTCTTCCTGTCAGAAACATTGCCCCCAGAACAGAGGGGGCACACAGATGTGCTCTGCCATGTCAGAAAGGGGTTCAGTTCAGTTCAGTTCAGTTCAGTTGCTCAGTCGTGTCCGACTCTTTGCGACCCCACGAATCGCAGCACGCCAGGCCTCCCTGTCCATCACCAACTCCCTGAGTTTACTCAAACTCACATCCATTGAGTTGGTGATGCCATCCGACCTTCTTATCCTCTGTCATAACTTGTAAATTGTCATTAAATACACAAAACACAAATTTTAACGATTTAAACCATTTTAAGTGTACAATTCAGTGACATTAGGTACATTTACACTGTTGTGCAACCATCACCACCATCCAGCTCCAGGACTTTTTTCTTCTTCCAAAACTGAAATTCTGTACCCATTAAATGCTAACTCTTCACCCCTCCCTTTCTCCTCCCCCTGCAACCTTCATTCTACTTTCCGTCTCCATCAATTGACTACTCTAGGTACTTCATGCAAGTGGAATCACAGAGCATTTGTCCTTTGGTTTGTTGGGTTTTGTTTTTTTGCTGTGCTGGGTCTTCGTTGTGGTGTGCGGGCTTCTCTAGTTGTGGCTCAGAGGCATTTGTCCTTTTGTGACTAGTATATTTTACTTAGCCTAACTTCTTCAGGTTTCATCGATGTAGCATGTGTCAAAATTTCCTTCCTGAATTATATTCCATCGCATGTATAATCCTCATTGTGCTTATGCATTAGCTGATTAATCAGCTGATGGACACTTTGGTTGCTTCCACCTTTTGGCTATTGTGAATAACGCTGCTATGAATATGTGTGTACAAATATTTGTTTGAGTTTCTGCTTTCAGTTCTTTTGGTCGTCTACCCGGAAGTGGAATTCCTGGACCAAATGTTAATTTTTTTTTTTTTTTAAGCTTTTTTAGGAAACTCTGCACTGTTTCCTATAGTGGCTGCACCATTTTACGTTCCAACCAACAGGGCACAAGGGTCCCAATTTCTCAAAATCCTTTCCAATACTTGTTATTTACTTTTTTTGTTTGTTATCTTGTGTGTGTTTGCATGTGTGTTTTATAATAGCCACTCTGCTGGGAGTGAAGTAATTTTAATTTACATTTCTCTGAAGATTAGTGATGTTGAGCATCTTTCCATGTGCTTGGCCATCTGTGTCTATCTTCTTTGTAGAAATGTCTATTCAAATCTCTTGTTTCTCAGTTAGATTATCTTTTGTTGTTATTGAATTATAGGTGTTCCTTATATATTCTAGATATTAACCTCTTATAGATACATTATGCAAATATTTTCTCCCATTTTGTGGCTTGCATTTTTACTCTGCTCCTAGTGTCCTTTGATGCACAAAGGGGATTTTTAAGCAGATTGATCTCAAAACTATAATGTTGAGCAAATGAAGCCAAACACAAAAGAGCCCATATTAAAAGTGAAAGTTGCTCAGTCGTGTCCGATTCTTTGTGACCCCATGGACTACACAGTCTATGGAATTCTCCAGGTCAGAATACTGGAGTGGGTAGCCTTTGCCTTCTCCAGGGGATCTTCCCAACCCAGGGATTGAACCCAGGTCTCCCGAATTGCAGGCAGATTCTTTACTGTCTGAGCCACCATATCTATTTTCAGTTCTGCATCTATATAAATTTCAAGAACAAGCAAAAGTAATCAATGGTGGAAAAAGATCAGAACAGGGCTGCCTCTAGGGCATGAGTGAGGCTTGTATTGACCAGGAAGGAATTAAAAAAAAAAAACTTATAGGGGTTATGGCAATATACTATATCTTGATAGAGGCTTGGGTTACATTTAAGATTTGTATATTTCATTGTATGAAAAATTTCCCAAAGAACAACCCCAAGCCTCTAAACAATTACTAAACCCAAGTTGTTGATATCCATACTGAAGTGTTTAGGGGTAAAGCAGCTGCATACTTATATTTGCAACTTATTTTCAAACATATAAAAAATTAATATGGATGATATGAATAGAAAGAAATGAGTCTTAGAGTTATATGATAAATCAAATATGGTAAAATATTAATTGTAGAATCTAGGTGGTAGTTATATGAGTGTTGACTGCATGATTTTCTTCAACTTTTCTGTATTTTTTTAAAAATTCCATGATAAATGTTGGAAAAAATAGAAATTGGAAATAAAACTATTTTGAAATTATCATTAAAATTAACTATCATTTCTATAGTTAAAATTAATGTATATTAGTATCTTTTCAGATTTGTGTCACATAATTTTTTAAAGGAAACAAAGGTCCTGTAATTCTTACATTTCCATTACCCTTCACAAATTTCACTTTGCTCCCCACCAATATAATTGTAAATCTACTGACTTTGACATAATAGTCTAAATAATACAACTGGACACTTTATACTGTAATATTGATATCACAGTCTCTTTGATCATATGGGAAGTATAAAGTTTATGGAAATATTATTCCACTATCTTCCTAGAATTCCCTGAAGTTATGGTAGCCAAATAAGACAGTTCTGGTCATGAGATATAATTCTATTAAGAACTGGTGGAAGCTTTTTGCTTTCTTGAAACAAGCACCACTCTGTTTCCTTTCTTCTTTATTGGTGTATGACACCTGGTGGCAAATGAGGCATCTTTCCAGCTCATCTTTCCAGGAGAGCTGCTATCTCAGGGGAAGCTGACTCCACTCCCATCTCCGGGCTGGTCTAAGGATAATTCCATCACCGTTGCCAGAGGCTGGTTTAGTTTTAGGTGTGACACAAGTCTGTATACTTTGTCCATGTTTGCTGTCAGCTTCTGGGAAAGTTTTTCCCTGCTCTTAAAAGAGACTCAAGGAAAGCCAATCTTCCTCCCCCTCCCCTTGGATACTTTTCTTTTGCAATATACAAGTTTTACAGTTTAGTCAGTTCAAGTTTATGGTTTTTTTTTCTTTTTTCCTGAATGTTAAGAATTTTTTGTGCATTAAGAAATCCTTTTCTACCTTGAGGTAAAAATATTCAACATAGCCTCCTAATAGTTTCCAAGTTATGCTTTCAATTTCAGAACTTTAATCCATCTAAGATTTATTTGGAGATATGATATGAAGTAGGGATTTGATTTTCCCCTCCACATGGAGAGCCAATGGTCCAACATTCTTTATTTAATAGTTCTTTTGCCGTTGATCTCTGAGGCCACCTTTCTGGTGATTAAAAAAAATAATAATAGCTAAAATTTATTTACCACTTAGTATTTGTTAAGTGTATCATGTATCAACTCATTTGATCCTTACAACTACTTTATAAAGTACAGGTTCATGATCCATTATTTACAATTCTGGAATTGAAAAACGCATGAACATGATACTTTTAAAAAATTCATTTGGGAACAAAACCTGACCTAAACTTCCATGCAGCTATTTATTTATTTATGTTGTTATTTTTAAAAAATATTTTCTATTTATTTACATTATGGCTGTTCCTTATGGCATGCGAGATGTGAGATTTTAGTTCCCCATGGAACCCATGCCCTCTGCATTGGAAGCACAGGGTTTTAATCACTGGCCCACCAGGAAAGTCCCTGCCATGCAGCTATATAGAGTCTCTTATTTAGTCCTCTTAGTATGGCTATTCATACATTTTGCTGCAGAACTGTAAATGTACTTGATTATTGGGTACTGCCCTAGAAGCTTTTGGGGTGTGACAAGGTATATGCATTGGATTACTTTTCAAAATCTAAAACATTCTAAATTCAGAAAACCATTTAACCAAGGTCTCAGATAAAGGTTGTGTTGTTGTTTAGTCACCACTAAGTCATGTTTTTTTGCAACCCTGTGGACTTGTAGCCTACCAGGCTCCTCTGTCCATGGGTTTCCCAGGCAAGATTACGGGAGTTGGTCGCCATTTCCTTTTCCAGGGGATCTTCCTGACCCAGGGATTGAACCTGCAACTACTGCCTTGGAACACAGATTCTTTACCACTGGGCCACCAGGCAAACCCCAAAGGTTGTGTATGAGTACTATTTTTATCCCCATTTCACAGCTGAGGAAATTGAGACATAGAATTTAAGTCATTTGCTTAAGGTTGCATAGTTAACAAGAAGTTTACTCAATGGAGTTAATAACATTTTTGAGTGCTTAAAGTTATAGTCACTTGGTTAAATGCTTTATATTCATTATTTCCTTTAAACCTTGGCCAATAACCTCAGATATGCAGATGACCCCACCCTTATGGCAGAAAGTGAAGAAGAACTATAGAGTCTCTTGATGAAAGTGAAAGAGGAGAGTGAAAAGTTGGCTTAAAGCTCAACATTCAGAAAACTAAGATCATGGCATCTGGTCCCATCACTTCATGGCAAATAGATGGGGAAACAGTGAAAATAGTGTCATTGCAGATGGTGACTGCATCCATGAAATTAAAAGACTCTTACTCCTTGGAAGGAAAGTTATGACCAACCTAGAGAGAATATTAAAAAGCAGAGACATTGCTTTGCCAACAAAGGTCCATCTAGTCAAGGCTATGGTTTTTCCAATGGTCATGCATGGATGTGAGAGTTGGACCATAAAGAAAGCTGAGCTCTGAAGAATTGATGGCTTTTGAACTGTGGTATTGGAGAAGACTCTTGAGAGTCCCTTGGACTGCAAGGAGATCCAACCCGTCCATCCTAAAGGAGATTAGTCCTGAGTGTTCATTGGAAGGACTGATGTTGAAGCTGAAATTCCAATACTTTGGCCACCTGATGTGAAGAACTGACTCATTTGAAAAGACCCTGATGTTGGGGAAGACTGAGGCAGGAGGAGAAGGGGACGACAGAGGACGAGAAGGTTGGATGGCATCACTGACTCAATGAACATGAGTTGGAGTAAACTCCAGGAGTTGGTGATAGACAGGGAGGCCTGGCCTGCTGCAGTCCATGGGGGTCTCAAAGAGTCAGACATGACTGAGCAACTGAACTGAACTGAACAACCCTATAAGGTGCTATTATTGTCCCCATTTTCCAGAAGAAGAAGTCGAAGCTTAGGAAGGTTATACAACTTCCCTGAACACACAACTATTAAATGTGGTGAGGAAGGATTTAAAAACAAGCTATTCTGACTTCAATATATTACACTATGCCTTACCAGTCTGTGACACCTCTCTTCTATATGTCATTTAGAACTACATATCGTATCTAATTACCTCTTGGATGTTAAAGAGTAAGGTTTTTTTTTTTTTAATGCATATCAGATCATTTTACTCCCATGCTTAAAACCCTCCTAAGACTTCCTATTGATTTCAAATGCATGCAGCGGTAATTGGCAGCTTGCAGCGAGCAGTAGCTGGAAGCAAGATTTTAGTTTCCCAGACTGGGAGTCCTGACCACTGGACCACAGGGGCCAGCAGTTAAGGCTAGAGTCCCTAGTCCTTGCCTGCTTAATAAAGAATGAATTCAGGCAAGAAGGCAGAAGATAAAGAGTAAGTAAAAAGTTTATTTGAAAAGAAAATTATGGGCAAACTCAGAAGAGAACCACACCTTTGGGAAGTTTAAATCCTTTAGGGGACAGTTTTCCAGGTCTTTGCCTTCCTTCAGGCCAATCATCTTGCTTTGTTCCCCCACAGGCCACGGGTTGATCTGTCTCAGGACCCTCCCCTGAGGTGTGCATGCACCCCTCAGCCAAGATGGTCCTCAAAGTGAAGGCTTCTGGGAGGAGCAAGACTCATTATGGCCTGAAATTATCCCCTGACTTTTGACCCCAGTGAGCCTTTCTGCACATACATAGTGTCTCCCCTGTCCCCAAAAGGGGGGAATGGAGATCCCTTAACCCTTTACTCAAACAGGGTTTTGTCCCTGTTTGTCCTTGCCATGGGCTGCATGAAGCACAAGCTGGAATCAAGATTGCCAGGAGAAATATCAATAGCCTCAGATATGCAGATGACACAACCCTTATGGCAGAAAGCAAAGAAGAACTAAAGAGCCTCTTGATGAAAGTGAAAGAGGACAGTGAAAAAGCTGGCTTAAAACAACATTCAAAAAACTAAGATCATGGCATCTGGTCCCATCACTTCATGGTAAATAGATGGGGAAACAATGAAAACAGTGACAGACTATTTTCTTGGACTCCAAAGTCACTGCAGATGGTGACTGCATCCATGAAATTAAGATGCTTGCTCCTTTGAAGAAAAGCTATGACTAACCTAGACAGCATACTAAAAAGCAGAGACATTACTTTGCTGACAAAGGTCCATCTAGTCAAAGCTATGGTTTTTCCAGTAGTCATGTATGGATGTGAGAGTTGGACTGTAAAGAAAGCCGAGCACCAAAGAATTGAGGCTTTTGAACTGTGGTGTTGGACTCTCAAGAGTCCCTTGGACTGTAAGATCAAACCAGTCCATCCTAAAGGAAATCAGTTCTGAATATTCATTGGAAGAACTGTTGCTGAAGCTAAAGTTCCAGTACTTTGGCCACTTGCTGTGAAGAACCGACTCCTTGGAAAAGACCCTGATGCTGGGAAAGATTGAAGGCAGGAGGAGAAAGGGATGACAGAAGATGAGATGGTTAGATGGCATCACCAACTTGATGGACATGAGTTTGAGCAAGCTCCGGGAGGTGATGATGGACAGGGAAGCCTGGGGTCTCAGAGTTGGACACAACTGAGCGACTTAACTGTTCTTGCCATGATTATTACCTTGACTATTGCCATGACTATTACCTTAAGGTATTTACAAGAGAGAAAGACTTGTTATTTACCCTGTTTCTGTTGTTACTTCCATTTTGGAGGTCAAAGAAGAGGCTGATTGTAAATTCCTCAACTAGAGTCCCTCTATCTTGTCTCAGGAAATGTAAACAAGAGGCTAGTTTTAAGTATCCAGTCTGAAACCCAGTTCTTTGCACCCCATGAAATGCAAACAGGAGGCCAGTTGTAAATGTCTAACCTGGAGCCTATCTATCTCCTACCTCACTACTGCTAGACGAAAATCCAAATTCCTTACAATGGCGCCTTTCTACGTCTCCCATCTTGTCCCCCAAGATAGCCAGCTTCTTTTAGGTTTTTACCTGAGGTGTATCCCCTACCTGGAAGACTCCCCAGGTTTTCACATAGCTGACTCCCTCCTGTTAGTCAGGCCTCAGATTAAGCTCCTCCTTGGTTTTCCCCTAATTACCCAGTTTGGAGTCTCTAATCATGCTCTCTATCCTATCATTCTCTTTACATAGCATATATACATGATATTTTCTCATTTACTTGTTCACTTTTTCCTTCCAATAGAGCGTAAGTTCAACTACAGTGGGCATCTTATCTGTTTTGGCTTCTTCTGAAGCCCTAACCTCTGGTATAGAGTTTAGCATGTGGTAGGTACTTAATTTTGGCTGAATAAATTAATGTAGTGTATGATCAGTAAGTGCACCTGCTTGTTAGTTTCAGTGGTGGTAGATGAACTGAGAAGGCAGGTGGGAGGAGCTGGTGAAATATGAAGGCATTTAAACATCAGCTTTTGTCTAATAGTATAAATAGTGCCTAACAGAGTGTTTGGCATAGAACAGGGGCCAAATTAGTATTTGTTTAAGAATGAACAGTATATATTATTAGTAGCTTGGCTCTTGGGCAAATTTCTTAACCTTCCTGAGCTTAGTTTTCTAACCTATAAAGTGAAGATTAAAACTTACTTTACAGGATTAACCTACAAATTATATGAGATAATACATGCCAAATGTCTAGCACATAGGTTTTTAAATTTCTTTCCCTTTACACTTTATAAACTCTTGTAAGCTCTTCTAGCCGCATGACCTCATTTTATTTCTCTAGTACTTCTCATTAGTCTTATTTTATGTATGAAAAAGACTCAGGGGCTGAGGCAAAGCTTCTTCACGTAATGACAAGCCAATGGACAAGTTTTATAAGCAGAGGAGTGACTCGATGAAAGCAGTGTTTCTTGAAGATTCATCTGTTGGAGGCCTTTAAGATGGGCTCAACTGAAGAAGCTGGAGAAATATTACTTTGACTACTATCATAAAAATCAAGTTTAAGGTGATAAGGGCGTGCACTAGGTGACAGAGAATGCTTGAAAACCCAACAAATTAAGAGACTGAACAGCTACACAGCAAAAAAAGACACAAATAAACGGTTGACAGTTTTCAAATACGGTTGAGAAAATGATGGTACCAACAAGGTAAACAGTTAAGATACCAAACTTGGCAAAATGGTGGGCAGAAGTTCTTCCGTCTAATACCTATGCAGAACATACGACGGTTCCACGGCAAACATTTGAGCCGTGTCTTCACCGCCGGTGCACACCTTTGTGGATTTCATCCCACTGGGATCGCCATCTGGACTAGAGCATCCTATGGACCTATGGATTCTGTTTTCTCTAGGAGTAGTCTGGTGAGATGAGAATCGGGGCGATGAAGAATTAGAAGTAAAGGTTTTGAACTCTGAGAGTCTCGGCTAGATCGACCTTTTTAAAAATTAAGTCCTTGAAGACTACCGACCCCCCCGGAAGTGCACAAACAGCCCTTTTGGCAGCTTGTGCCGCCAGGCCCGCAGCAGCTCTTACTCCTTCGGCTCAGCAGCAGAGCGGAGCACCTCGCGGTGAGCTGACGTCACTTCCGGCGCGCTGACGCTCAGTCCGGCGTGCCGACGCCTGCGTCAGCAAAGAGCGGGGCTGGGGGCACCCGGTTTGAAGTCGTGCGGGTCGGAGCACTGCCGCCTCCGCCGCTGTCTGAGACCCCCTGCTCCCGGGCCGCGGCGGGGAAGAGCTCAGATAGGCGGCAGGGCAGATGCCCTCGGGCCCGCGCCGGGACGTTCCGCGCCGCATCGGCCGCTCCCCTCTGCTCCGCGGCCTGGGCCTGCGCCGCTCAGCTCCCTGGAAACTAGCGCCTCGGCTGCGCGGCTCGTCGCTCGCGGGGAGCTCCGAACCGCCGGCGTCCGGCCATGGCGGTCTCCAGGTGGGTCTAATTCCTCCAGAGCGAACAGGAGGTTCCCATTGTCACTGGGCTCGGGCGCCTTCCTGCCTAGACTCCGCAGTTCGCCCCTCAGTCTGCGGGGCTTTGGACTGGGGTTACTCCACGTAAGTCAGTTCAGGAATGTGTTTTTCTTGCTGAATAGACCGTTTGGCACGTTAGAGCTAGTTTTTCTCTTTCCTTACCATGTTTCTCTTTTCTGGTTTCTCTTCCCTCTTTCAGTTCTAGGAGAATCTTTTCTCTTTCTTAGTATTCTAAAGCCGATCCCTAACCTCCATTTCACGGGAAAACTTGGTAGTAACTGACGAAGTCGGGGAGACTTTGAGTTACAGTTATCTAAGTGACCTTCTAATTATGTTAAAATTTGTGTTTACGGCTTTAAGGATATGTTCTTTCCTGAATACTTTTTTCTTACATTATAGTATAGTTCTTCGTTTTGTTTGGCAGTACACATACAGTCCTCAGCTTTGTAATCTTTAGCAAATTATTGTATTAGTATCATCTTCTTTAACCAAGGCGTGAAAGTTGTATCACGAATCTTAAATTGTTTTAAAGTGATGGCCCCTCGATAGGAAAGTATAGGAAACTATAGGGAGACCAGCAAGATATTTCTTTGTATAGGCAGCAGGAAAGGCTTCTTTTTCTCCAATATGAGAGACTGGGTGGGGAGTACATTTTGTCAGAGCCTTGACGTTAGTGGACATTTATATGCGTAAGTAGGGGATAGCCCCTCTGATAGCAGTCAGAAGGGTTCACCACGTTTGTTAGAAATGGGTCCTTCTACCATATAGACTGAAAGGGAAAAATGATGACAGTTCAGAAAACATAGTTTTTGTTCATTTTTCAGAGTTAATTGAACAGATTCCTATTTTGCAAGCAAAACGATAGCCCATACTTCACAGATTCCCTAGATAACTGATGAAAAAGTGTGTGGGAGAAACCCAATAGAGTTGAGTGTGAGGGGTTGCAAGGTACCTGCAGTAGGGGGCATCTAATTTTTATTTCATAGATTGATTCCATTCAGTGTGAGGAAATTCTTATCTTGTGATGTATAAAATAGAGAAAAAAATGAAAGTTTAAAGAGCACCTAATCTGCTTGACTAATGCAAATGTATTTGCAGAAGTTTAGGGCACCTACATTTCTTAATGAATGAGTTTTCAAAGCAGCTGCTTTTTGTTCTTGACATTGGATTTCAAAAGGTGGTGCTTTTTTTTTTCTGTAGATCTTTTTTATTTAGCTTGCCAAAATTCTGTTAAATTCTACTTTAAAGAGAAAACTTGTCATGGTTTTATAAAAGAACTAGTCCTGGGCTTATTTTGATAATATAATAGGTTCATGGAAAACACTTTTGAGACACTTGATGATTTGGGGATACTACCAGTCCTTGACTTTTTCATATGAGGATTCACTTTGAATAACAGACTTGAATTTGAAACTGATCTTCTCCACGCACTGAGCACACGTTTATGAACTAAATTGCCTTTCTCTTCTTGGTGTGAAATGCAGACTCACTTGGGCTTCCCTCGTGGCTCAGATGGTAAAGAATCCGCTTACAATGCGGGAGACTTGGGTTTGATCCCTGGGTTGGGAAGATCCCCTGGAAGAGGGCATGGTAATGCACTCCAGTTTTCTTGTCTGCAGAATCCCCTTGGATAAGAGGTGCCTGGCAGACTACAGTCCATGGGTCGCAAAGAGTCTGACATGAATAACCACGTACACATACATACAGACTCATTTTAATATTTTGTTGTAGAACAGGTTGAAAATGGTTGAAAAGATAAAAATCATTTGTGAGAAATCTAAAATATTTTTTGCATTGTTTGTATCAGTGTGTGACTGAAAAATGGTAATGTTTTTATAACCTTTAAATATTTCCAATAGGAGGGAAATGTTAAGTTCAGATTGCCAGATCCAGAGATCCAGGAATAATATTTGACTTAGTCCTCCCTTCCTTTCCCCCAGTCTAGCCAGTCCCCAGATCCAATCTTGTCAGTTCTACCTTTCTAACCTTTCTCTGCCAATCTTTTCTTTCCAGGCCATTTATCACAGCCCTACTCCATACCACCATCATCTCTAATCCAAGACACCTGTCACAGCAGCCATTCTGCTCTTCCTGCCTCCATTGGTGTCTCTTTCTAATTGATTCTTTGCTTCAGTTATATTATTGTTTGCTAATGTTAATTTTAATGTAGCCTTTTTGTTTTCCTGTTTAAAACCTTTTAGTTTTCTGTTGCCTTAAGATAAAGGACAAATTTTGTAACAAACACATCTTACCAGATCATTTGTGATCTGGTTCCTGCTTTACCTTTTTAAGCTTCATCTTGTCAAGTTGTTTGAGTCTGTCTCTTCTTAATTCTGAATCTTTGTTCTTTTTCACCTCCTAGTCTCTAGAACATTAATTCCTACCTTCTCCTCCTACCCCCAACCTTAGTTTTTAGATCTAAACCCTAAGCCTATACATGTGTCACTTTGTTTGGGAAGCCTTCTCTGGTATTACTTCATCTCAGCTGGTGAGATTTTGTCTTGCCAGTTATATTTATCGTACTTTGTGATTGTTTAATTGTTCGCTTTCTTGCTTGAGTTAACATCAACTCTGTAAGAGAAGTGAATGTCTTTGCTCTTTCTTTCCCTAGTGCCTTTTCTCATAGGTGCTCAATATACTTTTTAAAAAATGGGTGATTGTTTTCTTGTTTAATTCCTGTCATGATTTTTCTGTAACTTCTGTAGAGTATTTCTGGTGTTTTTCAGTAAGTGCTTCTGAGTTTTACAGATTTCCCTAAGAGAGAAATGCTTTCATTATAGGTTTGAATATTGACCAGAATTATAATTTAAAAAATGATAAATATCGTCAGAACTAGTTTTATAAATTTATAGTCTAGTACAATTCTGTGATAGCATGGTCTTTTATAATGCAAATTGGATATAATGTAATTCTGCATTTTGTGTAATCAAAATTTTTAGACCCCGCTTAGTTTTTTAAAAAATTATTTTTGGCTGCATTGGATCTTCGTTGCTGCAAGCAGCTTTTCTCTAGTTGTGGTGTACAGGCTTCTTATTGCAGTGGCTTCTCTTGTTGCGGCCCACGTGCTTAGATGGCTCCAAGGCATCTGGAATCTTCCCAGACCCAAGATGGAACTCGTGTCCTCAGTATCAGCAGTCAGATTCTTAACCGCTGGACCACCAGGGAAGTCCCACACTTAGCCTTTATAAAGGCTTAGTTTTAATGTAGTACTTTGAATTATAAGAATGTAGCAAATGGTAAAATGTATGGTCAACTCTTGATCCCCATGGGTGAGTTAAATCTTGCTACAATCCCCCTCCAAAAAAACCCCACAAATGTTTGTGACTCTAAAATTGCAAATACAATGATAGCATTTGAAGTTCTCCATAAAATGCAGTGAAATACTACTAAAAATGTATGACTCCTTTAGACCCCTAGTAAGAGTATACACATGTGAGAGAACAGTGTCGCCCTTAATAAGTGAATGCTGGAAAGTCAGCCACATTCACTCACTAGCTACTTTACTTGCTCTTATAACGTCAACCTAAGCAAAAAAAAACCCCAAATTAGTATATATTACAGGCTTTCAGTGTTGTTTGCAAGCAATTTAAATAATAATTATTAAATCTTTGAATACTATGTTGTTTTGTAAGACTCTTTCCCTCTATCATCTGTCACTAATTGGAGTTGAGCCACCAACAGTAAAGGTAATGTTAGAGGGATTGTTAAAAGTTTTGTTCATTACAGGTGGTGGGTGAATCTGTAGCAATGTTGGGTTCCATGGCTTAATACAGATTTTTTTAAAAGATTGTTTTTGATACCTTTGCCTGTTTATACCACAGTTGGTTGTTGTTATGCATCGATTAGCTATCATGAATTTAGTTTTTCCTTGATCATATAGAGAGAATGTAAAAATATAATTTAGAGAATTTTCCATCAGTGATCTCTGCTATAAAGGTCATGTCTATAATATGTAGACAGTAATTATGACTTGACTGTTTTAGAAGCTATACCTTAAGTCTGTGACACACATCTTTGCTGTTTAAAAATGATGCTGTGTTCAGAAAAGATTCTGAACACACCCTCTTACGGAAGAAACAAATTGCTACATGTGAGCAGAACTTTGCTCTGTTGTGTTAATTCTCTCTCAACACTGCTGATGCTTCAGAGAAACATTGTTTCAGTGACCTATTCTGCACAGTAAAGGGAAGTTTCTTGATGTGGGGGTCCTTGCTCTTGACAGGGAAAATGCTAATATGATCTTACCTGTAGGAGAGCACAGGGGTTTTTTGTTTGCTAGGCCTATTCCTCCATTATTACTAATTTCTATCCATTATAAGATTGACAGAAGACAATGTGGTAAATTGTAATATATTAAATATTTTGTACTTTAAAAATGGGGACCAAAAGCTATGAAAGGTAGAGGAGGCATTATATAAGTGTATCCATTTTAATCCCTTTGGTTAAATGCCTCCCTGTTTCTTTAGTCTGTTTCTCAAAGTACTATACACCTAACAGAATTCACCATTTTAACCATTTTAAAATTTACACTTTCAAATGAAGTTTTAATCCACTACACATTTTTTTCCCCTGGAGAATCTAGATTTTTATGTTTAAGATAAAGTCATACAAGGGGCAGAGGTTAGGGGGAAAAAAGTGTCCTGAAGGAAGTAGTGCACCTTGGCTGTCCTTTTCAGCACTCATTTAACAGGTATTTACAGAGTGCTTTCTGTGTTCCAGGTGCTGGGGATACAGCAGAGAATAAAATGAATTTCTCATTCTCATGGAGTTCCTGTTCTCGGGGGCTGTGGGGAGAATATAAATACCTAGCACACACCTGCCTTTGCATCTGGCTTTGGTGTTGTTTCACATCTTCATATTTGTTCTGTGTTCTCTGTGGTATTTCAAATCTACTTTCTTGTAGCATTAACATAGTTTCAAATAACCCACAGTAGGAACTTGAAGGCATACATTTTAAAACATCAGTCTAGGCAATTTCTTAAAAGTCATTTCTTTTGACCATAACTTCCTTGCTTAATGATGTTATGTAGGACTAAGCACAGTGTTGATACCAGATATTTATGTTCTTATTCCCTAAGTAACACAGAAGAGAAAAGCCTCACATAGTAAATGTAAAAAATGCATGACAAAATGGACAAACTTGACTGATCATTCCCTGTTAGTTACAATTACAAAGCCATCTCTGACATACTCTGTCAGTTGACCTTGCATAATTTTTTTAGAGTAGTTAAATTTATTCTGAGAGTACTAAGATTGGAAATAGATTGCGAAAGTTGTATCTTAAACACTTTCTTTTCCCATCCTCAAATAGTGGAAATGCAATATATATTTGTTTATTGATGTTGAAGTAGTAGTCTAGGACATTTTTATAGTTTAGCATACATATTATTTCTTTTTATATTCTTACTTTTTGAATTATGATAGCACAAACAGCTGAAGAGAAGTTAAATTATAGTTTCCAGCATAACCTCTACTAACTCCATGTATTAGTTTCAAGGATATAACATAGCATTTCAACATTTTATATACTATATATCATTTAAAGTTATAGTAAAATAATGGCTGTCTTTCCCTGTGCAGTATAGTGCATCCTTGTTGCTTATTTGTTTTATATATAGTAGTTTGTGTCTCTTAATCTCACACACCTATCTTCTCATTCCCCTCTTCCTTCTAGGCAGTCTTTTTTTTTTTTTTTTTTTAGTGGCTTAAATACAAGTTTATTTCTTGTTCAAGTCTGAAACTGATGTTCCTCAGTGGTGGGTGGCTCCCCTCTAAGAGAAGATTCAGGGACCCAGCTTCCTTCCATCTCATGGTTTCTCTCTCATGATCTTCTTTAACAAATGGCTTCTCGGGTCTTTGTGTCCATCTGCTTCCAGGCAGTCTTGGTTGACTTCATTCATTGAACACTTTTTGTGCCTGTGTTGGTTGTAGAGCCTGCTCAGCACCCGTCGAAGGCCCAGGGTAGGGGGTAGGGTAGATGGCCACAGTCGGCTTCTTTTTCACATTTTTCTAATACCTGAGGGAGCCCGCCCAGGGGGACCCCGGGTGCGGGTCCCCGCCCCACCGGCCCCTGGCGCCGTCCAGCCCGGAGGGACCCGGTGAGCCCAGCCTTCTTTCGCGTCCCGCGCGGCGGACCCGGGCTGGGGACAGGGGGGTAACGGGGGACGGCGGCGGGGTGGGCGCCGCGGGCCGGGCCAGCGTTGGCAGGTGTGCCGGGGCCGGGGCGGGGGGCGAGGACGCCGAGTGCTCGCTCTGCGCTGGGGGCGGAAGACCTCTTCGGGGCTGCGTCGCGTCTCTTCCTGCCCTGCTCTTCCTGCTTTTCTCCCTCTAGGCAGTCTTTAGAGCAGTTTTCTGAAATCACAGGTTCATAAAATAAACATGGATCATGTCTTTTATAGTTATTTCTCTGAATTAAAATCCAATTGAAAATGGGCCAGATTATCATCATCAATAGATTCATAACCAATTGTTCAGTCGCTCAGTCATGTCAGATTCTTTGTGACCCCATGGACTGCACCACGCCAGGCTTCCCTGTCCTTCACCATCTCCCTGAGCTTGCTCAAACTTACGTCCATTGCATCAGTGATGCCATCCAACCATCTCGTCCTGTTTCATCCCCTTCTCCTCCTGCCTTCAATCTTTTTCAGCATCAGGGTGTTTTCTAATGAATCGGCTCTTTGCATCGGGTGGCCAAAGTATTGGAGCTTCAGCTTCAACGTCAGTCCTTCCAATGAATATTCAGGAGTGATTTTCTTTAGGATTGACTGGTTTGATCTTGCAGTCCAAGGGACTCTCAAGAGTCTTCTCCAACACTGCAATTCAGAATTATCAATTCTTTGGTGCTCAGCCGCCTTTAGGGTCTAACTCTCACATCCATACATGACTACTGGAAAAACCATAGCTTGACTATACAGACTTGTTGCAAAATGATGTCTCTGCTTTTTAATACACTGTCTAGGTTTGTCATAGATTTTCTTCCAAGGAGCAAGCATCTTTTAATTTCATGGCTGCAGTTGCCATCTGCAGTGATTTTGGAGCCCAGGAAAATAAAGTCTGTCACTGTTTCCATTGTTTCCCCATCTATTTGCCATGAAATGATGGGCCCGGATGCCATGATTGTTGTTTTTTTAACGTAATCAGTGGATACTGTCAAATATAATTGCACCATGTTTTATTTATTTTACAGTCTTTGGTATCTTCTGTTCAGCTTGACATCTATTACCTCTTTCTCCTCCATTTGTCTATCCTTTGGAGAATGAAGAGTAGCATTTTTTTTACTGTTAGCTGTTATGCAACATAGGCTTTAGCCAAAAGCAGTATTGTGATAAGTACTGTGTTCCCTCAGTCAGCCCTTCTTTTAACTTTCTTTTTCTTTTGATCACCTGGCTTCCTTCAGTCTTGTCCCTCATCAAGGGCCCTGTCTGCCCTCCAGCATAATGCTGGCTCTGTGTCATATCCTCTCCCTCTCTACTGCCTGTTCATCACACCAGCCTTTCCCATTGTGTCCTGACCCTGTGCTCACCCGCTTGCCTCAGAGCTGGCTATCCTGGTGTAACAGGCCAGATTGCCCTCTTGTGAGATCCTGTCTGCTCATCCCTTTGTTGTTCCTCTTGTGTGGCATCTAATCTGTTATACTGGAGAGAAGAATGAAAAACTCCAAAAGGGGCTTTGAGTCAGGAGCACCAAAGAAGCATCCTTGTGTCCCCATTCTTGTATTCAGGGAATCAAATCTGACTATCAAAAGGTGGGAGAGGTGACAATAGGCCTGGGATTGGATGAGAGGATGAGCTGATCTACCCTCAGGGCAAGTGACTGGTGAGGGAGCAGAGGTGACAAGACGTGGCATTGGGATATCAGGCTTTGCAGAAAGGAGAGGCAGGATGAACTGTGTGATTGTAAGGCAAATTCAGCATTAAGTTAGAGGAGCAGAAGTTCTTTGGGCAGGGCTCTGTTTCTTCAGAGGACTAAAGGAAAGTTGAGGAAGGGTAGAAATTATTGAAGGAATGCAGTGCCTACCGCCCAGTCGTTTTCAGCTTGCTCTTTGCAGCAGCCGTAACTGCCTTGATGTTCCGATTGCTAAAGTACTGCTGTACTTATCTTTTTACTTACTGAAACATTGCTTTAGCATCACTTCTGTTATTTTTATAACTTGTTTTTGTGTAGTATAACTGTAACAGATTAAGGATATTTCTTAAAGGAAGCAAAAAAAATATAGTACTCTCTTTGTTTAAAAATGGTGCTTCAAGAGACTCAGACTTGTGGACTCTGGGAGAAGGCGAGGGTGGGATGTTTCAAGAGAACAGCATCGAAACATGTATATTATCTAGGGTGAAACAGATCACCAGCCCAGGTTGGGTGCATGAGACAAGTGCTCGGGCCTGGTGCACTGGGAAGACCCAGAGGGATCGGGTGGAGAGGGAGGTGGGAGGGGGGACCGGGATGGGGAAATACATGTAAATCCATGGCTAATTCATTTCAATGTATGACAAAAACTACTGCAATGATGTAAAGTAATTAGCCTCCAACTAATAAAAATAAATGGAAAAAAATAATAATAAAATAAAATTTTAAAAAAATGGTGCTTCAACCTATCCCCAAGAAACTTGAATTTTTCTTTATCTATAATTTTAATTACAGTAAATACCAGGTACTCAACAAATATTTGAATTCTGTGCAAAGACACTTTGCACAGTATTGTGGGGGACAAAAAGAATCATTGAAGAAGGTGAAGCCTAATGAGCATAAGACAACATGTGACAGATTAATTTAAAGACACAAAAATGTATAATAAATTCCAAAATGGTTATGCAAAATGAGAATCCCTGTGGATTTTAGAAGAGGATGTAATTATGTAGTAGTCCATGAGATGGTGTCAAGGAGGTAAAGAACTTGAACTGAATCTTAATGGGTGGGAGTGAGCTGAAGAATTGGACCAAGAGAAGACATTCCAAGTAGAAGAAACAGTGTAGACAAAATTGTGGAAGTCAAAATGGCCCTTGTTTGGGAGATACTTTCTTGTTTTTGATTACTACCTGGTAGGTAAGGGTGAGCCATTGAAAGTTTTATCATAAGGTAATAATTTGATCACAGGGTGTTCTAGGAAGTAAACTTAGCAGTGAGATCTTATTAGTATGGAGTATTGCTCATCAGGCGGTTGAAAGTTTGCTTTTGAGCTCCCAGATGGGCTAGATTTGGGGATTATTTGTTCTGTGTTATAGTTTAAACAAATTACAGTTTCCTGCAGGAGAAACTGATGAGAGATGGACAGCCAGGGATTGAATTTGGGAGAATATTCTTATTAAGCGTGTTAAGAATAGGGAAACCATGGAAAGAATTAAGAGATCAGAGAAGAACAGGGCAATAGAATGTTTTGAAAACTTAGGAAGGAAAGTATTTTAAGAATGGGGTACGTACTGAAATCAGATATCGCAGAAGAATCATGAAAATTGGATTTACAAAAAAACAAAGCTATTGGTTTTAGAGCTTAGAATTTCATTGGTGACCTTCAGATGTGCTATTTCAGTAGTAGAGAAAGATAGAAACTTGATTTATGGGGATTAAAATGTATGTGGTGAGAAGATAAAAGAAGTGATTTTAAACACTTGTTCAAGATGCTTGGCAGCAAAAAGAGTGTTCTGGAAGATGGAGGTCAAGCGGTTTATCTTATTAAAGATGGAAGATTTATATTTATATTTGAAGGCAGAAGAGAGTAGATTAATAAGGCAGTGATGTAAGATATTAGAGAAAGGATAATTGAATGAGAGTAGAAGATGGTATGAAGAAAATGGTGAGACACTATGCAAGTCTTAAAGAGAAACAAGGACTGTCTTTTCATCTGTAATTGAAAGGATGAGTGTAAAGACCTTTGAAAGGTAGTAAGTGAGGTGAGATAGTTTGTATTCTAATAACCTAGGGATCTACTCAGTCCATTCATTTTTAAGGAATAGGTAATGGCAATTGGGACTTGAGGAAAGTGGAAATGATTGGGGGGAAACTTGGAAAACTCAATTTTAACTATTTATACATGGACTTACAAACAGGTTAGTATTGTCACTTCCTTCGAGTGTTCATTTTGCAGCCAACTTTGCTTTTCATCACAAAAGCAGGAACTCCATCTCTGAAAAGGAGTTATGAAGTATTGGGCTGGTTAAAAAGTTTGGGTTTTTCTGTAAGATGTTACAGAAAAACTCAAACAAAATTTTTGGCCAATCCAATAGTTGAAATCTATCCAGAGGTGCAGTCTAAGGAACTTTGCATCAAATAAATCAAAGACATGACAAACATGGTATTTAAGGGGGAAAAAAAACTATAAACAATTGCAGTGATGTGAAGCTATGAAATATGACTAAATCTAGTTTTACACTATAAAATAAGAGGTTAAATGAAGTTAAGTGAGTTTCTTCTCTAAGCCTTCTAACAAGTGACAAAAGTAATACTTTTAAAGATCTGCTAACTTCCAGTCTAGTTGTTCTACCATTTTGTAACTTTTCCTCTAAGAAGGTCCTGGATTTATGTAAACTGTACACATACAGTTTATGTTATAAAGAATACATGCATCATAAACAGATAGAAGACCATTGTTGTATAAATATGACCTAAGATAATTTTTATAATAAAACATTTAGTTTTTGATAATTTTGTTTGCCATAGAATATAGAATGAATATTTATTTGCCTTGATAGAAAATTGTTCATAAATATTACATTTTCTTTTTGCAAATTTCTTTTCATTGAGCAGAGGCATTCAGAATTAGTCCTGGCAATAAGCATATATTTGTTGTGAAGTTTCAGAGACAGTTTCAGTAACTTTAACATCACAATCAGTTATAAAGATGAAAATACATCAAAGAGCATTCTTAGAGTTATGTATGGAATGTATGAGGGAGGTCATTTTATGGGAAAAGGATTTGGGATCTGACTTAGTGTTAGAATTTTATGAAAACCACTGTCAGAAGATTTTTTTTTCTCCCCTTTGTCCCATTATCTCTGAGTCATTCTTCACCAAATCCTGTAGCAAAGCCTGAAGAGTAAATGAATGAAGGCAGGTATTTAGGCAGCCTTGGATGGATAAGGAGAAATATTATGTCAAAAGGTGGGGTGTGTCTATGTACAGTGTTTTTTCAGAATTAATTTCTTTATAATCACTGTGTGCCATTCAGTATATAGGAAGCCAAAATTGTGTTGTATTACTCTCTTTTTCTTTATGTCACTGGCTTAATTACCTCATATTTTGTTTAAAATATGTCCTTTTTATATACCCTTAACTGTAAAATTTGAACCTTGCCTCTTAGTGTTTTGAGTCAGTTGAAAAGTTTTCATGATACCCTTAGCCTTCTTGACTGAAAAAGATCTATTTTAATTGCATATATGTGAAAATTGCTCAGTCATGTCTGACTCTTTGTGACCCCATGGACTATACACTCCATGGAATTCTCCAGGCCAAAAGACTGGAGTGGGTAGCCTTTCCCTTCTCCAGGGGATCTTCCCAACCCAGGGATCAAACTCAGGTCTTCTGCACTGCAGGCAGATTCTTTACCAGCTGAGCCCCAAGGGAAGCCCAGTTGTATATATATATGTGTGTGTGTGTATATATATATATCTCTTTATATATATTTTTTACTAGTTGCAATGATTTTGTGTTTATTAGTAACTGGCTAGTTTGATAAATACTGCCCCCTCCAAAGGGCTTCCCATGTGGCTCAGTGGTAGAGAATCTGCCTGCCAATGTAGGAAAAGATGTGAGTCCAATACCTGGGTTGGGAAGATCCCCTGGAGAAGGAAAAGACCACTCCAGAATTCTTGCTGGGAAATCCCATGGACCGAGGAACCCAGCAGATCTATGGTCCATAGGGTTATAAAAGAGTCGGACTCAATGACTAAATAGCAGCAACCCCCTCCAAAAGAAGAAAAGACCCTGCTTATTTCATGTGACCCCTTATAGCTTTATATTTTGTTATAAAAGGATTTTAGAGCTTTGCTTTCTAAGTTTTTAGTTTTTTGTAAAAGAAAAATAATCCCAGAGGTAAAAGATGAGCCTGTTTGCAGTTTATTAATACATAATAGTATACTTAACTTTGGGACCTTGGTTGTTTTCTCTTCCTCATTAGATGAGATTTAAAGGTTTGTTCTCGAAATCTCCCCTCATATAGGATTGGGGCACAATTAATATCACCTTGCCCCTTTTCATCCTTCATCTTGTATAAATACCCATTTATTCTGTATATGAGACTGCCTTCCTTTCTTTACCTGTGGTATCCATTTGCCTCATTGAACCTGATTAATATTGTGGTGGAAGGGCTAGACCTATAAGACACATGGACAGCTGATAGTAGTTACTGGTTTCTTTCTATTTTTCAAATCTTAGTGTTTTCCTGTATCCCAGAAACAAAGTGACTCAGTTTTCCATTTCCCCCCACTATTCCAGGTGTAAGACAGTGTGATTTTATTCCAAACTACCTATTGGATAAGTGTCAGAACTTGCATTTGAATCGTGGTGCCGTGGCTCTGGCCCATAATGGTGTTTGTCTTTTACAAACTGTTTCCTCAGAGATCTTATTGCCATTCTGTCACTTCTGTACAAATGACTCATGTATCTATATACCTTTCATCTCAACTTTCTTCTGAACATCAGATCTCTGTTCCAGCTGTTCTTTTTTCTTTCCCCTTGCTTTCCTGATCCTGCCACTAATAAACTTGTCATCTTTCCTCAGAAACATTTCCTCCACTAGTTCTTCCCATTTCTTTAATGACATCTTCATTTCTAAGATTCAGAGTCTCAGAATCCTTTCATTTCCTTGACATCACCATGGTAATTCTGCAGCCTTTTCCCCAACTGCCTTCTAGTCTTGTAACCATGATTGTAGTTCAGGTCTAAAGTTACTTCTTGCTCCACCCTGCTGCAAGACTAACCTTCCTGAAGCATAGCTCCAGTTCCATGAGTTTCTTTTTTAAAAAATAATTTTATTTATTTGTTTTTGGCTGTGATGGGTCTTCCTTTCTGAGTGTGCTCTTCTCTAGATGCAGTGAGCAGGGGCTCCTCTCTAGTTGTGGTGTGCAGGCTTCTTGCTGTGGCGCATGGGCTTCTCGTTGTGGTGATTTCTTTTGTTGTGGAACTGGGGCTCTAAGGTGCAAGGGCTTCAGTAGTTGGAGCATGTGGACTCAGTAGTTGTAACTGCCCGGCGCTAGAGCACAGGCTCAATAGTTGTGGCTCATGGGCTTAGTTTGTCTTTGGCATGTGGGTCTTCCCAGATCAGGGATGGAACCCGTGTCTCCTGCATTGGCAGGCAGGTTCTTTACCACTGAGGCACCAGGGAAGCCCCCATGTCTTTCCTGATCAGTCTCTTTCATGGCTGAGCTATAATTCAAGGGTCTCCACAATTGGTCTCTAGCTGCTTTTGTAGCTACATCTTCTACTATTCTCTTAAGTGTACCCTGAATTACAACCAGACTGTGTTACTCACTTCTCTAAATATAGCCTCCTTTGTCTTACTGCTATTCTCTTCTTATTCCCTCTTCCAGATGTTTCTCCCCCTTTTCCCTTTTACTGCCTCATTTTCACCAGTATTGAATTTTTTTTACTACCATTAAGGTCCAATTCATACACCATTTCTTTTAGAAAGCTCTTTTAGTATTATACAGTTGGGGATATAGTATTTATTGCCTCCATTCCAGCTCCTTAAAGCACTTTTTCCTTTTCTGACATGTGCTTATTGGACGTGTATATGCATGGACAATTCCTGTGTTATACCCTATATTCTAATTATTTGTTTACTTGCCTTTCCCACTCACTCCACCTCCATAGCAAGTTCCTTAGGGGTAGATTAGTTTATCTCCTACAACTCAACCATAACTCTTTCTTCATAGATGCTGAATATGTACATTTATTGACTCAAACATATATGAGGAAACCTTTCAGAATAACCATTATTTTTTTGTTACTTTAGGCTTGACCGTCTTTTTATCTTGCTGGATACTGGCACTACTCCAGTTACGAGGAAAGCTGCTGCACAGCAACTTGGAGAAGTGGTGAAGCTTCATCCCCACGAGCTGAATAATCTACTATCTAAAGTAAGAACTCTTCTTTCTCTTTTAGTATAATACAGTTGTAGAGATTTATCCATGGGTAAAAACATAAAAGGAGAGAAGGAAGTTGTCTTATTAGTGACAGTTTGTGGTCTTCAAATTCATTAAATAAGCCCAGTATTTTCCCAAATATTTAAAATTTTTTACTATTTTTTTGTCATAAGGTTTAAAGTACTTTGTTTTTTATGTCAAGTTTTTTTTTCGAAGGGTTTTGACAATAAAGAACCTTTGGCCTGTGGAACAAATTTGAATCTGATCCAGTGTCATAATGAACTAAGTTGTTAATCTAGTTTGTTAGTGGTCTAACTTGTTCTTAGCAGCTAATAATTATATCAGTTGACAGTCTTCAAATGGATGAGTACTCATGGGTAATGGTGGAAGTATATGAGAAGCTTGTTGTCATTACGTTCTTAGTTATTAGCTCTTTGAAAGTGGAGGCTTTCTCCTTTGGTGGATAAATGTTTTCATAATCCTAGCCCATGTTCTTTCCCTAAGCAGTTGCTTTATTTTTACTGATTTCTGTGGTCTTGTAGAAGTGTGACTGTATGATGTACTCTGCTCAGTCATATCCAACTCTTTGTGACCCCATGGACTGCAGCCCACTAGGCTCCTCTGGTCTGTGGAATTTTCAAGGCAAGAATATTGGAGCAGGTTACCATTTCCTACTCCAGAGGCTCTTCCCAACACAGGGATAGTAAGCAGCAAATTCCATGTATTTAATTCTCTGGCATGCAAAATAAAAACAGGAGTGCTTGGTATGTGTGTTTAGTGGGAGTGGGGGCAGTGGAGAGCAGATGGGATGGGAAGCAATATGATAACCCAAATATTGGAATACCCAAGATATCTCCATTCCCATATTCCCACTAGTCTTATCTCCTCCTCTAGTTCTGATTTATCCCTCCCTGATTCTTCTGAGTAGGCGTTCTAAGCCCTTGTCATCCTACACAAATCTGCCCTCTATTGTTCCTGTCATGGAGATGAACGGCAACTCTCTCTCCAACACAGTCCTCACTTAGATACTATCAGAACTTTCTAACCAAGACGTAATGGAGAAATAGTGATTTGACATCTACGGGTTCCGTGTTCTCAGAATGAAGAAAGATGCACATTTGACAATACTATACTCATGTGTTAGATGTGGGGATAGAGAGGCATACCCATTTCTTCTCATCCCAAGGGAAGAGATGGAGGACTGAATGAACTGAGACTGTAAACAATGAATAAGACTAACCTCTGCCGAACTGAGAAAAAGTTTCCAGCCTTCCAAGTGAGTTCTGTCCTTCTTAACTCAGACCCCACCATTTGACTGCCATCAACTAATTTTAAAAGAGGCAAAGTTTGTTTTTAGCACTTTCTCATCTCCTATCCCCTCGCTGCCTACAGTGTTTTCCTATTGCCTTTGGTTTTATTTTTGTGAAAAATCGCTTTATTGAATAGATTTTATATACCATGTAATTCATCCAGATAAAGTGTACAATTCAGGGATTTTTAGTATATCCACAGATACCTGCAACTATCACCACTATCTAATTTTAAATCATTTTTGTGTGCTAAGTCACTTCAGTCGTGTCCTGCTCTTGGCAACCCTATAGACTGTAGCCCACCAGAGTGCTCTTTCCATGGGATTCTCCAGGCAAGAATACTGGAGTGGATTACCATACCCTCCTCCAGGGGATCTTCCCTACCCAGGGACCAAACCCGTGGCTCCTGCTTTACAGGCAGATTCTTAACCACTGAGCCATCGGGGAAGCCCTGAAACATTTTTGTCTCCCTCAAAAGAAACCTCATGCCAATCACTCCCTATCATTCTCCCTTCCATACCCAGTCCTAGGCAATCACTAATCCAGTCTGTTTATAGACTTGCTTGTTTTGAACATTTTATATTAAATATGTGGTATTTTGTGATTGTTTTTTCACTTAAATGTTATTTTCAAGGTTTTTTCATACTGTGTGTGCTAAGTCACTTCAGTTGTGTGCAGCTCTTTGCGACCCAGTGGACTGTAGCCTGCCAGGCTCCTGTCCATGGGGTTCTCCAGGCAAGAATACTGGAGTGAGTTGTCATGCCCTCCTCCAGGAGGGACCTACCCAACCCAGGGATCAAAACCCATGTCTCTTTATGTCTCCTGCATTAGCAGGCAAGTTCTTTACCAATAGCACCACCTGGGAAGCCTTCTTTGATATTTCTGCATATTTCATTTTTCATTCTTTTTTATTGCCAAATATCATTCTTTGTATGGATAGGGATAATGTTGGATATACCACATTATATTTATTTCTTTATCAGTTGATGGACATTTTAGTTGTTTCCACTTTTTGGCCTGTTACAAATAATGCTGCTATGAAAATCTGTGTGCAAGTTTTTGTATGGATGTATGTTTTCATACATGGGTGTATACTAGAGAGTATAATTGCTGGGTCATATGGTAACTGTGTTTAACTTTATGAGGAACTGCCAGACCGCCTTCCAAACTGGCTCCACCATATTACATTCCCAACAGCATGTATGAGAGGTCTGATTTCTTCATATCCTTGCCAACACTTTTATTTTTTTAATTTTGTTTATGTATTTTTGGCTGTGCTGGGTCTTTGTTGCTGCATGTGGGCTTTCTCTAATTGCAGCAAGCAGGGACCACTCTCTAGTTGTGGTGTGCGGGCTTCTCATTGTAGTGGCTTCTCTTGTTGCAGAGCACAGGCTCCAGAGTACGAAGGCTTCCGTAGTTGCAGCTCGCAGGCTCTAGAACACAGGCTCAGTAGTCGTGGCTTAAGAAGCTTAGTTGCTTCACGGCATGGGGAGTCATCCTGGACCAGGGATCGAATTTGTGTCCCCTGCATTGGCAGGCAAATTATTAACCACTGTACTACCAGGGAAGTCTCCAGCACATAACTGTTAACTGACTGTTTATATTCATACCAGTGTGTATGAAGTGATACTATAGTTTTGATCTGCATTTTCATATGACTAATGATTTGAATATCTTTTCATTTATTTATTGACCATTTCTGTATCTTGTTCGGGGACCTGTCTATTCATATCCTTTGACCATATTTAAGTGGGATATTTGTTCTTTTATTGATGAGATGTAAGATTCTTTATACATTTTAGATACAAGCCTCTTATCAGATATGGGGTTTGCAAATTCATTCTGCTAGTCTTGAGGTTGTCTTCACTTTCTTAATGGTATCCTTTGAAGCACAAAAGTTATTAGTTACAATGAAGTTGACTTTATCTTTTTTTAAACACATAACTTGTGTGCTCTTGAGATCATATCTAAGAAACCTTCGCCTTATCCAAGATTACAGATGTTTATCCCCATGTTTTCTTATAACAGTTTTATAGTTTTAGGTCTTATTTTTAGGCTCTGGTGTATTGTATTTTGAGTTAGTTTTGTGTCCGGTGTGAAGTAGGGATTTTATTTTATTTTTTTATAATTTTATTTTTGGCTGTGCTGGGGTGTTCATTGCTGCACGGGCTTTTTTCTGGCTGCAGTGATTGAGGGTTCCTCTTTATTGCGGTGCACAGGCTTCCCATTGCGGTGGCTTCCCTTGTGGAGTGCGGACCCTAGGCACTCGGGCTCCAGGGGTTTGTGGCATGCGGGCTCAGTGTGTGTGCCCCCTGGCTCTCGGGCACAGACTCAACAGTTGCGGCATGCAGGCTTGGTTGCTCTGAGGCATGTGGGGTCTTCCTGGATCAGGGATCAAACCTGTCTCTTGCATTGGCAGGCAGATTCTTTACCATTGAGCCACCAGAGAAATGGTGAAGTAGGGGTTTTAAGTCATTATTTTGTTGCTGTAGCATCATTATTTTGTTGCTGTAGCACCATTTGTTGAAAAGATCCTTTTTTCCCCATTGAATTGTCTTGACACTGTTGTTGAAAATTGGTTGACCATAGACACATAGTATTATTTTTGAACTAAGTTCTTTTCCATTGATCTGTGTATCTGTCCTGCCATCACCACACTGTCTTGATTATTGTTGCTTTGTAGTAAGCTTTGAAATCAGAAAGTGTGAATCTGCCAACTTTATTATTCGTTTTCAAGATTGTTTTGGTGATTCTGTGCACCTTAAATTTACATATAAATTTTAAGATCAACTTGTCTATTTCTGCAAAAAAAAAAATAATGAAGATGGGATTTTGATAGAAATTTTGTTGAATCCATATTCAGTTTAGAGGGTGAAAGTGAAAGTGAAGTCGCTCAGTCGTTTCTGACTCTTTGCAACCCCGTGGAGTCCAGGCTCCTCTGTCCATGGGATTCTTCAGGCAAGAATGCTAGAGTGGGTTGCCATTTCCTTCTCCAGGGGATCTTCCCTACCTAGGGATCAAACCCAGGTCTCCCACATTGCAGACAGATGCTTTAACCTCTGAGCCACCAGGGAAGCCCAGTTTAGAGGGTATTACTATGCTAATAATAAGTCTTCTAATCCCTGAACATGAGGTGTCGTTTATTTGGGTCTTCTTTAATTTCTTTCAATAGTATTTTGAATTTTTTTTTTTTTTTTTTAGTCTTCAGTATACAAGTCTTGCACTTTTTTGCTTAAATTTATTCTTAAGTATTTTATACTTTTTGATACTGTTATAAATGAGATCATTTTCTTAATTTCATTTTCAGATTGTTGAAAGTGTAAAAAAATACAGTTGATTTTTGTAGTGTATTGGTCTTATATCTTGCTCTCTTGCTGTTCTTACTTTTCTAATGGTTTTATAACTCTTGCATTAAGTAATGGGACTTAGTGGCTAATATGCACTTTGCCTTTTAGTATGTTAAAAACTTATTGTTTAAATGCACTTAAGCATTCTTTTATTACATTTCCTATTTCCTTTTTTAAAAAGTTAATAACTGTATTTATTTTTGGCTGTGTCTGGTCTTGCTTGTGGCATTTGGGATCTTTTGTTGCGATGCTTGGGCTTCTCTCTAGTTGTGGCACAGGGACTTAGCAGTTGGCGGCTCGAGGGTTTAGTTGCCACATGGCGTGTGGGATCTTAGTTCCCCAACCAGGGATTGACCCTGTATCCCCCTACATTGGAAGGTGGATTCTTAACCACTGGATCACAAGGGAAGTCCCCTCCCCATTTCCTCTTTTTAAAGTGTAGTGATATTTCTTGTGACTGATAGAAAGTCTTATAAATGATTTTAATAATTGCAAAGTGTTTTGTGTAAACTTGAGAGCTGCTAAATTAGAAATTAATAAGTATATTTGTGTTCCTCTCTTTTGACTATTTGAACAAACAATATTTTTTGGTGTGTAACTTTTATTTTACAATTTTTTAAGGTGTTGATATATTTAAGGAGTACAAATTGGGATACTCGGATTGCAGCAGGACAAGCTGTTGAAGCTATAGTGAAAAATGTACCTGAATGGAATCCCGTGCCAAGAACCAAACAAGGTGCTTTTAAGAGGAAAAAGTAGTTTGTAGTAAAAACTATACATTTTATGTTTCAGTAATTCCACTTTTAAAGGCTTAATTTTCATACTTTTAGGTGCAGTCTTGTTGGGAAATAAAACAAGGTGTTTTTTCACCATGTTTTAAAAATTGTACTAGACAATCTCTTCTCATATATATTTTAAATTATTCTACAATATGGTTGATTTGCAGAGATTATTACTTCCCTCGAGGATTTAAGCCCTAAAAAATAAAATCAATTAAGTATAAGTATTTTATACTTAAAACAGTCAAATTTTTCCTGTTGCTGTGAGAATAGGGTAGTTGTTTACTAAATTTAATAAGCACAATTATGGGTGAATATTTGGAGAGGTCAGTCTTTTAGTCCTTTTATGCCTTTTGGATGTCTTTTAGTGGAAATTACTTGTTTTCTGACTGCCTGTTATATATGACACTTGAATGTGTGCTTTTACGAATTTATAAAGTTACACATTTTAATTAAGTGAGAATTTAATATAGTGTAACTGCATTTCATTTTCAAGTCACTTTTAGTAATATGAGTTTTATCCTGTCTTAACTCATCTAAAATTTTTACTTTAATTTGCTGCACCTTTTATTTTGAGGGATTATGTTAGTTTGTCTTCTTTCATCGTAAGAAATACATAACCAGAAGAAGTTACAAATTGTTTTAGAAAAGAGCCATTTTCTTTCCAACTTATTACCCCTGCTTATTTTGGTATATAGAGATACTAGGACTTAAATTCTTTTCAAAAAAACTTTTTTTTCCCCTTCAGCACAACCTTGTTAATGAAATCTTAGTTCCCCAGGAATTGAACCCAAGCCCATTGCATTGACTACATGGAGTCTTAACCACTGGACTGCCAGAGAATTCCATCCCCCCAAAAAGCTTTAAATTTAGTTACCCTAGCATTAAAATATATAGTATCATTAGTATCAAATATATAGTATTAAATATATTGTCATCATTAGAAAACATTAAGAAATTCATAGCAGTTCCCTTTCAGTTTAGCAATTACACTTTAGTTTTTAGATAATTATACGCAAATGTCCAGCTAAACAAACTATTGTCAGTGAACAATTTATAGTATATATAAAATTATACAGTGGCATAACCTTTTGGGGAGGAATACAGAACATTTTATAAATAGTTTTAGGCCCCAGATAGATATTTAATTTTAGCAGTTTGCCAGGAGATTGTAATTTGCTTATATTAAGAGAAATGAGTCCTATTGATTGAGTAGGTCCTTTATGTCCTAGATATTCCTAGGTATAGGGAGTGATGATGCTCATTAGTGTTATTTATGAAAATTTATATGAATATGTTTATCTTTCAGTTTATCACTGTGATAAATTACCTTGGTATCTTTCAGCTGTTTAACAGATAACATGATTTTTAATATATATATTTCAACATGGGGATATATTTCTTCATGTAATACTGTGCTTGTATAGTCAAAAAGTAACATACCCACTAACATTCTGATAGTTGTAGAAAGGGAGCCGTCTGCTAAATAGTTTTTTCGTAAATAAGAACTGATCATAAATAAATCCACAATAGCTTTTCTACTTCCTCTACATTTTAATTTTCTTAAAATACTACCCACCCACCTGAAGTAATGCTATTTTCTTTCATTCTGCACTTTGGCTGTATAATCAAATTGAATGTTTTTAAACCTCATTTAGAAACTACTTCAGAAAGTGCTATGGAAGACTCATCTACTACAGATCGATTGAATTTTGACAGATTTGATATATGTAGATTGTTACAACATGGGGCATCACTTTTGGGATCTGCTGGTGCAGAATTTGAAGTACAAGATGAAAAATCAGGTATGTAGTACTCCTGTAGAAAAAAAAGTCTGAAATGTGTGTTCAAATCAGTTTGTTACTTGGTGTGCTATGTTATCAGTCATACAAAACCTAACAGATGCCATGAAATGTGGATTCACGGGTTTGCAGTTTAAGATGTGGGGCATAGGGAAGGTGACCAGGAGCACTTTGTCTAAAACAAATAGGAATATTTTTCATCCCCTAATTGAATATGTGTGCTATATATATACACATATATATATGCATCATTAATAGATACTAGTATGTCAGCATACATATTAATATTTTAGTATTTCAGTATAGAAATTGTAAAGTGGTACCCAGGAGCTTTAGTTGAGTAGATTTTAAAATCCAGGATTAGCACAAATTGTGGTAATGTTTTCAGAATTCTTGAAATTGAAGAGACTATGACAGTTCTTTTTATCATATGTTTTAAATATTTAAGTAATTGGATCTACTGATGCTAATAACCAAAGCAAAAATGAAAAATAAGTCTTAGATAGGTAATTTTCCCATTATCTTTAAACTTACAGAATCCATCTGGATATAAAATAAATGTTTTGGCCATTCAAGATTGATGCCTTGAGTGGAAAAAACCTTGATGTTTTTAATGGATTTCTGTAAGTAAATAAATTGTTTTTTTGACTTAAACCAAAACAGAACAGTGTTTTGTTGCTAATTAATCATTAGTCAAAGCATATCTATCTAGCTAGGTTAATGAAATGATCTTCAGTTTGTTGATCTTAAAAAAAAAATCAGATATTTATTTCCTCTTTCCTAATATGCTTTCTATTGAAAAATCTAGTGTAGTTATTTATGGAGAGAATAAAGAGGAGAATTTGCTTAAGTTCCAGAAAAGCATAGTTTTTTTAAATAAGGGAAGTAGAAGTCTTCAAAAACTTCATAATTTGAAAAAAATTATCTCTAAGTTTACTAATTAGTTTACCAGTCTTAGTAGTGTTCCCATAAACATCATGAGAGATTATTGACCCTTATCTAGGGGAAAAAGTCAGTGTGACTTTTGTCACTAAAAAAGAAAGTGTACTTGGGTCATGTCTTAAAGATTCTGATTTACTACATCTGTGGAGAGTTCTGGGAAATTGTATATTAAAAGAAAAAACTCCACAGATGACTGATATGTAAGCAGGATTGGGAACCCCAATTTTTTTAGAATTCAGTTTTTTTCCCCCCTAGAATTCAGTTTTTAATGCTGATAAGTCATAGCATGCCAAAGAGTGCTCATTAAAACCCTCTAATTAGGTTTTCTTTAAATGTCTGTTCATCTGTGTTGATCTCTACCTATTTATAAATGACACGTACACGATTGGCATAGGTGCCAGTTTATTTCCTTTGCAGTTGTGTTGGTTATTTTCCCCAATAGAACTTTCCCTGAAATGAGAGGACTGATTTGGAGCTTTGTGAGTGTACTGAATTTATGATCCAGAAGTTTTCATGTTGGATGCCTAGTGTTTTTCCCTCTGGGGAGAGCAGCCTTAATTTTTTTTTTTTTTTTAACTATAGCTCTGGAGAGGTATAATTCACATACCACATAAATCACCCATTTTAAAAGTGTACAATTCAGTGAGTTTTAGTATATTTAGTTTTGTGTAATTTTAGAACATTGTCCCTACCTCAGGAAGAAACTCCATATCCATATCTTTATCACATTCCTATTCCCCTATACCCTTCCTTTTTCTTCCAGCCCTAAGGAACCATTAATTTACTTCCTTTATCTATAGATTTGCCTTTTATGGGCATTTTATATAAATGGAATCATGTAGTCTTTTGTGACTGACTTCCTTTTACTTAGCAGAATTTTCCCAACATTTATCTATATTGTAGTATACATGTTAGTACTGTTTAGATTTTTTTTCCTAAATAGTATTTATTACTGTTATAGGGTATATCTGTTTTTTAATTTTGATCAAATATAGTTAACATAAAATTTACCATCTTCATCATTTTTAAGTGTATAGCTCAGTAGTATTAAGTACATTCATATTGTTGTGCAGCCAATCTCCAGAACTCTTTTCATCTTGCAGAATGAAACTTTATACCTGTTAAACAATAATTCCCATCCCTTTCTCCCTCAACCCCCGGCCCCACACCGGCAATCACTGTTTTACTTTCTTTGAATTTGACTGCTCGAGGTACTTCATCTGAGTGAAATCTATGGTATTTATGCTTTTGTGACTGACTTTTTTTACTTAACATAATCTCCTTTCATGTTCATCTGGTATTGTATGTGTCAGAATTTCCTTCCTTTTTAATAAGGCTGAATAATAATTCTGGTGTATGTTTATACCATGTTTTGTTTATTGATTTCATCTGTCATTAGACACTTGGGTTGCTTCTGCCTTTTGGTTATTGTGAATAATGCTGCTGTGAACACAGACATGCAAATATCTATTCAAATTCCTGCTTCCAGTTCTTTTGGGTCTATGCCCAGAAGTGACATTACAGGATCATAGGTAATTCTATTTTTGATCCTTTTTTTTTTTTTTTTTTTTTAAAGAACTGCCATACTGTTCTCCATAGTGCCTACTCCATTTTGCATTCTCACCAACAATCTATGGGGTTTTTAATTTCTCCACATAACTTTATCAGCTGTTGTTATTTTGGTTTTTGGTAGCAGCCATACTAATAGATATGAAATTACTTCATTTTCTGGCTGAATAACATTCCATTGTATGAATATAACATTTTGTGTATTCATTCATTGTTTAAAGACATTTGGATTGTTCCTACCTTTTTGGCTTTTATGTAATGCTGCAATGAATGTTCATGTACAGATTTTTGTACATGTATGTTTTCATTTCTTCTATGTAGATACGTTTTGTTGACTATGAGGGCTACTCCATTTCTTCCAAGGGATACTTACCACACTAGTAGATATCATGGTCCTTTGACTGTGCAGATCACAACAAACTGTGGAAAATTCTTAAAGAGATGGAAATATCAGACCATCTTACCTGCCTCCTGGGAAATCTGTATGTAGGTCAAGAAATGTTAGAACCATACATGGAACAATGGATTGTTGTAAAGTTGGGAAAGAAGTATGTCAGTGCTATATATCGTCACCCTGCTTATTTAACTTGTATGCAGAGTACATCATGTGAAATGCTGGGCTGGATGAAGCACAAGCTGGAATCAAGATTGCTAGGAGAAATACCAATAACCTCAGCTATGCAGATGACACCCACCACCTTTATGGCAGAAAGCGAAGAGGAACTAAAGAACCTCTTGAGGAAAGTGAAAGAGAAGAGTGAAAAAGCTGGCTTCAAACTCAGTGTTCAAAAAAACTAAGATCATGGCATCCACTCCCATCACTTCATGGCAAACAGATGGGGAAACAATGCAGACAGTGAAAGACTTTACTTTCTTGGGCTCCAAAATCACTGCAGATGGTGACTGTAACCATGAAATTAAAAGATGGTTACTCCTTAGAAGGGAAGTTATGACCAACCTAGACAGTGAAATTGAAGTTGCTCAGTCGTGTTCGACTCTGTGCGACCCCATGGACTGTAGCCTACCAGGCTCCTCCGTCCGTGGGATTCTCCGGGCAAGAATGCTAGAGTGGGTTTAGACAGCATATTAAAAAGCAGAGACGTTACTTTGTCCACAAAGGTCCATCTGGTCAAGGCTATGGTTTTTCCAGTGGTCATGTACGGATGTGAGAGTTGGACTGTGAAGAAAGCTGAGCACTGAAGAATTGATGCTTTTGAACTGTGGTGTTGGAGAAGATTCTTGAGAGCCCCTTGGACTGAAAGGAGATCCAGCCAGTCCATCCTAAAGGAAATCAGTCCTGAATGTTCATTGGAAGGACTGATGTTGAAGCTGAAGCTCCAATACTTTGGCCACCTGATGCGAAGAATTGATTCATTAGAAAAGACCGTTGCTGGGAAAGATTGAAGGCAGGAGGAGAAGGGGACGACAGAGGATGAGATGGTTGGATGGCATCACCAACTCAATGGACATGAGTTTGAGCAGGCTTTGGGAGGTGATGATGGACAGGGAAGCCTGGCGTGCTGCAGTCTATGGGGTTGTAAAGAGTCGGACATGACTGAGCGACTGAACTGAACTGATGTAGATACCTAAGAATGTACTTGCTGGGGCTTGTGGTAACTGTTTTACCATTTGAGAAACTGCCAGACTGTTCTCCAGACTGGCTTCACCATTTCACATTCCTCTAGCAGGATACAAATATTACAATTTCTCCACATCCTTGCCAGTGTTTGCTCATTTTTCACTGATTTTGACTATATCTATACCAGTGACTATAAAGTGATACCTCGTTGTAGTTTTGATTTTCTTTTTTCTGATGACTAATGATGTTGAACATATTTTCATGTGTTTATTGACCATTTCTATATCTTCTTTGGAGAGTTGTCTATTCATGTTGTTGGCCCATTTTTAAGTGGGATATCTATTCTTTTATTAATGAGGTATAAGAGTTCTTTATATATTCTGTGTATAAACCTCTTATCTAATAAATGATTGACAGATATTTCCTCCTATACATTATCTTTTCACTTTCCTGACCTTCGAAGCATAAAGCTTTTAATTTTGATGAAATCCTGTTTATCTTTTTTCCTTTTGTTTTCTCAAGCTTTTTGATATCATATGTTAGAAGTTTTTGCCAAATCTGAGGTCATTTACCCCTTTGTTTTCTCTAAGAGTTTTATAGTTTAACTCTTACTATTAGGTATTTGATCTATTTTGAGCTTATTTTTGTACGTTGTGGGTTTAAGAGCCTAACAATTCTTTTTCTTTCTTTTTGAGGCTTTTTTATTTGGTTAATTAATTATTTCTTTGGTTGCACTGGGTCTTCATTGTCAGGCAGAGGTTTTCTCTCGACGTGAGTGGGGCTCGTCTGTGTTGTGGTGCACAGGCTCCTCACTGTGGTCACTTCACTTGGGTCAGATCACAGGCTCTAAGTGCATGGACTTTAGTAATTGTATCACGCGGGCCGCTAGTGGCTTGTGAGCTTTAGTTGCCTTGTGGCATGTGGCATCTTCCTGGGCCAGGGATCGAATCCATTGGTATCCCCTTCATTGGCAGGTGGGTTCTTAAACACCGTTCCACCAAGGAAGTCCCCAATACCTTTTATATGTGGCTATCCTGTTGTCTCAACACCATTTGTTGAAAAGATTCTTTTTTTCCCCATTGGATTGTTTTTGCACCCTTGTCTGCAGACATGTAGTCTTATTTCTGAACTCTCAGTTCTATTTGATTGATGTCTGTGTCAGTATTTCATTGTCTTGAACACTGTTGCTTTCTAGAGGTAATTTTTAAAATCAAGACGTATGAACCTCCAACTTTGTTGTTCTTTTTCAGCATTATTTTGGATATTCTTGGTCTTTCGTATTTCTGTACGAATTTTAAGATGTTTGTCAGTGTTTGTAAAACACCAGCTGATATTTTGATAGAAATTGTTTTGAATCTGTATAACAATTTGAGAAGTATTACTGTCTTACTATTAGGTATTCTGATCCATGAACAGAGAGTGTTCTTCCATTTATTGAGATCTTTAATTTCTTAAACCAATATTTTTAGTTTTCAAAATATAAATTCTTAAGTTTTGCTTTTGATGTTGTTAGTAGAATTATTTTGTTATTTTTATATTTAAGTCATTTGTTTCTTCAAATCTTCCTCCCCTTCCCTGTTCTTTAGATGAGGGACTTTATATAGCTTTACCTTTGAATTCACTTATACTTTGTCTTGTTATCTCAATTAAGTTGTTAAGCACATTTGTTGATTTAAAATTTTCAAGTATTGTTTAGTTCCAGACTTATTTTTTAAAAAAATGGCACATTTTGCACATATAAGTCACCCTTTTCAAGTGTATAATTCTGTTTTTAAAAATAGTTTGTTTCTGTAATATTACTTTACATTGAATATTGTTATATTAGTTGCTTAAAAATTTTGTCTTCCAATTTCAACATCTGGGTTATCTGAGAATTGATCTCCATTAACTGGCTTTCTTTTGGGATGGGTTACATTTTCTTGATTCTTTGTACTTGGATTGTATTTCTCACATTGTAAATGTTTATACTGCAGGCTAGATTCTGTTTATTCTTCCAGAGTGTTTTGATTGGTTTGGTTTAGTTGTTTTTGCTTGCTTGTTTTAATAGATATTTAATTTGATGAAACTCAAATTGCAAGCTCAGTCTCATCTGTGGTGGGCAACAATTCAAATCTCAATTCAATTTTTAGCTTTATTTGGACTATTTGAAGTCTGACTGTCCATGTGTATTTCAGAGATCATCCAGAGATTTGGCTTTCTGTCTGGTTCTCTCCTTTCTGGGTTTTCTCTATTTTCCAATGGTTATGCTGTTCCTGACTCTCTTTCTTCTAGTTCTTTAAGCCAGACATACTGGGTTTTTGCACAACTTTTAAATGTAGGATATGACTGCCCAACATACCATAGACTGGGTCTGCCTTCAGGTTAAAAGGGTTCAGAAATGGGAAAGTCACTTAATGCCATGCTTTCTTCCAGACACTGATAACTCCTCCAAGTATATGCCTACTTTTGTTCTTTCCAGTGCCCTCAGGTGGTGGTTTACTTTTTTTTTTTAGCTAGAATTTATTATCTTTGAAGGGGTAGTCCAAAAGAACTTAGTCAGCTATTATTGGAAGATAATCATGATAGAACCATATCTTGCAGCTTAAATATTTTAAGCCCAAATTTTTATTTTTAAAATGATACTGAAATATTGAGGGATTTTACTTGGAACATTCAAAATCTACTTTTATGCCTTTGTCTTTTATTTGGGCTATCAAATAGATAACTAAATAAATAGAGGAGTGTGTCATTTCAGAATACTATAAAGGCCACACTTGGAATAAGCATGTATTTGTTGAGATCTTTTCTGTCAAATAGAGTCTAGATTTTTTTTTTTTTAAAGCCTGGTTAGATATTTCAGAGTATGTACAAAGGGTAGCTATAAAATAATAAGATTAGTTTATCTTCGTAGGAATAGATCTCATTTTATATATACTTGATAACTGACAGTAGGGCAGTAGGGTAACATCAGTGAGTGATATTATTCCGAGTGTTTTTGTTAGCTAGAATGCTGTTTTCCAAGATTCAGTAAAATACTTGCTCTATTAGGTAATAAAGTTTATGACATGTTCAGCAGTTGTGAGTGGTGTGGTTTATTATCAAGAGAGGTGCTCTAACAGAAATTTTTTTTTTAAATTTATCGAGTGATGTTCATGTATTAGAAAGCTTCTTAACTGATTTGAAGAAAATATATTTCTTTTTTGTTTAAAGGTGAAGTGGATCCTAAGGAGAGGATAGCACGCCAACGAAAGCTATTACAGAAAAAACTTGGCCTTAATATGGGAGAAGCCATTGGAATGAGCACTGAAGAGCTCTTTAATGATGAAGATTTGGATTATACCCCAACTTCAGCAGCCCTTGTAAACAAACAACCTGTAGGTAAAACCTTTGGTTGTCTGACTGCAACTAATAATACGGGGGATCTGCTTTTATTTTGCTATGCAATTGCAATTTAAAAAAAATGTGTTCCTTATTTCTGCTCATTGTTGCTTAGTATCACCATAATTTACTATCTCCATGAGTTGAATTTCTAGTAATAGGTTCTGAAGAAGTAGAAGGTAGTGTCTGCCTGCCCCATAGGTGCTAGACTATTAGATAAAAGCTGTGGTGGACCTTTCAGGAGAAATTGGTGTTGAGAAATCATAGTTGCACCAGTTGCTCTTTCCTTTATTCTTCAATGAAGAAAATATTTCAGAGAGTAGGAGATAGTAAGGGCTATCATAGATATGCTGATACTAGAAATCTTTAGAGCTGATTCTTTTGAGAAAAAGCAAACATGATGAAAACTTTCAAACAGTGTAAAAGGACATATGATATGAAGTAAGTTTCTTTCTGATAAATGATGGACACACATTTCCCTGTGTCTCATAGCAACCCTTTTAAAATTATTTGTCTTTTTTTCCCTAAAATTTTCTGTGTATGCACAAGTCCTTTTTAATCCATGTCCGCCTGTTTGTGCGGGCTTTCAAGGTGACCCAGTGGTAAAGAATCCATCTGCCAATGCAGGAGACACAGGAGACATGGGTTTGATCCCTGCATCAGGAAGATCCCCTGGAGTAGGAAATGGCAATCCACTCTAGAATTCTTACCTAGAAAATTCCACGGACAGAGGAGCCTGGCAGGCTGCAGTCCACGGGCTCACAGAGTCAGACATGACTAAGCATGCCTCCACACCGGTCCGTATATACAGACTGATCACATTGTTTTTTTATAGCTTCTTTCTGTTTGTGGCTGTACCATAATTTTGCTCTGTATTTTTCCTGTTTCTGTTTTTCCAATCCCCAATGGATGCCTGTGTGCTTCTTTTTTTATACATTAAAGTCTTCATAAGCTCCAGTAAAAGCTGTGGCTCTCTCTTCTCAGAAGAATGTACATACATGTGAAATATTACCTTTCAGGGGATTTAGTGCTCTTACTTCTTGGCCTGCTTTACATGAGACCCATGTCTTCTCATTCCCTTGGCCTTCCCTTTTGCTTAAGTGGAGAATGGTTCTATTTGCCGTTATTCTAGTTGTCCTCTAAATCATTAGAATTTGTAAGTAAATTTTTTAGCATTGAGGAGTGTGTGATGATGATGATGGGACTTTTGTAGACAAGGAGGGAAAAAGAGCAGATTATGGAGGGAACAGTATAAAGAGACAGAAAATATAATAATAAACATGAAGGAACAGAAAGATGGAGTAGGAATGGAAGCATGAGATATAAATAAAAAACAATAGAATAAAATAAATGAAAACAAACATGATCACAGGGTGGTAATTGGATACTGTGTAGGGAAATTAATAGGTAGGTATATTAGAGAAAATATGCTATAGACAGAATAATTGGATAGGAGATGGCAGCAGCAAATTTGGCAGGATCCAAATTTGGTTGGCTTTAGATGTCAGGGACCTTTGGGAAGAGTTGCTGAGGTTTATTGTAGTTTTCATCACTGCTCCGTTGCCTCGTATAGATGCTTGTGGTCCCTGGACCAGGTCTATAGCAGGGCACCAGCATCAGTGATGCTAACTGGTTGTGGTAATCTACATTTCAGTTGAATCTTAAATCAGTTAAGGGCAGAAGGATTTTTAGGCTTGTATTAAAGCATTTTTATTCACAGGCTTAATAATGAATGGAAGAAGGAGCAAAAGTGGTATGCAGTGAGTGGTTAAGGGGAAAAACCAGTTACCTATCAGGTCTTCATTCTTAGTTGTGTCCGACTCTTTGCAACTCCTTGGACTGTAGCCTGCCAGATTCCTCTGTCCATATAATTTTCCAGGCAAAAATAGTAGAGTGGGTTGCCATTTCCTGCTCCAGGGGATCTTCCCAACCCAGGGATTGAACCCGGGTCTCCTGTGTCTCCTGCATTGCTGCAGAATCCTACCTCCTGAGCCATCTGTGAAGCCAGTTACTTATGGCTATGGTTATTTTCGTTTTTTCAGTAGAAGATGATTATAATTTTTTTAAAAAATTGACATTCTTTATGCTTACATTATGGCTTCCCTGGTAGCTCAGTTGGTAAAGAATCTGCCTGCAGTGCAAGAGACCCGGGTTCGATCCTGGGTCAGGAAGATCCCCTGGAGAAGGAAATGGCAAACCACTCTAGTATCCTTGCCTGGAAAATCTCATGGATAGAGGTGCCTGGTAGGCTGCAGTCCATGGGGTCGCAAAGTCGGGCACAAATGAGTGACTTGAGCGACTAACATGCTTACAACTTTTAGATTATATTATGGTTTTTTTAAAGTTTCACCTCTTCAAAGTCCTCATTGGAGTCAGGATTATACATTTTTGCCACATCTATGACATAAAGTTAAGAAACACATGAGCTTTTCCTGGCAACTGAAGAATAGGGAAGAAGGAAGAGAGTGAAATTATGGTACAGCTATACAGCAGATGACACCACCCTTACGGCAGAAAGTGAAGAGGAACTAAAAAGCCTCTTGATGAAAGTGAAGGAGGAGAGTGAAAAAGTTGGCTTAAAGCTCAACATTCAGAAAACTAAGATCATGGCCTCTGGTCCCATCACTTCATGGGAAATAAATGGGGAAACAGTGGAAACATTATCAGACTTTATTTTTTAGGGCTCCAAAAATCACTGCAGATGGTGATTGCAGCCATAAAATTAAAAGACGCTTACTCCTTGGAAGGAAAGTTATGACCAACCTAGACAGCATATTAAAAAGCAGAGACATTACTTTGCCAACAAAGGTCCATCTAGTCAAGGCTATGGTTTTTCCAGTGGTCATATATGGATGTGAGAGTTGGACTGTGAAGAAAGCTGAGTGCTGAAAAATTGATGCTTTTGAACTGTGGTGTTGGAGAAGACTCTTGAGAGTCCCTTGGACTGCAAGGAGATCTAACCAGTCCCTCCTAAAGGAGATCAGTTCTGGGTGTTCATTGGAAGGACTGATGCTGAAGCTGAAACTCCAGTACTTTGGCCACCTTATGTGAAGAGTTGACTCATTGGAAAAGACCCTGATGCTGGGAGGGATTGGGGGCAGGAGGAGAAGGGGACAACAGAGGATGAGATGGCTGGATGGCATCACCGACTCAATGGACATGAATTTGAGTAAACTCCGGGAGTTGGTGATGGACAGGGAGGCCTGGCGATTCATGGGGCTGCAAAGAGTCGGACACGACTGAGCGACTGAACTGACTGACACAGCAGAATAGCATAAATCTGTCAAAGAAGAATGCAGTCAGTTTGTATATAGTGAAACTTACAGACTTTAGTCCTCTTCTGAGGCTGAGACTATGGGTATATATTTTAACTTCAGAAGTTCAAACTGCACATTCTTTTATTCTTTTAGACTCTCCAGGCCGCTGAACTGATTGACTCAGAGTTTCGAACAGGAATGAGCAATAGACAAAAGAACAAAGCTAAAAGAATGGCCAAATTATTTGCAAAACAGAGATCCAGGGATGCAGTAGAAACGAATGAGAAGAGGTAGTAATCCTTCTTTTGCTCATTTATATATTTATTTATTGTTGTACCATTTAATTTTTTTTAAATTGGAGGATAATTGCTTTACAAAATTGTGTTGTTTTCTGCCATACAAGAGTGTGAATCAGTCATAACTCTGTGTGTGTGTGTGTCCCCTCTCTCTTGAGCCCACCTCCCACCTCACCCCCAACCCACCCCTCTTCGTCGTCACAGAGTGCCAGACTAGGCTCCCCATGTTATATAGCAGCTTCCCACTAGCTGTTTTACATATGGTAGTGTAAATACGTCAGTGCTACTTTCTCAGTTTGTTTCACCCTCCCCTTCCCCCGCTGTGTTCATAAATCTGTTCTCTACATCTGTATCTCCATTCCTTCTCTGCAGATAAGTTTATCAGTATGATTTTTCTAGATTCTGTATATATGCATTAATATATGATACTTGTTTTTCTCTTTCTGACTTACTTCACTCTGTATAATAGGCTCTAGGTTCATCCACCTTACTACAACTGACTCAAGGTTCATCCACCTTACTACAACTGACTCATAACTATCCCTTTTTTATGGCTGAGTAATATTCCATTGTATGTGTGTGTGTATATATATATGCAACAACTTCTTTATATTCATCTGTTAATAGATAACTAGGTTGCTTCCATGTCCTGGCTTTTGTAAATAGTACTGCAGTGAACATTGGAGTACGTGTGTATTTTTGAACTGTGATTTTCTCAGAGTATTTGCCCAGTAGTGAGATTGCTGGGCCATATAGTAGTTTATTCCTAATTTTTAAAGGAATCTCCATACTGTTCTCCTTAGTGGGTGTATCAATTTACATTCCCACCAACAGTGGAAGGAGGTTCCCTTTTTTCCACATGATCTCCAACATTTATTGTTTGTAGACTTTTTTGATGATGGCTATTTTGACTGGTGTGAGGTGATACCTCATTGTAGTTTTGATTTACATTGCTCTAATAATGATCCATTTTTTTGCTTATTTAAAACAGTGATGTTTGTTAACTTAAATCTTGGTTTGCTTGATTTCCAAAAACATTTTGATGACATTGCCTTTAGCTGTGTTTGGATTGTTTTGCTCAGTTGTCAGGGAGCGTATTTACTATTACTAGAGACTAGGACAACTTCCCCAGGAAGATCCATATATGCAGATTTGTTTTCATAATAATTACAAGCTCTGAATGAGGATTGAAGATATTCCAAGGGGAGTGCATTCCAGATAAAGGGAACAAGTATAAATACCTAAATCATGTAATATTCAAGAAACAGAAAGGTCAGATGGCTGGGGTGAGTAGACAGAAGTAAGAGTGTTAGAGAGTGAATTCAGAGAGATGGCCTGAGGGCTACAAGTTAAGACTGCTACTTTTGTAAGGTGAAAACTGTCACCGTATTACATCACCTGTTGCTTTGGCTGAGGGCTAAGCCAAATAGTAGGTAATAATGCAGGCTTATTTACCTAATCCTGTTGTAGGAAAGAGCTCTGTGGGTAAACTCACTGTCTTTACTTTCTTATATTCATTGTGGTTCACAGTGTTCTGTATTCACTTCTTTTAAATAAATGGTGACTTTTTTTTTTTTTTAAAGCAATGATAGCACTGATGGGGAACCAGAAGAAAAGAGACGAAAGATATCAAATGTTGTTCTTAATCAGTCTGCAGTTGATTCCAAAGTTCTGATTGATAATATTCCAGACAGTTCTCCCTTAATTGAAGAGGTACTACTGAAATACCCTGAAGCATCCTTTGAAATCATTTATAATTTTTTCATACTAATGTGTTAGTAAATGGTATATAATATAATAATCTGTTAATTGAGAGAAATTTTGTTATTAAAAATCTAAGTACTCTTTGTTAGTAAAATTTTTTGATTATTTAAAAGCCTGATTATTATTATTAGTCCTACAAATAAATACACTTAAATTATTAGCATAAAATAGATCTTTTAAATTAATATTAATTTGGTTTTTCTTATTCAGACAAATGAATGGCCTTTGGAAAGCTTTTGTGAAGAACTTTGCAATGACCTTTTTAATCCCTCCTGGGAGGTAGGATTTCTTCATTACAATTTCTTTCAACTGTTTTCTTTGCTAATGATAGGAACCATATCAATCATAATCTGTCTTGTCAGAGTCTGTATTTTTCCCCTATGTCCCTCTCAGAACCACTTGTCAGGGCACTTCATAAAGAGTTGCATATCTCTCTCAGACAGTAAAAAATTTCCTTTGGAAATGGACAGTTTTGATTAAGACCAGTAGTTTTCAAGCGGTAGCTTAGCCTCAGAAATACTTCTTCAAAGAAGATCTTGAACAGGTCTCAATATGTAGAAGAGATGAAAATGAAGTTCTTCTGGTTGAAATTGAGGTTTGGTAATCTCAAGAGATTCTTTGGTTGGTCTCTGAGTAATTTTAAAACACTGTTTTGGAATACCTTTTAGTTCTAGCTTTACCTTTAGCTTTCTGCTCCCAGATGTACTTCTGTTCGAAGCTGTTCAAGTTGTAACTCACATGGGGTCTTTAATAAGTGGGGGCAGTGGCAGTGGCATGTTTCCTCCCTTCCAGATGGCACGCAGAAGGCTTCAGGGCTACAATAAAGTACTAGTCATGAGACGTTTTATTTAAACTGTCTTCCTTTGATGTTTAACACTGGTGGCTTTGGAACTTAGTTTTGATGTATTTATTTCTAAAGTATTGGTGTTTGGACTATAAAGAACATTATATGATGCTTCTTTTCTCTCCTTTGCTATGGATAATGCTGAATGCAAGTAAGAGAGTAGAGAGAGGAGTGACAGCCAAGCAGATTAGTATCTCAGAAAGAATTCAGAATAGCTATTTTTTTGCCTTTTAAAAAAATAAAATCCATATAATCAAACTTGTGAGATAAATATATGTAATTCTTCTTGGATAACAGAAGAAAAACATTCTTGTGAAGTCCCACTCAGTTTGTTCCAATTTCTTAAAAATCTAGTATCCCTTTTTCATACTGAAGAAAAGTTAAACACTGTTTCTTAAGCATTTAACCTCTGATATTTGCTTCTTGGTTCTTTTTAGGTTCGACATGGTGCAGGCACTGGACTTAGGGAAATCCTTAAAGCTCATGGGAAAAGTGGTGGTAAAATGGGAGATAGCACTTTAGAAGAGGTAAGTGTAAGTGTAGTAAACCAAAATTATCATCAGATTTCAGTAGATATCCTCTTTCTTAGGCAGGAAAGTAGCAGAGCATGTGCCATGAAGTAGAAATGAGAGGTAAATAGTAAGAAATATGGAGGAGTGAACATAAGGAAAAAGGTTAAAAAATTAGGAAGAGGTTTATTTATATTATAGATAGAGAAAGAATGAGTTCAGGGGAAAGATATGTTCAGAAATATTGAGTGGAAAAGTATGTAGAAGCACTCATATTTGAGCAGGGTATAATGGATTAGAATGTAGAGTAAGATGAATGAGCATATAGTTTAAAGGTCAATAAGCATTATGACTGGTGTAACATGGAGTCAGTAGTAATAGGCTAGACAATAGATACTTTGGCCACCTGATGCAAAGAACTGACTCATTGGAAAAGACTGATGCTGGTGGGAAAGATTGAAGGCAGGAGGAGAAGGGGACAACAGACGATGAGATGGTTTGGTGGCATCTTTGACTCGATGGACATGAGTTTGAGCAAGCTCTGGGAGTTGGTGATGGATGGGGAAGCCTGGTGCGCTGCAGTCTATGTGGTTGCAAACAGTCGGACACAACTGAGCAACTGAACCGAACTGAATCGGTGTTTCGATATTACAGCAACCTTAAGTGGTTTCTCAATTTCTCTGGGAGTGGAAGTAAAATAATTCAGAATTCATGAATTTTATAGATTTTGGTACAGTATATCTAAATAATCATCAAAGAAGATGTGGTTAATATTGAAGATAGAAATTGGGACTATTCCATAGTTTGGTTATTGTTCCTACAGCTAAAATAATCTGTCCCAGTGCTTTTAGTTTGCTGTAATGGTTTAGTTTTAGTTTTTGGACTTAATACGTTTTAATACGTTATTAAAAAGTGATTATTTTAACAGATGATTCAACAGCATCAAGAGTGGTTGGAAGACTTGGTTATTAGACTCCTTTGTGTGTTTGCTTTAGACAGATTTGGAGACTTTGTTTCTGATGAAGTAAGTATCTCCTAAGGGAGGCTTTACCCAATGAGGTTTCAGATTCTTAAAATATATATATATATATATATATATATATATATATATATATATACATATATATATATACACACACACACACACATATATATATATATTTTGCAAATGTGAATTTTCTTGCTTTCTCATTTTTAGGTTGTGGCACCCGTTCGTGAAACTTGTGCTCAAACATTAGGTGTGGTGTTAAAACACATGAATGAAACAGGAGTTCATAAGACTGTGGATGTGCTGCTTAAATTACTTACACAAGAACAGTGGGAAGTTAGACATGGTGGTCTGCTAGGAATAAAGTATGCTTTGGCAGTTCGTCAGGTAAACACTTCAGTTTTTGAAGCATGTATGGGAGAGTTTTTTCCCCTCTTAGTTTATTCTCATTAATTAAATGAAATGACTCTAGATTCTTAGTGTTACAGATAAGCCAGTCCTTCAAGATTTGCTTTCTTGAGGTAGTATCATAGAGACAGGTGATGCTAATAAGAATTTAAGTATGAATTAAAAGAGAATTATGCTTGGAAACCTGTTTCTGTTTCATAGCAAGACCAATTCTTGGTGAGATTTCTAGTGTATGATCACAGGAGTAGCCTTTGGGGGCTGACTGTGTTGGGGCAGTTGAAAAGAGGGTAGTTTGGAGTAATAAGAAGCAGGAAGAGATGGCTTTCTTTTTTCTTTTCTCTCATATTCCCTTTGGTTGTCAGTGGTATTGAAGGAGATAGAAGTTCAGGTTCTAGCACAGGAGTATATATGCAAGTGTATTCACATTGGGAATTCATGCTCCTGCCTTGAAAACATGTTCTGATGTTTCAAGTCACATTGAATAATGAAGTATTTATACTGTTATGTTCTTTTTCAAATGAGATTAATTACATAGGCATCTAATGACACTTTTTCATTTCTGTTTACATGATTCTTTTAAAATAAATATTGGAATTTATACTTTTGTATGTTAATTTAATAAAAGATTTTTAAGCACATCACTTGTGCTATAGAAATTAATCTGTTTTGGTGTACTCTTTTACAGGATGTAATTAATACTTTATTGCCTAAAGTTTTAACTAGAATAATTGAAGGACTCCAGGATCTTGATGATGATGTCAGAGCTGTTGCTGCAGCATCATTAGTACCCGTGGTAGAAAGCCTTGTGTATCTGCAGACACAAAAAGTAAATATTTTCGCATTTTTTTCCTATAAAAAATGCATTTGTTGTATAGCGTGTTAGAAAAAACATTGAGGTTGGTTTTTTTTTTACATTCTCCATTTTTCTTACGACAGCCCTCTGGTGTATCAGATCTTGATATATATATTCTTGGGAAGAGCGAATTGTGTCTTTTTATCTTTCCCTTTCATGTACAGAATATGTTGCGAACTTCCTTAAAAAGGAAGCAACCATTCCTTGTTCATTTCATTCCTGGTTTTTAGGCACATGAGATTTTTGCTTGTTTTGATTTTGATTTTGACTTTTGATTTTTTATTATGTTTTCATTTTTGAAATGCCTCTTTTAAGGTCCATCTGATTTCCCTCTATTGTTAAAACCAGAACATGTGTATTTGAGAGTACTTCAAAAGCTCAGAAACTAAATTTGTCTTTTCATGATGATTAAGAACGTTTTAACTATATTAAAATTGCTCAGAGGGTCCTGACATGTATGTTTTAGCTGTGTTGTTTTCAAAGTTTATGATTTTTTTTTTTAATGGAAAATACAGTTGGGATATCTTATTTCTTGAGTTTTCCATCTGTTATGAGCCTCACTAGAAAGGTAAAGGCCAAAGTAGAGCTGAGTGGCATTAAAAACAGGAGTAGAGAATTGTTGAAGACGAATAATGTTTCCTCCTTAACTTTCCTCAGAACTGGGATTATCCAAGGTCATTGGGGTTGTATATGTTGTTGAATCAGTAGTGACTCCTGAAATACAGTTTGGCATGGCTGGTGAATATTTCTTGCAAAATTAATAACTGTTTTTTTTTGATAACTGATCTTATAGGTACCTTTCATTATAAATACATTATGGGATGCTCTTCTGGAACTAGATGATCTAACAGCATCAACAAATAGTATTATGACTCTTCTGTCATCGTTGTTAACTTATCCTCAGGTTCAACAATGCAGGTAATTATTTCTGTTCAATGCAATAAAGTAGAAAGTGTTTACATACAGTTCCAGATAATTAAAAATATGATAGTCTAGTGTCTTTTAGAACAGCACTGTAAATTGGGGATGCCAAAGACAGTTATTTTCAGAAGGACTTCTCTAGCCACCAGCTCTTTTGGGGCAGAAACTTAGAGAGGCTATATTCTTGGGTTAATTCCATTATATAATCATTCAACTTGTTCATCCTATGATAGTTAACTTTAGATAAACAATTATCTATTTTATTTTCACCTCTAGTTCTAACCTATAGAATTTTGTAGGCTTTGTGACAGTGGTTAATAGAATTATCAGTGAACATCAGTTTTACATTTCCAAATTTTGCTATTCTGTAAGCATTTTCTTCGTAATGTTTACAAAGAAATATTTTCTTGATTTCAGTAATCACTTACTAGGAAGGAAATACATAATAATGTAATATAATGTTTAAAAGCAGAGAATGGGTAAAGCAAAGACGTAAACCAAAAATTTAGTGTCATTTATTTTCTTGTCTTGATATCTGAAATGAAGCTTAGCTAATGTATTCCCTACCTTTTAGACTGGCTCCTAAATATTAGTATCCTTGGAGATACAGAAAAAAAAATTACAGATGAGAAAGTTAATTACTCTTCTTAGGCTAGTGAGTGTAGTCAATGAATGTTTATGTAATTATGATTATAAATGATTTCTGGTTCTGTGAGTAAATCTATTTCCGATGAAAATCATTGATGTGTGAAAAACATGGAGAGAATGTTTCAAATAATACTGACCTGTGGTCGTCCTTCAATGTTAAATTTAGGCTAGTGGGACAACCCAAAATTGAAATAGCAAAATAAGTGCCTATAAAGTGAAGAGAAAAATTGAAATAGTAGTGCATATATGGTGTTTCCTAATTTTCAGACACTTTCATTGGTATAAGGGTTAAATGAGCTAATCTGTGTGAAAGCCCTTCTCAAGCTGCAAAATGCAAGAATTCTTTATTAGTATTATATATCAGGGGTTGGCAAACTTTTCCTGCCCAGATAGTGAGGCTTTGCCTTTGTGGCCATATGATCTCTGTTAAAGCTACTCAACTCTGTCCGTGTAGCACAAAAGCAGTTGTAGATAATACATAAAGGACTGAACATACCTGTAATCCAGTAAAACTTTATTTAAAAACTCACATAGAGTGAACTTGAACTGTGAGCCTTGTTTGTTGGCACTTGCCCTAAAAAAAAAAAAAGGCTTTGGACTTTAAAATGTATGTATATAATCAAGTGGACAGTGTTGGAAAAGCTAGATAATGTAAAAAAAAAAAAAAAAAAAATCGAGGAATGTAGTGAAAATTCTGTTAATTCAGTGTGGAATAATGTAGTTTTTGATTTTTTTTTTCAAAATTGCCTTAGAAAATTTGCTTCATATGTTATGATATTTGGCAGATACTTTCCAGCTTATGTAAGAGGAAATGCAGCATGTATTTGGAGCATGAAGAGTTACTCTATTAACAAGACCTGCTATAATGCTTTTTCATAATTGAGTCTGTTTTATGTCTGTTTGTGCATGTGTTTAAGTTGTAATTTTATAAGAATTTACTAGATGTGTAAATAAATGTAAAAGGTGATGTTCATATAAATCTGCAAGTAATGAAAATAGTATTAAAAGATGGACCTCCTGAGAGGAACCAAAAGAACAGATAATTACACTGACATATTCTTTTTTCCTCATGTCTTGTTCTACCGAGGTATATATTTCAAATGCTACTTATAAATAATTTGCTAATTTGAGGTAACTTTTATAAATGACTCGTGGATGTGACAGGAATCCTATGGTCCAAGTTGTTAGCCAACTCGTGCTTTGCTTGCTTTCACTTTTAAAATCTAATCTGTGAGAAGGAAGATAATTTGAGTTTTCCTAATTTAGTAATGCTAGATTAGGATAACAAATTCCAAAGCTACTACCATACCATCTCTTGCTTCTTTTGATATATGATAGAGATGGCCCCAAAGGGGGGTATAAATTCTGTGCACCTATTGGTTACCCGTTGGAGTTAACAGTAGGAAAGGAGTAAGGATTAACAATCCTGATTTTTGTGTAGGCTGACTATCAACTAAGATACATGTCCCATTTTCCTGAGTAAGAACAGACTGGGAATAAGTGCAGTTATTCTGAAAAGTTCCAATTGGATAGAGGTGATTCATGGTATTAGTGCCACAGAATAACAATAACCTCATGGTAATGTTTCTGCTACTCTTTATGACTGCATTTGTTCTGTCTATTCTGGTGTTCTAATAACAGTTTTGTATGAGGGTGTTAAGCAAGTGTTCATAGGAAAATTGTATTGTCTCTTTAGAATTTATTCATCAAAAAGTTGCTAGGTCCATAAGGAAATGATATTTAGATGATGTATCAACAGAGTTTCAACTAAGAATGAATAAGATTAATCTGTGCCTTCTTTATTAGTATTCAGCAGTCACTCACAGTTTTAGTTCCACGGGTCTGGCCTTTTTTGCATCACACTATATCATCAGTTCGAAGAGCGGCCTTGGAAACTCTGTTCACTTTGTTATCAACACAAGACCAGGTAAGAACTGATAACTACAGTAATCTTGAAATTTTTAGAGATTAATTTTGTAACATCAATCTGACCACCAGGTTACCCTTGCTTTACATAAAGATCAGGAGAATGCTAGGGCTAGTAAAATTGGTATGGTGACTATGTTAGATACATAAGAATATAATCATCATAAGGGCAGAAATACTTTAATACTGTTCTAGATTGTATTCCCAGCCCATGGAATATTGCTTAACACAAAGGTGACTCTCAGCAAGTTTTTGTTGAAGGAAAGATTGAATCATCCCTTCCTGTCAAAGATCATGTTATTCATTCTTTGCCTGCTCTGTGTGGTTGACAGTTGGATGGTTGGCAAAAACCATCCCAGGTTAGAAAGCTACCTGTGAAGCTCTGCAGTGTGACTTGAAAAGACTGATAATACAATTGCTAGGCACTTACTTCCTTTTAAGGAATACTTAGTCTTAAGAGCATTTTATTTCCAAGTAGTAACACATTTGAAATGCCTATAGAGACCCTTCAGGTAATATCGCTGGGTAGATAGAAATCTGTTATGAGCTGAGTAATCCTTGCCCAGTTTGTAAAAGGCTTCACGTTCCTGTTTTAAAAATAGCATTAAAGGTCAAACAAAATACTAGAATTTAGGGAAGCATCATAAGGAATCCATTTCTTATGCTGTTATTTATAGGTGCTGCAGTTTGAACCAGTGGTCTTTAAAAAACAATGATTAATTTTTTTTGACACTATATTAATACTGTGGATAAATGTCTCTTTTGTGTTCACCAACCATGCATTCCTATGTGAATTAGGAATATTCCATGTAGACCTACTTTAATCTATAGCACAGTATTGTGTTGCACTACCATGAATCAACATTTGTAAATTTCCTATTGCATTATCTTTTTTATCTGATCAGAATCTTCTAAGAAAAAGCTATCACGTCCGTTTTATTAATATGCTTAGTTGATCAGGCATGGGTTCATATAAAGAACTGCTGGCATGGGTTCTGAGTTTTCACTTTTTTTTTTTTTGGTTTTGTGAGTTTTGCCTAAATTTTTTTGATGTAAATATTCTTAAATTCATTTTAGATAGACCTGTTGAAATTATCAAATTTCTTCCCTTCATGTTGTTGTTGTTTTCTGTTTTTTTAATATACTTTACTTTTAGGAGCAATTTTAGGTTTACAGAAAAGCTGAGCAAAAACTACATAGTTCCTGTATGCCCCTACCCATATGCACAGTTTCCCCTTTAGCTAACATCTTGCGTTAGTGTAGTACATTTGTTGCAGTTGATGAACTAGTATTGATACATTATTAACTAAAGCCCACAGTTTACATTAGGGTTCACTCTTTATAGTGTAGATTCTATGGGTTGACATATGTACAGTGGTATGTGCTCACCATTAGAGTATTATACGGAATAGTTTCACTGCGCTAAAAAGTGCCTGTGTCATTTCCACTTTTCCTCCCTTCAAAACCTTAGCAACCGCTACTCTTCTATTGTTCTCATACTTTTGCCTTTTCCAGAATCCCACATAGTTGGAGTTATGTAGTATGTGGGCTTCCCTGGTAGCTCAGATGGTAAAGAATCCGCCTGCAATGCAGGAAACCTGGGTTTGATCCCTGGGTTGGAAAGATCCCCTGGAGAAGGAAATGGCTACCCGTTCCAGTATTCTTGCCTGGAGAATTCTGTGGACAGGGGAGCCTGGCAGGCTGCAGTCCATGGGGTGGCAAAGAGTTGGACACAACTGAGCCACACATACATGTAGTATATAGCTTTTTAATAGTGGCTGCTTTTTCATTTAGCATTACAAAATTAAGGTTTCTCCATGTCTTTTTTATAACTTGATAGCTCATTTCTTTTTATCACTGAGTAATAATATTGCATTGTATGGATGTGCCACAGTTCATATATTCACCTATTAAAGGATATTTTCATTTCTTTCTGTTTTTTATCAGTTTGAATGAAATTTTTAACATTTGTGTGCAGGTTTTGGTATGGGCATAGTTTTCATTGCACTTGGGTAAATACTAAAGTGCACAATTGCTGGATCATATAAGAATATATTTAATTTTATAAGAAAATGTCTTCTAAAAATGTCTGTACCAATTTACATTTCCACCATCAATGAATTAAGAGTTTCTGTTGCCCTATATCCTCTCCCAGCATTTGATGTTGTCAGTGTTGTTGATTTTAGCTTTTCTAGTAAGTGTATAGTGGTATCTCATTATAAATTTGAAGTTCTCTAATGATACATGATATTGAACATCTTTTCATATGCTTATCTTTAGTAATTTTGTTTTGTTTTGCAAAACCATAAGACTTTATAAGGAAGATAGCCTGAATCTCACTTATCCCTGAATCATACTTATCCCATCATAAGTATGTATGTGTATATGCTTGTCTCTAAAATGTTTTTTTATAGAACCACAGTTAATAAGTTATTTATAAATTCTCTCTTTTTTTAAAATTTATTTGCCTGCACCACATGTCTTGGAGGATCTTAATTCCTTGACCAGGGATGGAATCTGGGCCCTGGGCAGTTGAAGCATGAAGTCCTGACCACTGGACTGCCAGGAAATCTCTGAAATCTCATTTGTATTAGATTCTTTTATGACATACCTTGGCATCTTTGAAAATAAATTGTTTAATCCCTGTGCCTTTATCTCTTATGTTAACATGTGAAAGTATTGGCAAGTCTAGCTTCTCAGAGAGTATGAAATAAGAACTCTTAGGCAAACTAAATTAATTTTATTTGGTAATGACTTAAAATCAGGATGTAACTTTTTTTTTTTTTTTTTTGCTGAACTGAGAACTTGACAAAGTGAAGTAATTTATCATTTGTTTTTCCTTTTTTAAAAAAATTAGTTTTTATTGGAGTATAGTTGATTTATCATGTGTGAGCTTCTGCTGTGCAGCAAAATGAATCATACATATATATTCATTTTTTTAGGTTCTCTTCCCATGTAGATCATTACTTATTTTTACTTTCTATAGACTGTATTTATTCATGCAGGTTTATCTATGAATGTATATGTTTATCTGTGAATTACTTTACTGGAATGTCTGGATTAATTAGTGTTGATAACTGCTATCTTTAATAGTGGTTTTAGTCAGAACTCAACTAGGAAAATATATTCTGGACATTAACCTCTAGTTTAGCCATATTTTGTTGACTGGGTAAGCTTTTCTATTCTGTTTGCATCAGAGTCACCTTCTGAGTCATTTGAAAATTTCAGTACATGAAGTAATTTTTATTTGAAAGGCAAGTATTAGCATAATGCTTATAAATTTAGCATGAAGATATACATGAGATTGAATTGGAATTTGGGGGCATGTTTAGTCCAGGATGTAAGAAAATTTAATGTATGCGTATGTAGAGAAGGGAATAAAGACCAAAACCCAGAGTTGACTGAGAATTTGACATTTGAGAACATTAGCATAATTAGGTATCGGCCAGATTTTATAAGGTATGAAGAGAGAGCAAAGTTTAAATATTTATCTGAGTTTCAGTAAATATTGGTTGGACAAATCAATATAGTTGTCTAATTATAGAATTAGGTTTTGTTTTTTGGCAGTGGGCCAAGTAGGATTTCAGACCAAATTAGTAGAGCAGCTCAGAACTCAGTGTGATTCATAACTTTGTGGTAGCTTCTTTCCAGATTTTCTTCCCTGCAACCCCATATCATTTGGTATGGAGATAGAAATGATACCTACTGACATGAATCAGGTGTTCATGGTAAATGATAATCAGATTGCTGCTCCCCCCCCACATCTACACACTTTATGGGTGTGCTTGTGGGAAGATAAAAGAGGGGCCATAGCAAAATGGTGCTGGCAAGATCTTATCCCACACAAGATGCCAATTTTGCCAGTTAATGATTTATTATCAACCTACAATTGTGGAAAATTTTGCATATTACCAACTATTCCTTCTGACTTTGACTGTTCTCATAATCAAGGTGGATTTGTTCAACAGTTATTTTAGTGCCTCCTATGTGCCTACAATTTTCTAGATACTGATTGGTAAGAGGAGATCTGTTTCCTTCTGTAGAGCTTCAAACAGGAAGCTAAGCAAGACAGGAGAAGACAACTAGACAAGTCCTTGTAATTACATAGTGGCCGTTTTATAAAGCCATCATTACATAATGAGGCCAGAATCTGGTAGGGGGAGAAGACAGTCTTACTGGATCCTGACTAGTGAGGTGAGCAAAGGTCAGGGAAGTGTCTTGCTGAAAGTACAGTTGACACTGAGATCTGAAGGATGAATGGAGTTTAACCAGGTTGAAGAGCAGGGTAACAGTCAGAGGAAGAACACGTGTCAAACTCCGGGAGCAGGAGTGAGCATGACGGCACTAAAGAGGAAGGGAAACTGGTCTGGCCGAAGGACTGAGTGTAAGGGGTGTAGATGGCTCAAAGTTTCACCTTGATTTTGTAAATATAGTGACATGTCCGATGTTCTTATTTTTGTTTGTCATCAGCGTTCCTTATTCTGAGTTCCATAAAGGCAGAGTGAAGGCAGGAACACCAGTCTAAATAAAGGAGCTGTACAGAGACTGCCCCATTCTCTTTACACTAAATAACTATCAGTCATTCCCCTGAGTTTTCCCACAGATGCCCACTCCTCCATCTGACCCTCATTATAAAAATGACATCAAGTGCTAATACTGTGTCAGTTATTTAACAGAAACCAAAATATTTTTTAAAAGCCCTCTTAAAACATGAATTCACTTATAACTTGAGTTGTAGTAGTATAGGTTATAGTTAATTTAAACCTAGTGAAGTAAACAGTCTGTGATAGGAATTTTTCTGTAATTTGGATTATACTCTGCTAGACTACTACTGAAGTCCTCAAAACTTTCCAGACTTTGCCTAAGATTAGAAGGGAAATTTGTGACTAGTAGACTCCTAGTTAGTAACATACTAGAAGTCCATTGACTATTGTTTTTTCCATTGACTATTTTTTTAAAATTTTGGGATGGAAAATCCCAACATAGTTAATTTCTAAGCAAATTAAAGTATTGTACCCCTCACTGTACCCCACTCCTAACCAATTCAGTTTAATAAATCTATAAATAAAAAGCAACATTAGGTTACCTGCCTAAGTCAGTGTCCACTGGAAGACAGGCACAAAATTTATGAAAAGAGGTGGAACAACTTTCAGATTTGCAAGAGGCAGGTTGTTTCTGGCTAGGCCAAATTGTACTTAGCGATTTTTGGAGGAAATACTAATAGTGAGCTGAAGCGTGTAACTTTTTGTAACAATATCTAAAAGGAGATGCTTGCACAGTTGTTCAGATAGAACAGTTGTTCAGATAGAACAGCCTCAGCTGTTTTCTCAGCTTTATTTTGTAACTTGTATTTTCTGCTAGGCAGACTTTATGTTGTGTTGCTGGAGAAATCTGCATTTTTAAAAATACTCGTTCCTGTGATGATAGTGACCTGCATATTCTGTTTTTTGTTTGATTTTTTGTTTGGTTGGGCTTTTGGTTTCTCTTTATTTTTTAAATTTTATTTTCCTCTTTATTTATTGACTTGACTTTATAAAGCAAAATTAAACAGAAAATACAGAGTGCCCATCCATATACCTCCTACCCTCTCCCAAATAACTGCTCCCACCATCAATGTCGCACACCAGAATGTTACAGTTAGTGAACGAACGTTGACATGTTATCAACCTATCCATAGTTATATTAGGCTTGACTTTTTTTTTCCTGGGCTGTGCCACATTGCTTACAGGATCTTAGTTTCCCGACTAGGAATTGAACCCCGACCCTTGGCAGTAAAAGCACAGTCCTAACCACTGGACCTCTAGGGAGTTCCCTTGGCTTCAGTCTTGATGTTGCATGTTCATTCTATTGATTTTCAGAGATGTGTGATGATCTTTCCATTATTATATCTTACAGAATAGTTTATCTACCATAAAAACACCCTGTCTTAAAATAATTAAAAAGTAGAATTTACTAGAGTAACAAAGCTTATAGTATGAGAAGACTACTACAATTTATATTACATTAACAGTTTATTAATATAGGGGGGAAAACATCTTCACCTATAGGTATGGCTTTGGGATCTACAAGCAACTGTTTTGATTTCCACTGATGAGGTTAGGGGTGGATTAAGAGAATTGGTAAATATGGTAGGGGGAAATGAGAAGAAATTATAGGAGACTAATATTAAATTATTTGCTTATTGCTATTACAGCTTTCCTAATTGCTGTTCTCTCTGCTGAGGAAAGGAGAACTTTTCTTCTTTCTAATATCCCTTTCCCTTTCAATGAAAAGTAGTTCTTTAAGGCAACCCCCGTCAGTGAGTAGGCTCCCCCAGCGATGATTTTGCAGTCTGTATTAAATTTTTTTCAAACCATTTTGAGAAACATGTGAAAAAAAGACCAGTGTTTTTAGTTTCCTACTGGCAAGAGAACTGTAGGTAGCTTTCTGAGTTATGCAATATCCCTAGACCTTCTCACTTTCTGGAATTTCAGTTAAACATTTTCCAAATTTCTCTTCAGTCTCTTCCAGACAATTCAGTTCAGTCGCTCAGTCGTGTCTGACTCTTTGTGACCCTGTGAACTGCAGCACGCCAGGCTTCCCTGTCCATTACCAACTGCCTGAGTTTACCCAAACTTATGTCCATTGAGTCGGTGATGCCATCCAACCATCTCATCCTCTGTCATCCCCTTCTCCTCCTGCTCCCAACCCCTCCCAGCATCAGGGTCTTTTCCAATGAGTCAACTCTTCGCATGAGGTGGCCAAAGTATTGGAGTTTCAGCTTCAACATCAGTCCTTGCAATGAATACCCAGGACTGATCTCCTTTAGGATGGACTGGTTGTATCTCCTTGCAGTCCAAGGGACTCTCAAGAGTCTTCTCTTAACACCACAGTTCAGAAGCATCAATTCTTCTGCACTCAGCTTTCTTCCAGACAACATAGTTTTTATTTTTTTTAAATTGTGGAAGGATGTGATGTTAAGTACTATGAACTAGTTAATAAAATTTTTAGTTCTTACTCAACAAGCTTGTAATTTGAACAGTAGACAACATGAGTTTCCTTTTCTACAATTCTGAGCACACAATGGATTTAGTTAAGTACCATTTGATTGCTTGATTTGGGTGGGCTTTTGATTTGTTGAGAAATTCCTTAGATTGAGGTTCTAAACCTGAGCTTAAGGAAATCCCTGAAGCTGAAAGCAAAATATTATACATAAGTATGTATGTAAGTATATTTTTCTAACAGAAGATTGTGCAGTCTTTCCCCGATTTTCAGAGGGTTCTTTTTTTTTTTTTTTTTTTTTTTTTTTTTTTCTTTTTTTTTTTTTTTCAGAGGGTTCTTAACCCAAAATAAATTTGGAACTTTGGCCTTAATTTTGTAGTGAACTCAAAGTTGAATTTTCTAGATTGGATATCATCTCACAGTTCTTTTCCTGCATTAATGATGAGCACATACAACTTAAGCTGATTATCTAGCACAACTGTAGTGTGATCATTTATCAAATTTCCCTGACAGAGCACTGATATACAATGAAACCAAAGAGATGTCACTGGTTAGAGCTTGCTTCCATATACAGGATGATTTCAGTTTATTAGAAGTAAAATTCAGTGTTGTTAATCATAATCAGACTTTCTCTAGGTTCCTAGAGACTGTATGCCATTTAATTTCTCCAAATCATTGGAATAATAGGGTGTTTTTGCTCAGAATCTTGTCAAAATTTATCAGCAGTTGAATGTTTTTGATGAAGTCATAACAGTCTTTTCATGGTAGTACTTCTGTTATTTGACTTAAAACTTTCAAAATAAGCTAACGCTGCAGAATTATGTTATAATTTTGATTTTGTTTTTAGAACTCTTCATCTTGGCTTACACCTATCCTTCCTGATATGCTTCGACATATATTTCAGTTTTGTGTTTTAGAAAGCAGCCAGGAAATTCTGGACCTCATTCACAAGGTATGTGGTGAATATATCTGTACTCCTTTTCCCAGTGCCTTGGGAGATGTAAAATTTTTTTTCATAATTGTGTACAGTTGTCGATCAGGAGTTTAAGGAATTAGAAATCATCCAAGACATTTGAATAGTCTGGAGATCAAGGAAATAGACTTTTTATGGATTATAATGGTTAAGTTCTTGTTAGTTGTGTGACCCATTAGGCAGGTGTTTTAAGCACTTTATTCATAGCCTCAATACAGAAAATAAAAAATGAAGAAAAGACAACTTTTTTCCATCACTTATTTTGCTTTCTATCAGGATGCTTATCTGTCCTATAGAGTATCTTTTGAGATTTATTGGTAATGTATAGAGTCTGATTGTCATAATTTGGACTTGTACTTTTTCCTTTTATTTAGGAATATTGGTCATATGTGTCGGAACCTATAAAGAATAGCCACTTGATATGTTTAATAATATTTATGGGAGAAAATGGCACTGTTGTACCTTTAATACCTGTTAACGTAGTCTTGAATCATTGGCCTCTGAAGTGGCTCATTGTTAACAGCTGTGGGTTAACATTGGTGGTGTTTCTACATGCTGGCCCTAGCCCATTTAATGTTAGGCATCAAGACAAGTGCTTTAGGGCTTCCCTGGTGGCACACACTGGTACAGAATCCACCTGCCGATTCCGGAGACTTGGGTTCAGTCCCTGATCAGGAAGCATTCCACATGCCTCTGAGCTGCTGAGCCCACACGCCACAACTGAGCCTGTGCCCTAGAGCCTGGGAGCCGCAGCCACTGAGCCTGAGTGCCCCGGAGCCCTGCTCTGCGGCAAGAGAAGCCCCCGCAGCACCAAGGAGCCAGCACGGCCATAAATAAATACATAATTTTTTTTAAAGTGCTTTATTGAGTAAGATCATGAATCAAGATTTACATTGTTTTTAATTTATACTAGGATATTACTCTAGTATATTATTCTGATATGCTTCCCTCATAGCTCAGTTGGTATAAAGAATCCGCCTGCAATGCAGGAGACTCCAGTTTGACTCATGGGTTGGGAACATCTGCTGAAGAAGGGATAGGCTACCCACTCCAGTATTCTTGGACTTCCTTTGTGTCTCAGCTACTAAAGAATCTGCCTGCAATGAGGGAGACCTGGATTCAGTCCCTGGGTTGGGAAGATTCCCCTGGAGAAAGCAAAGGCTACCCACTCCAGTATTTTGGCCTGGAGAATTCCATGGACTATAAAGTCCATGGGGTCACAAAGAGTTGGACACGACTGAAGAACTTTCACTACTCTGATATACTAGATATTACTAGGATATTACTCTAGTATATACTAAGGGTATTACTCATCTAAATTTAGCCAGAGCTGTTATATATTGAAGCATGTATTGAATATAGGATTGCATATAGAGCTTTATGATACAAAGAAAGGATTCCAGATATTTACTGAAATTTTGATAACTTTTTTTATGGATATTTAAAAAAATGGTTTTCATAAAATACTGAGGAAAATACTTTGTATTCTTTTTTTAAAAACTTTCTTTTGTATTACTTTTTTTTTAGTATACAAACTTATCTACCCTAAAACAGTATTTCAGAGTACACCTATATGTTGAATTTTAAAATTAATTTTTGTGCTATTTCCTACCTTTTTTTTTCAATTCAGTATCACTAAAAGTATTAGGTCTTATTAGGCCTTGCTAGAAAAATTTCATTTTCTTGTTCCCTTCTCATTCTGCAGGTTTGGATGGAATTGTTGAGCAAGGCTTCAGTTCAGTATGTAGTAGCGGCTGCTTGTCCATGGATGGGTGCGTGGCTTTGCTTAATGATGCAGCCTTCTCATTTACCTATTGATTTAAATATGTTGCTGGAAGTAAAAGCTAGAGCCAAAGTAAGTGTAGAGGAACATAATGTATTTGTATGTTCAACTCATAATCATTAATACGGTAACTGTGTTAAGAAATCTGTATTGCTTTACTATAAGTGTGATATTGTAACAGAAGGAAAAATTATTGGAACCTTGACAAAATGCATAGTAATTTTTATCCATTAAAGTTTTGTGAAAGAACTGTATTCTAGTAGAATTGGAACAAATCAGATTGTTTTTTATGTTGTCTATTAAATTTTAATGGTAAATCTTTAATTATTGTTTCCCCCCTTATTCACTTAGGAAAAAACAGGTGGTAAGGTGCGCCAGGGCCAAAGCCAGAGTAAAGAAGCACTTCAGGAGTACATTGCAGGTGCAGACACCATCATGGAGGACCCCACCACCAGGGACTTTGTTGTTATGCGGGCCAGAATGATGGCAGCCAAGTGAGTATACATAAATTCAAAAGTCATTTAACAAAAGATTCCTCCCATGTGTCTGTCAATCCTTCCATCATACTAGAGTAAGAGAAAAATTAAAATCTAAGAAAACATTTTTCATTCTTTTGAAGTTTTAAAAATAAGATTTGTATTTTTTTGGTGCACATATACTTTAATATTTAAGCTTAGGTAAGGTCATCTTAAATGGCAGATACCAAAATTTGTTTGGGAAGGCAACCCAGCAATTGCACAGTCCACAACAAAATTTGAACACCTAGGCCACATAACTGTTTTCAGGCCTAAAAATCTCCTTTGTTTGTTTTGTTGCTGTAGTTGCTAAGTCATGTCCGACTCTTTGTGACCCCATGAGCTGTTGCCCTCCAGGCTCCTCTGTCCATGGGATTTCCCAGGCAAGAATACTAGAGTGGTTTGCCACTTCCTTCTCCAAGGATTTATATTTTTTTATGAAGATAAGATAGGAGTTAAGTCTTCCCTGGGAAAAGTTATAGCTTCAGTAAGGGAAACTTTTTTATAAAGTAATTTTATAATTATATAAAGTAATTATACAGAATAATTATATTAAGTAATTTTATAATTTTATAAAGTAACTTTTATAGTAACTTCTTTTTTTCTCCCTCTTAGGTTGTTAGGAGCCCTTTGTTGCTGTATTTGTGATCCAAGTGTAAATGTGGTAACCCAAGAAATTAAACCAGCTGAATCCCTTGGCCAGTTACTACTCTTCCATTTGAACTCCAAATCTGCCTTACAGAGAATTAGTGTAGCTTTGGTAATCTGTGAATGGGCTGCTTTACAGAAGGTAAGATTTTGCCCCCAAATAAATGAAGACAATCTAAACCAGATTCCATTAGCTGTTAGGATCATTTTCATTGTATTTTACAAACAGAAAAGTGAAAATTTTCTCTGTAAAAAAAATTGAACATTTATAGAAAAGTATTCCAAATTATACTGAAACATTGTTTCTCTCTCATTTGCCTTTAACCCTAGCCTTTTTTCCTAGAACCCCCAGTTTTGTACCTGAGAACTACAAAACATAAGAGGCTTTGAGAGCTAGAAGTCCATTTGTATGAGTAGTAGCAAGGGCAGATTTTTGGTCACAGGAAGAATAAAATCAGCACATTTAAACCCAAATCTTTGTGTTTCCAAATAAACCATTCCCTTGCAGCCCCTTTAGTTTTTAACTTTTAGTAAGATGTATTGATTTTGTGTTAAGAATTGCTTCTGTAAATCAAAGAAACTTCCTGCTGGCTTTGTTTATTCCATTGACTGGAATTCTGGAAATTTAACTGTCTGCACTTGCTGTGAGAGTTGCTTGTTACTGCCTCTTAACAGTTTGTCAAAGCTGTGTCTAAAAGTAATTGAGCCATGCTCTATTGCAACTGAAACCCCAGCTTTGCCTCTGGAAAGAAGCAAGGCTCATCTGTTTTTAGGCAGGACGTGGTGTGCTGGAGAGGCAGTGATGCTGTGTTTTTGTGCCTCTCAGACTCAGCAGCAAGTGTTGACAGTTCGGTTTCTGGACCCTCACAGAGCTTCTCTGGACTTACTCTGTGAAGCCCAGGCTGATCACCCAGATCCCACAGAATCCCTCATGGCTCACCACTGAGGTCATTCCCCCTCTGGTTGGGGCAGGCAGCAACCAGAGAGAGTGGGAAGGGTTAGTTAAATTTGGGGGCAGGTGAGTAGCTTTTAAATTATATATCCATTTCTACAGTATGGCATGTGAAACTGTGGGTTCAATTGTTAAGAAATCTAATGAGTTTTTAAATAACATTTTTTAGTGCATGCTAAGTGTTCTTTCCTGACTGATTTCTTTTTACAGTTGTATATTTTTAAATCTGTCTTGAAATAAATTCAGAATAAAGTAAGAGTAATTAGGTGGAAAATTTAATGGAATTGTAATAGTTCCATGTGCATGTTCTGTAGTCATTCATATTAAAATTTTAGAGTAGTTTGGGTGTGATACCTTTTCTCTGTGAAACTAACTTATGTTCTGGGAGATAACAGAATATAGATTAAAAAACAATAGAAATTTAGACTTGGTAGTTTGCAAGTGAAGATTATGCATTTTTGAATTATATTTACATATTTGCCATGAATATTTGTTGTCTGTTGTATTTTAGGAGTGTAGAGCTGTTACCCTAGCCGTGCAGCCACGCTTACTTGATATCCTTTCAGAACATTTATATTATGATGAAATTGCGGTTCCATTTACACGAATGCAAAATGAGTGTAAACAGCTTATTTCATCACTAGCTGATGCACATATTGAAGTTGGTAATAGAGTAAACAACAACGTTTTTACAATTGATCAAGCTCATGACCTGGTGAGTAAAGAAGTGACTTTCTTAATTTTAGAGCATGAAATAAGATAAGAAATTTGTCAATGTCCTGTTTACCACAAAAACACTTAATTTGTTGAATGTATTTGTGGCTTGGTAGCCTATCATATATTCAGAATAAAGTAAGAGTAATTAGGTGGAAAATTTAATGGAATTAAATTCCCTTTGGAAAGGTTATTTCATTGTATTGACTTTTCTTCAAACAAGAGAATGGGAAAGGGATTTTTTTTTTTTTAATCTCAGCTTTGACAAACCAATACACCTTTATTAGAAAAAGCTGTTGTCTTTTGTCATTTCTCAGTTTTGTCTAAGACTGGCAGAGTATGGGGGGAAAAAAAAATGTTTCTGAGTATTTCTCCTCCTCCCCCAACTTACAGTGAAAACATTCAAACATAAGAGAATTACACAATGAATACTCATATACCTACCAACTAGATTCCACAGTTAACATTTTACTAAATTTGCTTTATCATATATATGTATTAATTATAATATGCAACCATTAATCCATATTTTTGATGTGTTTCTAAATAAGTTGCAGACAGCTATCGCTGCACCTCAACTAAAATTCAGGATTTTCCCTTTTTTTTGCTCTTTTTTTGTGTCATTAACTAAAATTTAGTTTTTATGGTGATTTGCTCTTTCTTTGAGGTAAAGCTTATGTTCTGTGAATTGTACAAATCTTCAATGGAATATATGATGAATTTTAACAGGAATGTACACCTTTGAAACCCAAACCTCTGTCAAGATACAGCCAGGGCCATACCCACTCCCCAGTCAGCCTCCTGCCCTCAGAGAACCCTGGTTCTGGTTTCTCGTGCACCGTAGATTATTTTTGCCTGTTGTTGAATTTCATATAAATGGAACCATATACTCTCTGCTGTTCAATGTAAGGATCTTTTTCAGCATGGTGTTTTTTAAAATCATCTGTGGTGTTATATGTATCAGTAGTTTATTCTTTTGTATTGCTGAGTTTTCTTTCACTGTATAAACATGCCACATTAAGTGTAAGCCCTTCTCTTGATGAACACTTGGGCTGCTCCAAGTTTTCAGCTGTTATGAACAGAGCTGCTATAAACATTTTTGTATAAGCTTTTTTTAAGACATGTTTTCATTTCTCTTGGGTAAATGCATAGGAGTAGAATTGCTAGGTCATAGGCTGAGATGTTTATTTAGTTTTATAAAAAATTGCACTTTCCCAAAAGTGACTATATCATTTTACCTTCTAATCAGCAATATATGAGAGTTCTGGTTGTTCCACGTCATCACCAACAGTTGGTGATGGTCACTCCTTGTAATTTTTGCCTTTCTGGTGGTTTTGTGACAGTGGCATTGTGGTTTTAACTTGGCATTTCCTTGATGACTAATAAGTGTAACACTTTTTTATGTCTTATTCACCATTTGTTGATCTACCTTTCCAAAATGTGTGTTCAGCTCTTGTCTATTTTTAATTAGGTTGTCTTTTTATTATTGAGTTGTAGGAGTTTTTTAATATATTTTGGATACCAATCCTTTATCATATAGATGCTTTTAGAATATTTTCTCCCAGTATGAGGCTTGCTTTGTCTTTGAATGAGCAGGTATTTTTAAGTTTGATGAAGTCTAGTTTATCAGTTGTTTTCTTTTATGGTTATTGTGTTCTGTGATCTAAGGTACCTTTTCTTATCTCCAAGTGGCGAAGGTATTCACACACATTTTCTTCTAAAGCATTGTAGTTTTAATGTTTAATCCTCCATATTTATGTTTATATATAGTGCTAAATAGTGACTGCATAGTTTCATTTAGATACCTAATTTTTTCATTGGCATTTATTGAAAAGATTTTCATTGTCCCATTGTATTGCTTTCTTTCCTTTGTCAAAAGTTATTTGAAATGGATGTGTAATTCTTTATCTGGACTCTATTTGTTCATTCTGTTTCTCTCTCTGTATGCCAGCAACAGTGTTTTCATTACTGTATCTCTGTATTTAGTAAATCTTTGAGGTTAGGTAGTGTGAAAGAGTTCTTCCTGAGTTATAGAATCAGAAGTTCAGCTACTTTACTTGAGTTGATCCTGTGAAGGAGCATATTTCATTTCTTATCCCCCTTTCTTATTTAAAAAAAAACAGTATAGTTGAAATTGTTTTTGGTCTCAACTGTGAAAAAAAGCTAAAATTGCTCGTCTTCTTTATTGTTTTTATATAATTTCTCCTTTTTTGTCTCCCCTCCCCCATATTTTGCTTTCTTAGAATAAAATCTCAAATTTTCTTTAAGGTCTGGGGTCCCTTTTTACTGTTTCTGACAAGATTTTTTAAAGCTATTACATGGCCTTTTAAAGCTTTTATTATTCAGACCTCTTAGTCCCTAGTGGAACTATTGTTCTGTTTCATCAACTTCCTTAGTCCAGTGGTTTTGACCTAGGATACCAGAGTCTCCAGAAGAGCATATTTGAGGGAAGAACGGTTTTAAAAGATTAATCTAGACCCTGGCTAAGAGTTGCTCTTTGTATTTTTCTTTGCATTCCTATTTTTCTCTTACCTGCCAGATACAGGCATTTCTTGACGGTCTTCCTTTGTCTCTTACCATTCGCATAATTTAGTTCTTATCCATGGGCTGCACTGTCTTCTCTTGATCTTTTATGTTCTTCAATTAGGCATTTTTGTTTGGATATCTCTTTCAAACTTAACACCACCAAAACTGGAATTTATTTTTTAACAGAAAATAGCCCTTTTTATCCACAGTCTCAAATCTTGTTAACATTTCCTTTCAGAAAGTTTCATGTGTTTATTCTTTCTCTGTTTCCATCACTACAACCCAGTCAAAGGCCTTAGTATTTTATGACTAGGTCCTGACTCATCTCTCAGGCTCCGGGCAGTCTCTGGTTCAGTTCACCCTGCCTGCTGTGCCAGACTAGTGAAGTTCTTGGTGCCACTCTGAGCACATCCCTCCCCTACTTAAAAACATTGTTTTCTTTTTCCTTTTGGTTTTTTCCTTTCTTACTTTCAGCACCACCTCTAAACTCCCCATCTCTTTTCTTATTATTTCTCAAACTTCCTCCACTTAAGCCTAGTTAGTTTTTCTCTTGCAAAAGTACACCACCCTTGGTCACTTTCTTTGCTTCACTTATTCTCTCTTCCGTGTCTGAACTCTTCCCTTTGCTGAAAATTCTCTATCCTCAACCCTCCATGCTCATCCCAAGTTCATTTTTGACATTCTTTCATCTAAACCCTGTGTTTAAGCGATGATGACTGCTGTCAGTTCCTTGAACAGTGCCTCAACTTCCACTCACTACCTCAACTCTTTTTGCCAAGATGTCCTCATAACTCCAGACTTAACTATTGTTTAAAAACCTAGCATCAGTGTTAACTGCCTCTAACAAACTTTCATTGCTTTTGTCACCTGAGAAGAGTTAAGCTACCCTTGTGCTATCACAGAAACTTGCACTTACCTTAGTTTCATGTTATATTGTCTTTGTTTACCTGTGTATCTCCCACATTAGTCTCAACATTTTTTTTGAGTGTATAAAGACACTGGTTTTACTAATGTTTTAGTATTACTCATTAAATATTCGTTGACTGAATGAATGAATGGAAATTGGAAAGCTTCACCTAAGCTGCCTATAATCATTGAAAATTGACAGAAGCATAGTGTATTTAGGACAGTGTTTTTAAACTTTTAGTAGTGAACCCTGTTTCAAATAATCTTATGCAGAGCTTGAACACATAAAACAGACAAAACAAAGTGGAGAATATAAGCTAGAAGTGGTATATGATCATGTTTCTTTGTAGAGAACAGATCATGATCAAGCAGATAAAGCTCAATTTAAAGTCTTTCATATTTTTAGTGATAAAAGAAGATATTATCTGTGTGCATGTTTTGCTTCTCATAATGAGTCCAGTCTTGCCCATAAGAAAGTTGATCATTTCTAAGTCTGAAAAATTGGGTTATCCATTTTTTAAAAGTTAGGTTCTTTAATGTTACAGACTTTTCTGACCAACATTGATCAGATTGGATCCATTTATAGAGCCTTTTTATAGAGTCTTTTTATGACTCCAGTTATTTATCAAACAAGAAGACTATTTTTGTTATATAAGCCATCATACTATCTTTAAATGGTAATTTAAAAAACATGTGCACACAAAATCTTGTACATAAATGTTCATAGCAACATTATTTGTAATATTAACTAAGGTGGAACCAACCCAACCACTCATCAGCTAATGAATGGAAGAATGCAATATGGTATATCCATGTAATATAATATTATTTAGCCAAAAAAAGGAATGAAGTAATTATACATGCTAAAACATCAGTGAACCTTTAAAGATGCTAAATGAAAGAATCTGGTCATAAAAGATTATACATTAGTTTATATGAAAATGTCCAGAATAGGCAGATCTGTGAAGATAGAATGTAGATAAGTGGTTACATAGGATGGGGGAAATGAGGTGTTACTACTAATAGGTATTGAGTTTCATTTTGGAGATGATGCAGATGTTCTAAAATTGTAGTGATGATTGTACAATTCTGAATATAGTAAAAACCACTGAACTGTACACTTTGAGTGTACCGTATATAAGTTACATTTCATTAGGTTGTTTTAAAAAGATGATATATATGGAATTTAGAAAGATGGTAATGATAACCCTATATGCAAAACAGAGAAAGAGACACAGATGTACAGAACAGACTTCTGGACTCTGTGGGAGAAGGCGAGGGTGGGATGTTTCGAGAGAACAGCATCGAAACATGTATATTATCTATGGTGAAACAGATCACCAGCCCAGGTTGGATGCATGAGACAAGTGCTCGGGCCTGGTGCACTGGGAAGACCCAGAGGGATCGGGTGGAGAGGGAGGTGGGAGCGGGGATCGGGATGGGGAATACATATAACTACATGGCTGATTCATGTCAATGTATGACAGAACCCACTACAATATTGTAAAGTAATTAGCCCAACTAATAAAAGTAAATGAAAAGAAAAGAAAAGGAAAAAAAATGAAAAGATTTTAAAAAAAGATATAATGAACAGTCTTCTAATGGAGCTTGTAAAGTAGTCTGATGCCACAGTCGTAGCTTCAAGCAGTTTTTGGTAATTAAAGAATTAACAACTGTTATACCATTTTAAAAGAATTGGTTTATATTTTCCCACAGTGTTATTTCACCAAAGTACTATGTGGGTATTATGTGTGATTTTTCACTCAAACTTACTAAATACAAGAAGTCTCTGAAGAGATTGTGTCTTTCTTAAAAAAGTATAATACATTGTTAAATAAGTCAGATTAAAATAAAGTTTACTTGGAAGGTTTTAGACATTTAGTTTATTGAATACTAAAATGTACTAATTATTGTAGAATTTACAATTGAAACAAAGTTTGCTGTCTCCCTTTAAGAATTTACAGGCTACTTGGGGTTGATGTCATTAATGATTCTTGATTTCTCTCTTTAATAGGTCACTACTGTTTTTAATGAAGTCACATCATCCTTCAATTTAAATCCTCAAGTATTACAGCAGTTAGATAGTAAACGGCAGCAGGTCCAAATGACAGTTACAGAGACCAACCAGGAGTGGCAAGTGTTGCAGTTGAGAGTGCATACTTTCGCTGCATGTGCAGTTGTGAGCTTGCAGCAACTTCCAGAGAAGTTAAATCCTATTATCAAACCATTAATGGAGACAATTAAAAAAGAAGAGAATACGCTAGTGCAGAACTACGCGGCTCAATGCATGGCCAAACTACTTCAGCAGTGCACAACAAGGACTCCCTGTCCCAATTCAAAAATTATTAAGAATCTCTGTAGCTCACTTTGTGTGGACCCATATCTAACTCCTTCTGTCACATGTCCAGTACCAACACAAAGTGGCCAGGAAAATTCTAAAGGTATATATCTAAACCTTTTTTGGGGGTAGGGAAAGAATTAACCATTTAAATTTGTTTACAGTTATCTACAGGTATAATTTAAGCAAAATCCAGTTTATGTTGTAGCTTTTTATCATTTTGAGAGAATTTGCACTTATTGCTAATAAAATCACAGCCCTCTTAACTCATAAGTTATTTATAAAAGACCTGATATCTTTGAGGTCTCTGAGTTTTCACATTTAAGATGACTAAATCCTATAAGACAGGTATTAACCCTTAACTTCTCTTTCAAGATCATCATTATAGGGTTTTCTGTTGACAGGGCTAGAAAACTTAACTGTATCCAATGGTGACTGAAAGTTCTTCCTATAAAATTCTGTTTTTCTCTAATTTAGTACATGTCTTATGAGATAAGTGGACTCTGTTATCAAATAGTGTTTAAACAGCTTTTCTGTTTTCCTCCAAAAAATGTATATGTAACGTAATAACTGCTCTTTGTAGTCTAGTCTCAAGGACCAATGTTTTGTCACATGCCTTAGTCCTGATTTCCTTCCATCCCCTCCCTGAGAGCTAGTTGAGGCAACAGTATTTTGCATTGGTTGATGTTTCTGAATTCATGGTTACTGTAGACTTTTTTTTTTTTTTTAAGAGAGAACTTACTTGCAGTATTTTTTAATGTGTCTTTTTATGCCAGGAAACAGTTACTCATTTTTAAAGAATTAATGTACTTTTAACAGAAGGTGGTACAGTCAGCCTTGCATTAGATATTTCTGGTTGTTAACAGGATTCTGCAACCTTGGCTGTATTAAGTATGGCCCTATGCAGATATCAAAATGTTTAACTTAATGTTGCATATTACTGATTTTTGTGACCATTTCATTGTCTAGAGAAAATATCATTGGCCTATAAAAATTGAGGCTTGAAAGACAGTTTGAAAACGTGTTGTATCTTTTGGAACAGGAAACATTTGGTCACCTATATTATGCTTTAAGGATTATTTGACTTTTTTCCTTAATAGGATCCAACTCTGAAAAAGATGGAATGCATCATACTGTCACCAAGCACCGGGGTATAATTACACTCTATCGGCATCAGAAAGCTGCTTTTGCTATCACAAGTAGGCGAGGTCCTACCCCCAAAGCCATCAAAGCTCAAATAGCCGATCTTCCTGCAGGAGGTAGTGGAAACCTCCTTGTTGAACTTGATGAGGTAAATAGTTTTTCTTCTTTGAATACTCTTGACTTTAAAGCAGAATTTTTTTACAGATTAGATTGAGAGCTAAATTGTCATATCAGCTTCTAGAATTATATTTTTAAGTGAATGAACTGGAGCTAATAATTTTTTGGATTATGCCAGCAACAGAGTTCAGAAAAACTACAAACTTCAAATTTCTCAAGCTTCTTATTTTTACCAGTATAGCTTTCTGATTATCTTGCTAGCAAGAAACCCTCTCAGTAGTGGGTGTATAAGTCATTCATGAATATGAACTAATTCACTCCTGTAACAGTGACTCCAGAGATGTTAATAGTGAAAGTTAACTTTTCTCAGTCTTATCAGTGTTAGGAATTACTGTTGATATTCAGAGGATAAGTTTATAGTGTCAAATAACTTGTTACCTTTTAGTCAACTTGAAATTTATTAATTGTGTGATGTGAGGTAGGGATCTAAATTTATTTGCCCATAGGAACAACCAGTTATCCTACCATTGAATCTTTTCCTCCCTAGTTGATGATAATAGCTCCTCTGTTATATATCCTGCTTTCCTATATGTAAGGATCTCCTTGGGCTTTCTATTCTACTTCATTGATCTACTTGTTCTACAGTACAGTTTTTAGAGACAATTTAAAGAAACGTTTGGTGGGACTTCCCTGGTGGTCCAGTGGTTAAGACTTCGTGCTTCCAGTGCAGAGGGTGCAGGTTTGATCCCTGGTTAGGGAACTAAGATCTCACGCTGCTGTGTGGCTGAAAAAAAAAGAAAAACTTTTTTTAACTGTTTGGTTTTGAAAAATCTTACAGTCACATTTTTAACAATGGAATTCTCTAGGTAGCTCTACTGGTTGCAAGACATAGGAACTTACCTGAGTTGAGCAATAAACTATCAGTGCTAAAAAGCATGTGTTTAATATATTTCTATAAAGTATAAGCCTATTTTGTTTGTTTTTTTAAACCAAAATCTTATTGTCTATATTCCTTTAAAAATATTCTGTGAATGAAGCCTTTTTCACTAACTATATTCTTCTCATCTTAATTTTTTTTTTTCATTTATTTTTATTAGTTGGAGGCTAATTACTTCACAACTTTGCAGTGGGTTTTGTCATACACTGACATGAATCAGCCATGAAGTTACATGTATTCCCCATCCCGATCCCCCCCTCCCACCTACCTCTCTACCTGATTCCTCTGGGTCTTCCCAGTGCACCAGGCTCGAGCACTTGTCTCATGCATCCAACCTGGGCTGGTGATCTGTTTCACTATAGATCATATACATGCTGTTCTCTCGAAACATCCCACCCTCGCCTTCTCCCACAGAGTCCAGAAGTCTGTTCTGTACATCTGTGTCTCTTTTTCTGTTTTGCATATAAGGTTATCATTACCATCTTTCTAAATTCCATATATATGTGTTAGTATGCTGTAATGTTCTTTATCTTTCTGGCTTACTTCACTCTGTATAATGGGCTCCAGTTTCATCCATCTCATTAGAACTGATTCAAATGAATTCTTTTTAATGGCTGAGTAATATTCCATGGTGTCATCTTAATTTTAATCAAAAATGTGTACTTCGATTTGCATAGTTCCTTCACTTAAAAATATAATTGTATCTTTCTGGAGGGACTTTTTTTGTATTTAATTATGAAATTACTGCTAAGTATGAGGTTATATTAATCTTGTTAAATTAAACAGATGCTTATATTCTGTCCCTTGAAAGTGAAAGTCACTCAGTCGTTTTCAACTCTTTGTGACCTCCTCGTGGACTATACAGTACATGGAATTCTCCAGGCCAGAATACTGGAGTGGGTTGCCTTTCTCTTCAGGGGATCTTCCCAACGCAGGGATCGAACCCAGGTCCCCCGCATTGCAGGCAGGTTCTTTACCAGCTGAGTCACAGGGGAAGCCCAAGAATACTGGAGTGGGTAGCATATCCCTTCTCCACGGAATCTTCCCAACCCAGGAATCAAACCGGGGTCTCCTGCATTGCAGGCAGATTCTTCACCAACTGAGCTATCAGGGAAGCCATGCTATCCCTTAAGCAAATGTAAATAAGGACAGGTCATGGTAAGTTTCTTTGGGGTAGAGAAAAGAAGAAAAAAACTTGTCACTTAGGACTTCCTCTAGAAACAGCACGCATTCTTCTATTTCTTTTCTCCAACCCCCCAAAAATATTTTACTTTGGATGTAAAAATCTAGCTCAGGATTTTATGCCTATGTAAATTTATTGAAAGGTGTTTTATAGTTATAATAAGTATGTCCAATAATTGCTTCATTGGTTAATGGTAACACTGAATTCTTAACACTGATTTTTAAATTCTCTTAATAACATTTTGAAAGCATTAGATATACTTTTTTCTGAAATCTTGTTTTCACCTAACATTTAATTTTTAGGCTCAGAAGCCTTACTTGGTACAACGGAGAGGAGCTGAGTTTGCCTTGACAACTATAGTGAAGCATTTTGGTGGTGAAATGGCAGTGAAGTTGCCACATCTCTGGGATGCTATGGTTGGCCCATTGAGGAATACAATCGACATACATAACTTTGGTGTGTACATATTTTTCCGAGTTGGGATTTAAACAGATTTCAGTGTATATCCATTACATATGTCTTTATAAAGTAACAATGCCTGTGCCTGTTTATCCCAGGCCAGCTGGTAAGTTTTTAAATAGAAGGTTCGTAAAAACATTGATTTTCATATTGTATACTTTCTTGCTTTTTACTTTTCCTGTTACGTATTTAGAAAGAGATTTGAAATGGATCATTATATTAAGCTTCTTTAGTTCTTTAGAATTAGTACCTCAGCAATTAAATTAAGGGTGTGGTATTTCATTTTATATTATAAAGCAAAAGAGACTCTTCCACAGTAGCTGGGGGAGTGCTAAGACTTTTTGTACGCTCTGAATTTTGAAAAACTATTTGTAAGGTAATATGCACTTATATCAATGTATCCTAATAGATGGAAAGTCCCTCTTGGAAAAGGGAGATGGCCCTGCCCAAGAACTGGTGAATTCTCTGCAAGTTTTTGAAACAGCAGCAGTGTCAATGGATTCTGAGCTTCATCCCCTGGTAACTAACTAATGCAAGTGTAGTTTTTTTCCTAATAAAATGAGTAGTCTTATTAGAGAGACTTAAGGCTTGAATGAAAAGTACAACTATGATGTCATCCCTTATGATTTCATTTTCTTCTAGATGCTATAACTAGATTCCTTCTTTTCCTGACAACTTAACTCTTCCAGGCTTTGAGGCAGAGCCGGGTGTGTGAATGAGAGAAAACCCACTCTGAGAGCTTAGAATATAGGGCAGTAGGAACAGGGCTCTTATCACACTGAAGGCAGCTGCAAACACAAAAGAAAGCTGCATCCCTGTTCATCTATACCATCTTAATAATATAGTCCAGGAACAGAAGAATACAGGTGATAAAACCTTCCCTAGATAAATGTAATGGTAGGAGGAAGTTACCTCTCTGAGATGAAACTAGTCAGTGGCAAAGATACAACATGGGTTTATTTTTTGACTGTTAAAATATCTCTCACCAAAAAATTAGAATAGAGGGAGGAGGAACATAGACCAGAGAATTAATTATCTGGTGTTCCACTGAAGAAAGTATTGATACTATTCTTTCCATGTAACTGTAATAGGAATCTCTCTGCAATTTATAACATCGTAAAAGGTGCTAGCGTTAATCCTTTGTTCATATAGGAGAGAGTAGAGGGAAATTTTTCTGTTTATATAGTAATAAAACATATTCTTTTACTTGTTAAATTTTGCGAATTTATCATTAGTAAAGAAGGGCGGAATTCATCTGTATGTGCTCAACCTCCATGATCAAACAGGATGCATTCAGCTGAACTGTAAGGCTAGTTTGTTGAGCGAGTACCTGACTCTCATCAGCATTAATCCTGGCTTCTGTGCATCAGACATTTAATAATGGGATATGTCATGCTCTTGTGATTATATTGCGTATGGAAAGCCAGGAAGTTAAAGTGGAAAATAGCTACCAGAGTATGGTGCCTAGAACAAAATCAGGATCACCCAACCCAGTGAATACAAAGTATGTACTTAAACCTAAGCCAGATTTGGAGGGGGCTGATGATGTGTAGTGTCCTTTTCCTAGCCTCAGTAGGAGAATCGTGCAAGTGCCTTTGATGTGTTCCCTACGAATTTTGGGAAGTATTGAGTGTTCCCTGGTGCCTAAGAGAATATTGAACAGGGGAGAAGTTCTGCACCTATCTATTCTTTTTGAAAGCATTATAATAATGTAGATTTCGATTAAATTCTTATTGAGGATATTCTGACAGTGTTTTGAGGTAACTGGAGATAATTCTTGGATTTAGCATCACTTGGAATATTGAGAACCTCTGAGTAAAGGCCATTATAGTTGTATTTTAAACATTAAATTCCCTAATGAGTCTTCTGACTTGTCTTAAACTTTTTGTTTTTAGCTGGTACTGCACTTGCCTCATCTGTACATGTGCCTTCAGTATCCCAGCACTGCAGTGAGGCACATGGCTGCTCGTTGTGTGGGCGTCATGAGCAAAATAGCTACCATGGAAACAATGAATATATTTTTGGAGAAGGTTCTTCCATGGCTGGGAGCAATTGACGACAATATCAAACAAGAGGGTGCAATTGAAGCACTTGCCTGTATCCTTTTTCACTTTGAAAAACTACACAAATTATATTTGTTTTATTTAAAAGTGACTAAAATAAAATTTATTCAGATATATTTGGGGAGTTTCTTGGCAGTCCAGTGGTTAGGACTCTACACTTTCACTGCTGAGCAAGCCATGTTGGAATTGGGGGGTGGGAGGAGAACAAGCCAAAAAAAAAACAATACCAAAAACAGATGTGCACACAACCTACCTTGTTCCAAAAAAAAGAAAACTATTTTTTTACATTTTATTTAGAAGTGTTATTTTTATTGCATTATATTATACCTGTATTTACATTTTATTATGATAATATTCACACAAAAAATTGAAGAAATATTGTTAATTTTAAGATACTTTTTATAAGCAAAAAATATATAGTCATTATGTTTTTAAATATTAGGTTGGCCAAAAAAGTTTGTTCAGCTTTTTCTATATGATGCTATGCTACTTTTTTTGGCCAACCCAGTATTAGTCAGATACTATGTAGGTAGTTCTTATAAATTTACTATGTTTGCTTTGTTCATTGATTGCCTGGCAAAATGATTAACTGGAAATATATAGACAAGCTTTTTTACCAGGGGTATGGCATCTAGTAACATTGTTTAACTCAAAATACCCAAAAGATATTTTGGTCTAAGAGCAAGAAAAATGGATATAGATCAAACCAGTAGAAACTCTAGCTAAGAAATGCTAAAGATTATGGGACTGAACTCACTGGACCTGCTGTCTCCAGCTCAGGGTTGTTAAGATCCTGGTGGAAAAATTGGAATTAATCTTTGACACTTGCTTGTGCTCCCTTGCTTGCAATGTAAATCAGTTTATTTTGATATGTGAATTCTAGAAACTTGTAGGAATTTCTCTATGGAAAAAAATCTTAGATTTCCTCCAGCATTCCTCAGATGAAAAAAATCATCTTATCTTCTTAATCATGAGAAAGTTACATAATTTTTTTAAAAAGTAACCCTGTATAAATGCTGTTACAATTGAATCATAGACCTTGGGGGATCCTCAGTCTCTCATAATACAGGTAAGCAATGAGGAACTGTTTTAGAAGTCACAGTCTTGGTGTATCAGTTTGTTTATGAAAACATCTACCCTAGAACCAGTTAGAAATTTCCTTAGTAACTTATTCAGGTGTAATGGAACAACTGGATGTTGGTATTGTTCCATATATTGTACTCTTAGTTGTGCCTGTGTTGGGAAGGATGAGTGATCAGACGGACAGCGTAAGATTCATGGCTACACAATGCTTTGCAACACTAATTAGACTCATGCCACTTGAGGTAAGTTGATGATAACTTGGTTTATGAACTTAGTGTTTTCAATAACTTCATAATAATTGTAACACCTTTTAAAGAACACGTTCTGAAGAACAGGTTTTAAAAAAAGATGTTGAATATGTTTACATTGTGTGTTAAGACTTTTATGCTTTAATAGGTAATTTTTTTAAACACCGTTTTAAATAAAACTATGGTTCCTAAAACAATGATAATTCTTTAGGTGATGCTAAATTTCTAGATGCTATTCTAGAAATAAATTGTGTTCCTGAGTATCCCGGGTAAATATCTAAAATTCTGTTCTGGAGTTTACATGAAAGGTAAATTTGAGAGATGGTAACTGAAAGTGTAAAAAGCAAATGATATGTCTGTTGGATTATGGAGAAAGCAGAATGCAAGGCTGAAATTGGACAATTTTGGAGTATATTTATGGGACAGAAATAATATATATGGCCAATGCAGGAAATAGAAGTGACTTGAAGCAAGAGAAAAGCCAGGACCCAGTCACTTAGCCATTTAATATATTTTTATGGGATTTTTGTAATTCAGGAAATAAATATATATGCATTTCATCCATTCTGCAGTATGTATCCAGTGGTTCCTTTTTAGGCCAGATAATATACTGGAATACCGCATTTTGTTTATCCTTTCATCAGTTGATGGACATTTGGCTATGATGAGTAATGCTGCTGTGAGCATGCACTTATAAAGTATTTGGGTGTAAGCTTTTTTTTTTCTCTCCTTTTGATTTCTCTGTGAGGAACATGGGATCTTAGTTCCCTGACCAGGGATCAAACCCGTGCCCCCTTCAGTGGAAGTACAGATTCTTAACCACTGGACCACCAGGGAAGTCCCTGCTTTTCTTTCTTTTGAGCAGGCATTTAGGAATGGAATTACTGGGTCATAAGATGTTAAACTTTTAAAGAAACTGTCTAGCGGTTTTCCCAGAAAACTGTACCATTTTATATTTCTACTAGAAAAGTATGAACATAATACTTTGGAACAGTCTCTCGGGGAGGGGGGGTAGGTGGAGTTTGACTATATCTGGTAAAAAAAAAAAAAAGCTGAGTCAAAGGACCTACCATAGGGTACTGAGTACAGTCTTCAGAAGTACACTGCTTGAGTAGTAGGGCCAAATTAACCCTTGCGAGAAGATTGATTTGAACCCACATTAGCAAAGCCTAAAAAAGCAAGCCTTAAAGGATTGAACTGGTTTCAGATAATTTAACTACATCCCAGAAAAAATTAAAAAATCTAAATATTTAACCCCCTAAAGTTCAGCACCTAATAGCATAAAACTTAGGATATTTAGCACACATCAAAAAATTAACCAGAGGGAATTCCCTAGTGGCCTAGTGGTTAGGATTCCAGGCTTTCACTGCCATGACCAGGGTTCAATCCCTAGTTGGGGAACTGAGATCCCACAAGCCATGTGGTGTGGCCAGAGGAAAAAAAAAAATCACCCAGGAGAAAAAGTCAGTCAATAGAAGCAGACCCTGAAATGACCCAGATAACAGAATTAGTATACAAGGTCATTAAAATATGCTCCATATGTTCAAGAAGGTAGAGGGAAAGCATGAATGTAATAAAGAGTGAACTGGAGGAAATAAGAACAACCCACATTGAACTTCTTGAGTTAAAAGATACAATTACAAATAAAAACACACTGGATAGGATTAATGACAAATTAGATGCTGTGAATTTGAAGACACAGCAGTAGAAACAAGAATGTCATGCAGGTTAATTCCTATTCCACTTTATCTTGATTCACTCTGTTACATTTTCATAGGAATCATCATGTACTTTTCTTTGAAGGATTCAGGGACTATCAAGCAGTGGGTTTGATAGAAGCTTTTATTCCTTGCACTGTTAGTAACTCTTGCTGCTTTTATAGGAATTGAAGTGAGGAAGATATCAATGGAAAGGTTCCTGGCACTGAACAATATTTATGAATCCTAATCATTGTTAGGAAATGTACCTCATTGTATGGCCTTATGCTGAGTCACTTTAGTCGTGTCCAACTCTTTGTGGTCCTATGGACTGTAGCCCGCCAGGCTTCTCTGTCCATGGGATTCTCCAGACAAGAATACTGGAGTGGGTTGCCATTTCCTCTTCCAGGGGCTCTTCCCAACCCAGGGATCAAACCTGCATCTCTTATTTCTCCTGCATTGGCAGGCAGGTTCTTCACCCCTGGCGCCACCTGGGAAGTACGACCTTATATCTGGTTGTTATTTATTAAAAGATCCATGAAATAAATGCCTGAAGATTTGTTCAGTTCAGTTCAGTCGCTCAGTCGTGTCCGACTCTTTGCGACCCCATGAATCGCAGCACGTCAGGCCTCTCTGTCCATCACCAACTCCTGGAGTTTACCCAAATTCATGTCCATTGAGTTGGTGATGCCATTCAGCCATCTCATACTCTGTCATCCCCTTCTCCTCCTGCCCCCAATCTTTCCCAGCATCAGGGTCTTTTCAAATGAGTCAGCTTTTCGCATCAGGTGGCCAAAGTATTGCCGTTTCAGCTTCAACATCAGTCCTTCCAGTGAACACCCAGGACTGATCTCCTTTAGGATGGACTGGTTGGATCTCCTTGCAGCCCAAGGGACTCTCAAGATTCTTCTCCAACACCACAGTTCAAAAGCATCAATTCTTCGGCACTCAGCTTTCTTTACAGTCCAACTCTCACATCCACACATGACCACTGGAAAAACCATAGCCTTGACTAGACGGACCTTTGTTGGCAAAGTAATCTCTCTGGTTTTTAATATGCTATCTAGGTTGGTCATAACTTTCCTTCCAAGGAGTAAGCGTCTTTTAATTTTATGGCTGCAATCACCATCTGCAGTGATTTTGGAGCCAAAAAAATAAAGTCTGACACTGTTTCCATTGATTCCCCATCTGTTTCCCATGAAGTGATGGGACCAGATGAAGATTTGTTACTTCCATGTAAAGCACTGTGCAGAAACGCCTCATTTTGATGGTTATCATTAGGATATTGAATGTGTTAAAATGATAGTTTCTATCTTGATTAAGTTAATTCTAAAACCTTTTGAGGGAATTCCCTGGTGGTCCAGTGTTTAGGACTCCGAGCTTCCACTGCAGAGGAGACAGATTCGATCCGTGGTTGGGGAACTAAGATCCCTTGAGCTGCACAGCATGGCAAAAAAACAAAACCCCTTTTGAAAATATAACATATAATCATTTTAAGACAGTATATATATCTCACTCCTGATACTATTTCTGGTATTATAAGAAACATACTTGAATTGAACTTAATTGAAGTTCTGTTCTCAGAATGTTATTACTTTTCTTAACTTTCAAGTTTACATTTCTTAATCATAGGGCAGTAGTTCTCAAACTTTTTGGTCTCTGAACCTCTTTACACTCTTAAAAATTTAAGACCTCAAAGAACTTTTATCATATTTTCTGTAGTAGAAATTAAAAGAAGTGGGAAAAGATTTATTAATTCATTTAAAGAATAAATCCATTAGACTTTTGAATAGGCCTTTTACAGATACGTGCTTTGTAACATGCATTGGTCATTTGGAGAACACTGACTCACTGAGTTATGTAAATCTTTTAAAGGTTGATTCATATCAGCATACAATAGCAAAAAGCAGACTCATTAGTATCACCAACAGAAAAATCTCTAAATATTGGGAAGCACCTGCAGCGCTAAGTTTCTTTTGACAGCTTGCATTTTATCATTGGCAACAAGTTGTGCCACTCATTTTCCTTGAAGTAACCAAATTTTTTAAAGAAAATAATCTGCCAAATACTCAAGTCAGAATAACCATAGTTTGTCAGTCCATTCGAGTAAACTCATTCTGTAAAAAATAGCTAAGTCACCTCACGATTTTAAGAAATCTTACAAGTGCTTTTCGTAAATATTTTGTATTTCAGTATTCATGATATACAGCAGAAATGCTTTATGGAATACTTCATATTTTGTTGCACAGAATGTTAAAAAGATGTGCCATTCAAAGGTTGAGGTTTAATAAAATTATTTTTACTGCTTCATTGACATTCTTAAGTGAAACCAGCTTTTTTAAAAAAAAAAAGGCTGGTGCATGACTGCAAGTATTAGTGACTGCTCGTACGCTTGGTGTCACCACCTTGATTCTTCCTGAGGCAAAAGTAGTCTTGCCCACCATTACTTTTGTGTATCAGAGCAAAAGTCAACACAGTGAAAAAAGCAAACAATGTCTTATCCTTTGTTATAAAATAGCTGCAGTCAGTAACCCTTTGAAAAGGTCTTAGAAATCCTGAGGGGTCTGCAGACCACATTTTGAGAACCAGTACCCTGGCTAACCGTTAACACTAAAATTGAGAGGCTCTATAGTAACAGCATTCCACTTAAACAATACAATTTTGTCTTTATCAAGTAACACATGGTATGGGAAAAATAAGTTGTAGCTGTGTTCTTAAAATATCTTAGATGTGCTTATTTAATAATCTCATTATATAGTGCTTTTAATACCTGTCAAATTCTTAAATATTTGTCTTCCAGTCATTAAAATGATACTATTTTTGAATTGGTTTTTCTTTGCATATATATGTGTGTGTGTGTGTGTGTGTGTGTGCCTGCGTGTGTTACCTTTGGTATTTTTTTAATTGAGAATAGTTGGTTTACAATATTGTGTTATCTCTGCATTTACATTTTGGTAAGACTTGAAATAATTTCATAATCTGGGGATGGACAAATTAATAGATAGTAGCAAATTGTTTTAATACACTTAAAAAATCATTTTAGGCAGGCATTCCAGACCCTCCAAATATGTCAGAAGAATTAATCCAATTGAAAGCCAAGGAAAGACACTTTTTGGAGCAATTGTTAGATGGGAAAAAGTTAGAAAATTACAAGATTCCAGTACCAATCAATGCTGAACTCAGAAAATATCAACAGGTAAAGTTTTATACTTATCTTATAAATACTGATTATTACCTTGAAGAATTTAAAGATTGATTTAATAATTAAAATTCTTCTGTTTGGTGTCTTGTATCCATTTATTTCTCCCTGCCTGTAAAAATACACTGTGTTTGCTCTTTGTAAACATGTTCTTTACAGAAAAATATTTTTATGATCTGTTCACATTTACCATTTTTCTCTTTCTCCCAACCTTTCAGGATGGTGTGAACTGGTTAGCATTTCTTAATAAGTATAAGCTTCATGGAATTCTGTGTGATGACATGGGTTTAGGGAAGACTTTACAGTCCATCTGTATTCTAGCAGGAGATCACTGTCACAGGTAATTTTAAATGTTATTTTAACAGAAGGCTTTCAGATGCTGAGCAATATAAACAAGCTGGTTAATTCACTGTGTTTTGCTGTTGTAAAGGGCCCAGGAATATGCAAGATCAAAATTGGCAGAATGTATGCCACTTCCTTCCTTGGTGGTTTGTCCACCAACATTAACAGGTCATTGGGTGGATGAAGTAGGTAAATTTTGCTCCAGAGAATATCTCAATCCACTGCATTATACTGGACCTCCTACTGAAAGAATAAGGTAAGAACTGTACAACCAAAAAATGTTTAATCTTTTGCTTTAAATAGTTTGGAAGAATAAAATTTATTAAAAATGAATTCTAGTTAGCTTTTTTGGTTGTCAGACATAGAAACTTACTTATTTAAGAAAGGTAAATGAACATAATAAAAATATAATCAGTGAGACTCATCAAAATTTAAGAAGTTTCAAGACTTTCCTAATGGTGTAGTAGCTAAAACTCTGTGCCCCTAGTACAGGGGGCCTGGGTTCAATCCCTGGTTGGTGAACTAGATCCCATATGCTGTAATTAAAAGCCACAGCTAAAACATGGCATAACCAAATAAATCGTAAAATAAATACAAAGTGTAAGGACATTAACCCCTGTCAACAATCAGTTAGGCTCTAAATTTTTGGAGCTAGGAAGCTATCAAGAACCAAAACCGTTCTTGGTGCCTTTCCTAAAACCTTGAGATCATAGCATCTCCTAGGTGCTTCTGTTATTTCTTCATTTTCTGTGCACTTTCCCTAAGAGCTACCTCTTCCTTCTTCCCTCTCCCCAAAAGTGCTTTTGGTGCACAGTGGCTTGCTCTAGCTGCCCTGATCCCATAGAACTCTATAGTTCTATTAATACATCTCTGTTCCTAAATACAGATGTTGAAGAGTGGTGTATCATTAATTTCAGTTTGTCTTTTAAAGCTTGGATAGTCCCAGATTTCTGATTAGTCTGTAGATTTGCTGCCCTTCTGTGAATTAATAGCTAACATATACTGAGCACTTACTGGTTGGGCATTAGATATTCTAAGCAGTTTTATTTACATTTATGTAATACCATGTATTCTCTTAATTAGATATGGGTACTATTATTGTTCCCAGTTTGCAGATGGGGAGTCTAAGACATGGGGCCTGGGAAGAATATCATTCAGCTAATTAAATAGAAGGTCACTAGGTATAATTAAATGAAGTTTTGAACACAGGCAGCTCAAGAGCTTGTAAAGGAATTCATCCATTTATAAGTGGTAAAAACTCAGACTAGCTTAAGCAAACAGGAAATTCATTAGTTAAACTGAGCATCTTGGGGTGAATTCTTGCTTCAGGTACATCTAAATTACTGTTCTTCCCCATGCATAGTTTGTTCTGTTGGTCGCTACTGGACTTTTGTCTACTGTTGGTATAGATAAAAGGTCATGGGCAGTCTTAGGCCTACATTCTCCTAGCTTGGCAACTGTAATGAGCAGAGATATTCTCTCAGACTAGCCGGCCTTGATTGCATCATGTCCTCAAACCAACCTCCATGATTGGGGAATAAAATATTGTGAATGGCTTGATCTGATTAAAATGCTTCACCTCTTTGGTGATTATGGGGACATGTGATTGATGGCTCATGCTCGGCCCCCAGCACAACGTGGAATGATGAAGGAATAGTGCCTCCAAGGAAGAGGTTTTGGCAACTAAAGTTAAAATGACCTTCACATTGTGAGTCAGGTACTCACCCCTTTTCTCATCAGACTGAGTTCGGGCCACATGACCAAGCTGTAAGGAGAATGGCCTTCGGGTAGCAGGGTCATGGATGCAGAGGAAGCAGAAGGGAACATTGGGTTTGGTAGGCAGGTTGAACTCACTTTGCGCAATAGCATCTGTGCTTTCCCCTTTGAAAGCATATTGCAAACTTGGCAGATTCCCCATTTTCTAATCTTAACTTATTTTTAAATGCAGGTTACAGCACCAGGTGAAAAGGCACAATCTCATAGTGGCTTCATACGATGTTGTGAGAAATGACATAGATTTCTTTAGGTAAGAATTAAAATTTTTTAAAGGAAAACAGTGTCAAATTCAGAGAGAATTAGTATCTTTCTGCCTCAAAGACTCTTTGTATTGTTCCTGACATGTAGTAAAAGATGCTAACATTTTTTGTTTATTCTTCCTTAGAAATATTAAATTTAACTACTGTATTCTTGATGAAGGCCATGTCATCAAAAATGGAAAAACAAAATTGTCAAAAGCAGTAAAACAACTGACTGCTAATTATAGGATTATTCTTTCTGGAACACCAATCCAGGTAATTATTTACCTTTTCTTTACTTGGCATTTGACAGTGAATTAAAGAAGAGGTTTTTTTTTTTTTGTTTGTTTTTTGTTTTTGTTTGTTTTTGGAATAATTTCCAGTAATTATCTTGCTTTTATAATGGTTCATTTGGTATGTAGCAGTATCTGAGCAAACCAGGTTTTAAATCTCATATTTAAAATGTGATTTTAGGCTTTGGTAGCCCATGAGTCAGGAGGCAAAGCCCAAGTGCAATTAGAAGGGTTTCACTGCAGGAGGGCAACCCACCACAGTGAGCCAGAGCTTAAGCAGGGTGAGAAGGGCTTCTGGAAGGGGTACACAGATAGGATGGTACATCCACACATACTGGGAAAGCATCCAAAATGGGAAAGTGTGGGGGGGTTTTTTGGTTTTTGTTTTGTGAAACTCCAAGTAGAATTGGAAAGAACCTGTGCCTTTTCTCATGACCCATAAATATTGGGTAGCCATGACCTATAACCAAACTCTTCTAGGTTTTCCTGTGTTGAATAAAATGGTGATATTGGCCAAATTTCTTAAATCTTGCTGTTAATCTTAGTCTCAAAAAGACCAGAAACGTATTCATCTTTCTGCTCTGTTTACTACTTGATAGAACTGACCAAAAAGATTGGTACTGTGCACCAAGGCTTATTGTGGTGGAAAAGACTTGAAAGTTCCTCTAAATAGGAGAGAGTATTTTCTCCAAACTTTACACAATAAAATATAAACTCATATCCAGAAATAGTGATAATCTCTCTCTATGTCATTACAGTGGGCTTTCATTAATGTTCCATTTTTAAGTATAAGGAAATAATCCTAGTACACAAGATAACTGGTGTTCCTTTCTTATATTCAGAACAACGTTTTGGAGCTGTGGTCATTATTTGATTTCCTCATGCCAGGATTTTTGGGGACTGAACGCCAGTTTGCTGCTCGGTATGGTAAACCTATATTAGCAAGTAGGGATGCTCGAAGCTCCAGTCGAGAACAAGAAGCAGGTAGGAAAAAGAGATATCATTATATATTCTATGCAAGTGAATATAATTTATATCTACTTTGGGGGAAGTCATTTAATTTTATTATTAGAGAAATTAATAAGAGAATAATAGAATAACGTTAATTCTGTTAATAATTATTAACAGGTGTTCTTGCAATGGATGCACTGCACCGCCAGGTTCTGCCATTTCTTTTGAGAAGAATGAAAGAAGATGTTTTACAGGATCTACCACCCAAAATTATTCAAGACTATTACTGTACTCTCAGTCCTCTCCAGGTTAGGAATCTGGTGATTGTGGTTGTTGATGCTGTGTTTATTACTAGAATGCTTTGAATAAGTCATAAAAGTAGTGAGTAAAGGGGTTTAGCCTTTGGTTTTATTGCTCTAATCTAGCTTCTACTTCCTTAGACTTCAGGAATATTCTGTTTCAAACAAGTGTAGATAAAACCTAAATGAATCTATTTGCATATATAAATACACATTTGGGCTTGTGCATTTTCAACACAGCATTAAAACAAAATCTGTTGTCATAATTGCTTTGTTATATGTCTCAAGTTAATTGAAAAAGTTGGAATGTTAAAATGATAAAGAAGTAAGCCAGTGATAAAGAAGTAAGCCAGTGTTTTTTAGGGCCAGAAGTCTGCCTGTGATGTCTTTTCCTTTCAGCAGCATTATAGGTGTATACATCAGGGCTGAGTTGGGAAGTGGGACCTCATCTCTTCTAAAGTATTGCCAGTAAATTTTCAAGAGAAGTATTGGCTTCTGCCCAGTTCTAATTTTGTACATAGAGACCATTGTCAAAGGCGTTTATCATATGCCTTTCCTTGTGTAGTATTTGTGTGTGTGTGTGTGTGTGTGTGTGTGGTATTTTTTAAGGGAAAGCTATCTCTTAGTAAAATATGGCCTGTAAACAGAATTTTCTCTTTGAGTGTTTACATTGTGTTCTAGGTGAGTAAGCATCAGTCTGTTTCAGTATCAGATGATTTAGTGTGGTTCAAATGAATAAAAGATACACAGATGTATCTGCAAAATAGCTCCTTTCCCCTCCAGTATATATAGACAGTTAACCTTTTAGTATTTATCTATCCAACTTCAGTTTTGTGGACAAAACATTAATTTAAATGCTAAGAGCTCTGTGATATTATCTACATCATCTCTCGGCCTCTATCCCTTGTTTGTAAAAATCGGATTAATATTTCTTGAAAGAAAAATTTTTAGAGGTAATGAGATGAAGACTTTAAGTATGATAAAGAAAAGGTGTCATATGAAAAAACCTGAGATATTATAGTGGTATGTAACATCAGCATAAAACACATTTAAGTAGTCTGGAGGAAGGGAGCTGGAGAGGGAAGTGACATCTGGGTTTGTTTTGCATCTACAGGTTTTTATTCTCTGACTTCTGTTCTTTAGCACTGTAGATTTTCTTCCCTTTCACATCGTTTTAACATATACATGGCAGGAACCCAGACTCTTAAGGAAATACTTTAAACTTGGTGTGGGTTCTGTGGTTAGTATCTTTTTTAAAACTTGGTCTTTTGAAACATACCTGTTAGGGTCTTGACCATGTAGCTTCACTTAAGGAAGATTTCCTCAGTTACTTGTAAGGGTTCAGGTTCTCTTTTATCCATAACTTATTTACCTTCTTGAATAGAGTGGGAAAATTGAATTTAGGATTATTTGACTATTTTTTGAAAAATATTTTAGCAGCTGAACAGTGTGTTAAACTTGTTTTCTAAATGTAATTTAAAAGGAATTTACCATGATGCAGTGGATCATCTATATTCAAGTAGGTTGCATAATTTATTTTCTTTGATGAGGGCTGATTTACATTGCTGTTCTTACTGGCCTTTTCTAGTTATGTTTTGAACAATTGAAAATAAATATACTTACTGCTTTTGTGGGGGAATTTATAGGTTCAACTCTATGAGGATTTTGCTAAGTCTCGTGCCAAGTGTGACGTCGATGAAACAGTTTCTTCAGCTGCACTTTCTGAAGAAACCGAGAAACCAAAGCTTAAAGCTACAGGTCATGTATTCCAGGTACATGTTACAGCCCCCTTTTTAAATGTTGCTGAAGAATGCGCTTCAGTACAGCAATGTTTATATGAAACACTGAAATATGGGTTTATCTAATTTTTTCAATTTTGTGTATACATTCTTGAAAATATGTAAAAGTGCCAATTAATTTTCATGTTCATAATTAGTAATAGGTAGTATTAAAATTAAAGTGAAAACTGCAATGATATTACATGAAGAGTTTTAAAATAAGAGAATTTTTGTTTCCTATTCAAAAAATATTTGAATACCTACCACAAGGCAGTAATTTTTCTAACCTCAGGGGTTAATTAAAGCAGTGAACAAGACCCTAGGGGTGAAAAATATAAAAAACATGTATCATGTAAAAGAAAATCAACTATGGGCTTATACAGAATAGGAGTCAGGGTAGGTTGTAGTTTTTCAACAGGGTGATCAGGGATGTCACTGAGAAGGTGACATTTGAGCAAAGATCTGAATGAAGGTTGAGGCATGTAGATGCGTGGGAGGAAATTATTCCAGGCAGAGATATTACATACAGTACGGAAGTCCTGAGACAGATGATGAATGTGCTTGAGAACAAAGAGAAAGTGGCAACTCATTTTTTCTTTCCCTTTTGAAATATTCCACTGTACAATATCTCCCAAACCCTCCCCCCCCCCCCTTGTCAACAAGATATTAAAATACTACAGCATTTTTAAAGACAGAAATGGGAAAAGGCAATTTTGAAAGCTCATACCTCTCCCAGTTTCTATCATAGTGCCCAGCAGTGGAGCTTACTGATGCAAATCTGTGTGCCAAAAATGAGACCCAATCATAGGCCAAGCAAAGGACAAGAGACAAGGGTATGGCTGAGTCAGAGAAAGGAAACAAAGACCTTAGAGGACTCTGATTCTCAAACCCGACTACACAGTCCCGCCTTCCCTTTCCCGCCACCGACCTGCTGAATCAGAGTACTGTGCAGAGGGGAGAGATTCACAGATTTAAAAGGGTCTTGTGTAGTTTTCATACCCACTAAAGTTTGAGGAACCTTCCTTTAGGAAATGATGTCTAATTCTAGAATCATCTAGCAACATTATCAGGCACTTTCAGTTCAAAAGGGTTAGCTATAGGAACTAATAAGACCTTGTGTCATGAGAAGGTCATTGGTCTAGTAGGGAAGATAGACATCACAATACAATTTATATGTTATAAATTCTCTCACAGAAATAAATTGCACGAGAAGCATAGATGAAGACATGACAGATATGTGAACTGGTTCTTGAAGTAGTAAGAAGATGAAGAAAGGCATTCTAGACAGATGCAGTAGCACAGGAAAAGACACAGATACAAATACTTGTGTCGTGTGAAGGAGACTTATATATACTTTTTTCTCTCTTAAAGGCATTACAGTACTTACGTAAACTGTGCAACCATCCAGCATTAGTCTTAACACCTCAGCATCCAGAGTTCAAGAGTACTACTGAAAAACTTGCAGCTCAGAATTCTTCTCTCCATGATATTCAGCATGCCCCTAAACTCTCAGCTTTGAAACAAGTAAGTACATCTTTTAAGTGTTAGATGTATGTTGCACATTCCTGATCTGTAACAGTAGGTAAATTTGCTTTTCCAAAAGATTACTGATTCATTTACCATTTTAAAAAAATATGTTAAATTTTTGATAACAGCTTTTTAAAAAATTGTGGTAAAGTATAGCAAATGCCACTTTAACTGTTTTTGAAATGTAGAATTCTGTGGCATTAATTACATTCAGTGTTATGTACCCATTACCACTATTCCAGAATTTTTCCATCATCCAGATAGAAACTGTGTACCTGTATTTATTTCTGGCTGCACCATGCAGCACACAGGATCTTAGATTGAACCCATGCCCCCTGCATAGGGAGTAAGAAGTCTTAACCACCCAGCTGCCAGAGAAGGCCTGAAACTACCAATCAGCAGTAACTTCCCACTTTCCTTTCCATAACCCTGGGAACCTCTAATCTACTTTGTCTGTATGAATATGTCTGTCTAAATATTTCATGTAAGTGGGATCACATATTTGTTCTTTTGTGATTGGCTAGTTTCACTTATTTTCAAGCTTCCTTCACGTCACAGCATGTATCAGTACTTCATTTTTATGGCCAAATAAAAATTCTATTGTTGCTGTTATTACCACCATGGCGTTGTGGGCTTCCCTGGTAGTTCAGATGATGAAGAATCCACCTGCAGTGCAGGAGACGAGGGTTCCGTCTCTGGTTCAGGACGGTCCCCTAGAGGAGGGCACCCAGTCCAGTGTTCCTGCCTAGAGACCCCCCTGGACAGAGGAGCCTGGAGGGCTGTGGTCCGCGGGGTCACAGGCAGACACAGCTGAGCACAGCATGCCAAACCACATTTTGTTTATCCAGTTGTGTGCTGATGGGCATGTGGGTGGTTTCCACCTCTGGCAATTGTGGATAATGCCGCAGTGAACATCACCTCATCGGTATCTGAGTTCTTTTAGGTATAGATGTGAGGGAAACTGCTGGGTTACACAGCTAGTCTGTGGTTAACTTTTTGAGGAACTACCAAATCTTTCCGCAGTGGCTGTAATGCTTACATTGCAAGCCATGTGCCAGGGTTCTGATTTCTCTACATCCTCACCAAGATTTTCCTTTTCTTAATTTAACCATCACTGTAGGTATGAGATGGTGTCACACTGTTGATTTGATTAGTTTTCCCTAATGATTAATAATGCTGTTTTTTTCATGTCCTTATTAAGACATATCTTCTTTGAAGAAATACCTGTTGAAGTCTTTCGACTATTTTTTTCATTGGACTGTTTCTTTTGGTTGAGTTTTAGGAGTTTATATTCTAGATGTTAAGCCTTTATCAGATACGTAATTTGCAGATACTTTCTCCAAGTCTGTGGATTCTTTTCACTTTCCTGATAATGACCTCCATGGCTTCTGATGAGAAAACAGGTGTTAATCTCATTGAGAATCCCTTTCACATGAAGTCACTTCTGGGCATTCCCTGGTGGTCCAGTGGTCAGGACTCGGCACATTTACTGCCAGGGCCTGGGTTTGATCCCTGATCAGGAAACTTAAGATCGCACAAATCATGCAGTGTAGGGGTGGTGGGAGTCACTTTTCCCTTGCTGTTTTCAAGATTTCTCTCTTTGTCACTGTGATTATCAGTCTGATTATAATGTATGGTCTTGTGGATCATTTGAATTTATTTTTCTAGAAACTGCTTACTCTGCCATTTTACTCATACCACTTGTAGTAACATCATACCAGAGATTGTGAGCTCCTTATTGCAAAACTCAGCTTTTAGTTTATCGACCTTTAAAAAAAAAAGCCTGTTTTAAAATCTAGACTTCAGTTATTGTTTTAGCTTTTTATAGCTTTTCTGGCTTAAGTTTTATTGAGAATAACTAATGGATGAAGAGTTTTGATTTCACATGGGCTAGAGTAGAAAATATTACATAACGATAGCCCAAAATGCTAACCTGTTTTTCAGGTGACAGGTAAGTTAACCTTTTCTTACCACAAAGAGAAGCATATATTTCAGTGAGATTGATTGCGTTCTTTTATGGGACACCTGTATATAACAAGTGATTCTTTCTTCAAGTTGCTGTTGGACTGTGGTTTGGGAAATGGCAGTACTTCCGAGAGTGGCACAGAGTCTGTAGTAGCCCAGCACAGAATACTGATCTTCTGTCAACTTAAAAGCATGCTTGATATAGTAGAACATGATCTTCTCAAACCTCATTTACCCTCTGTCACTTACTTGAGGTTGGATGGTAGCATACCTCCTGGTCAGAGGCATTCCATTGTTTCACGGTAAGTGTATTACAATTACTTACATAGAAGTTTGCCCATGAACTACTTTGACTAAATATCTGAAAATGTGTTTTATTATTATTTAATTCAACCCAACTAAATCTTTACCTTTTTAAAATACAGAACTGCAGAAATGTAATTGAGTAGTTTGTTTAGCTAGGGGGAAAGAACTGTATTAGGAAAGCATCCTTAAGGGCATGAAAGAAGTTTAAGGCATCAAAACAGAGAGGTAACTATTTCCCCTTCATCTGTATTTGGTGGTTGGGGGTAAGAGGTGGCAAACAGGTGGCTTAACTATGCTCTTTCCTCATCTCTCCATCTGCACTGAGAACGCGTTGGAAGCTGGCCTGGCTTGGAAGCAGTCTCCGAGTGCAGTGTTTCTTATGTGTGGTCTGCTTTCGAAATCTCAGTGGTTCATTGTTTAAAATGCAGATTCCTAGGACCTGTCATGCAGGCTGCTGACTTCAAAGCATTTTTAACAGGCATTCCTAAGAGATCTTAAGGCTTAAGGCACAAAACAGACCTATGCAGGAACTTAAATCCCAGGTTTGACTCCAAACTCCACCATCAAAGCAGTGTTCTCTTGAGCACTAATGTTTATTATCCACACAGCCTGGATCTCTTTGAAATAGTAATATCCTTATAGAGCTACTGTAACAAATAATGTAAAGCATATAAAGTAAAGCCCGGTGTTTGTCTCAGAGTCAGTAATAAATGATAGCTCTGTAATGTTAGTTTTTCTTTTTCCTAGAAGCTACTACATGTCCTTTGTCAATATCTTCTAGGACTAGTATGATTTTAGCAACCCTTACCACCCTAATCTTCTGCCTTCCCTGACTGATCTGACCTTTTCCCACACTATTCTGTCTCCATATGTTAAAAAGATTCATAGTTGGGTTTTGTCTTAGTGTTCCATTTTTGAAAATTACTCAAGTACATTTTGCAATTGGACTTAATTGCTAGGTATGAAATTTCTAACATGTTCTAGAATACCTTTTTTCTACTACTAAAGATGTGTATATTTAAAAGAAGGTAGTCTCAGCTCTAGTGGTCACAGAAATGGCTATATCATGAATTTATAAAGCAATGTTCTTATTTGTGCTCTTTAATATTAAACTTTAAAGTGTCTATTATTAGAACTTTAGGAAGCAATGTACTAATTTTATTTTTTAATATCTATGTTTTTAGGTTTAACAATGATCCATCCATAGATGTTCTTTTACTTACAACTCATGTTGGTGGCCTGGGGCTTAACTTAACAGGCGCTGATACAGTGGTATTTGTGGAGCATGACTGGAATCCCATGCGTGATCTACAAGCCATGGACCGAGCCCATCGCATTGGGCAGGTAAAAAGTCAACACTCACAGGTGTTAACTTGCACACTGGGAAAAATACTTCTCCCAAAAGACAAAGTCTTGGTTTAAGTTCCTATTTTTATGTTGATAAGTGTTGTGACATTAGGCAAGTCACTTAATTTTGTTGCACGACTTCCTCACACATTAAATGAGGTGCTTGGGCCAAGAAAACCTGGGATACTATCCATTCCTAATATTCTGTTATTGCAAACATTTTAAGGTCTTGGGCACAGATTTTTAAAAAAACCCGCAATCCTAGTTCAGTAGTAGTCAAGTATCATACAAAGCCCTCTGATTTGGTAAATCTCAAAGCTTATCCATTTATTGTGCTACAGTTGCTTTTTTTTCTCACTCAGAAACGTGTGGTTAATGTATACCGATTGATAACCAGAGGAACACTGGAAGAGAAAATAATGGGTTTGCAGAAATTCAAGATGAACATAGCAAATACTGTTATTAGCCAAGAGAACTCTAGTTTGCAGAGTATGGGGACAGATCAACTCCTTGATCTGTTTACTCTTGATAAGGTAAAGAACTTATACAACTTTTGTATTTATAATATGTGTTCGCAGACTTCCTGGCACTACTTGGTAAAAGTATTAAAGGGGGCAGCAAAGGTGTTCAGTTTAATATCAACTAGATAACCCTTTGAGGGCATTTTTGATGTCCAGATAAAACTCTCAGATACTAGGGGATGTTCGAAGTTTATACTTTCTGATTGATGGCTCTAGTGTGCTCCCTGGGTTTTCTTTCCTTAGCTGTCCTTTAGTGGGTAGGAACTATCTCGAGTCAGCTAGACCTGACTCTCCATTCCTTGCCCTGCCTCCTATTAACTGGTGACTTAAAGCAAATTAACTTCTCTGAGCATCTTCAGCCTTGGCAGGATAACAATGCCTATATTACTACAAAGGTATGAAGATAATGGGTATTTTTGTTATTGTAGATGACAGAACTAATAGATAACAATCCATTAGCAAAGAATGCACCAGCTGGAAATAGTCAGTTTAATAATGTAAAATGAATAGGGTTGATTTCAAGTCCTGTGTAGGTTCAGAAAATCAATTGTACACTCAGTATAAATTATGGTAAGAGATGGCTTTATATAATGCAGTTAAACCAGCTGTAATAACAGGGTTATCACGTCCAAATTTTAGAGAAAGTAGTTCCCCTCTGTATATTAAGCCACGTTTAGAATATTATGTCTGATTCTGGGTGTGGCAGTAACAAATTAGTCCCCAAAAGGTGGCCAGAATGGAGAAAGGTTCCTTAAGCATGTCATGTAAGATAAGGTAGAGAGAACAAGATCTGTGTAACCTAGAAAAAAGGCTCAAAAAAACATGGGTTGCTTCAAATGTATTTTTATTTCATTAGAATGTTCTTATGGGTGACTTCTCTCAGCGAGCAGAATTGGGCTCAAGGGGTCTTCCAAGGAAGCAAGAGCTGTTGCCATAAACAATCTTACTGGCAAAATCTGAATGTATGAGGTCATCTTGATTTTTGTACTTTGTACTCTGGTGATGTAAGAATGTCCCTGTTCTCGGGGTAAAGGGGCATAAATAGTATCTGCAACTTGCTCTGCATTGGTTTGGGGAAAGGCTGATAAGTTACATACCTAATTTTGTAATCTGTATACAGGGAGGACGAATGATAGAGCCCAGTGTGACACAGATAACAATGAGTTCTTTGCAATGTTCTTAAAATTCTTCTCAAATAAAAAGGGCAGTGGAAAACAGAATAGGCTATCTTACGAGATCATGAGCTTCCCCATAGTTTGAAGTGTTTTCAACTCCGCTGAAAAAGTGCAGTGTTAGAAAAAACTGTGGTATTTTAAAGAAAAATAAAATTTTTGAAATCTTCCATTTTATCTTTCTTCCAATTAAAGGATGGCAAAGCAGAAAAGGCTGACACTTCTACTTCTGGAAAAACAAGTATGAGATCAATTCTTGAAAACCTGAGTGATCTTTGGGATCAAGAGCAATATGATTCAGAGTACAGCCTGGAAAATTTTATGCATTCTCTCAAATAACTATCAAATATTGTAAATGCAATTGCTGCTAGTTCAGTAACATTTCTGCTGATATTCAGCAAATTTCAAAGTTTATGGTGAACTTTTAGCTCAATTTGTAAATAGATCTGAAGAATATTCAGCATAACGCTGGTCCTTGTTTCACTGGGGGGAACAAGTTATTCTCAAACGTTTGCACTGTATTAAATTTAAATGTTAATGTGAAAAATGGTTTAAATTTTACATGCTGAATAGCTGCAGAGCAGAGGCACCAAACCAGGTTTACATGCGCTGCCGCGGGGTGTTCTTACGGGGAACGCGCCTCCCATCTTTGCATAGGCACACTTTGTACAGGAGAATATCCACGAGTACTTTAGTCTTCATGTACATTTTTTCTTTTAAATAGAACTTGTTTTTTATAAATGATTAAAAACTAGGGCTTTTTTTTTTATAAAAGCCTTAATGAGCCATAATTTTAAGAATAATGACTACAATTATTGGTAATGCTTGGAACATGAGAATCTTAGAATGAATTGAACCAGGCCCTTGGTGGAAACGTTTATATATTTAATGCAGAGGCATAGTGTTTTTCAAATCTTTAACATCATTTTGTCAACTTTTAAAATATTATCAACTATTCTAAATACAGGTAATGTTCTATTTAAGCCTATCATAACATCCTGTTAAGAGGGTGTTTTTTTAATTTATCTAAGGGCTAGGATATAGCCAGATTCAGAGAACATATGTACTCAATAGGTTTCAATCATATATATAATATATTTTTTGTAACTATGAACATATACAGTTTTCCAGAAGTAGATTTTACACTGTTTAGAATTTCAAAACCTATGGTGAAAAGACTGTTTATTGTAGTAATGCATGACTGAAGCATAAAAGGGAGAAGTGATTCCTTTATATACACAGACATACATCAATACACATATCTATATGCACAGGCATACCTGTCCTGCATCTGAAAAGGTGCTTGGTATTGGCACTAAAATCATGTAGTTATACTGGGCAGCAATAATTGGGCATGAAGCTGATTAGTGTTAGAAAAGTGAGCTCAATAGCAAGGGTGGGTATATGTATATAGATATGCATGTATGTGTATGTATATAATTTTATAAATTTCACACATAAATTAATACATGCCTGTGTGCATATAAATATGTATGGATATATTTGTATATACATGTACAGGAAATAGACATCCCCCAGGTTTGTGGCTGGCCATACACATAGGCATCGGTTTAAAAACCATCAGACCTCAGCTGTAAAATAACTTTGTTTAAAGTTATACTGTTCTGCAGCATTTAGACATGGACATGTGTCACATTTCAGTAGCTTTGACAACCATACTGTAACATTAAACATAGCATTCCACAAGAGAATAAAAAAAAGATTTAACTGTAAAATATGTGTAACTGTGTGTTATTTGTAGGAAATGATCACTAGAAAAAGCAAAAGATTAGATACATCTGAAAAAAAAAAAAACACATCTTTTTTCTTTCTAATGGTTATTTCTTTCATTATTGAGAATTTATGTCAAATTCAATAGAAGACCAAAAGGAAATTCTTGACTTTATACAGAACATTCATTCTATATAGCACACAGTAAAGCTATTTGGGAATGTGACCACTCAGAGGCAAAGTGGGGAGACTATAAGAACATAACAGAAATTACAGAAAAATTAAAAGCACTGTTCCAGATACTTAATCTCAGTACAATCTTACATGTCCTGATTAAAGACAGACCTTCCTCAATATCCCAGAACACTTGTTGGCATCAGTGGAATCTAAGTGAAATTGACTATAGGAGCATGTGTTAAGTGCCAGAGTAGACAATGTGAGGCTATAAAGCAAAAACTTGAGTTGTGCCAATTAACAGAAAATACTTGCCATCCAACAAGTCAGTGTCATGCATCAAAAACTGCATCTTGGGACTTACCTGCTGGTCCAGTGGGAAAACTGGACAGCCACATGAAGAAGAATGATATTAGAACACTCCATAATACCACAAACAGAAATAATCTCTGAATGGATTAAAGGCCTGAATGTAAGGCCAGACACTATAAAACTCTTAAAGGAAACCATAGGCAGAACACTCTGTGATATAAATCACAGCAAGATCTTTTTTGACCCACTTAAGCATAATGAAAATAAAAACAAAAATAAATAGGACCTAATTAAACTTAAAACCTTTTGCACAGCAAAGGAAACTATAGACAAAAAGACAGCCCTCAGAATGGGAGATAATATTTGCAAACAAAGCAACTGACAAATGATTAATCTCTAAAATATACAAGCAATTCATGCAGCTCAACATAAAAAAAAAAAAAAAGCCCAATCCAAAAAAAAAAAAAAATGGGTGGAAGACCTAACTCAACATTTCTCCAAAGACAACATACTGATTGTCAACAAACATGAAAAGATGCTCTACATTGCTAATTTTTAGAGAAATGCAAATCAAAACTACAATGAGGTATCACCTCACACTGGGTAGAATAGTCATCATCAATAGTCATCATCAAAAAATCTACAAACTAAATGGTGGAGAGGGTAAGGAGAGAAGGGAACCTCCTCAGTGGGACTGTAAATTGATGGAAAACAGTATGGAGGTTCCTTAAAAAATTAAAAATAGAACTACCATATGAACCAGCAATCTAACTACTGGGCATATACACAGAGAAAACTAGAATTCAACAAGACACAGGTATGCCAATGTTCACTGTAACTATTTACAGTAGTCAGGACATGGTAGCAACCTAAATGTCCATAAACAGAGTAAAGGATAAAGATGTGCATTTATATAATGGGATATCACTCAGCCATAAAAAAGGAACAAAACTGGGTCATTTGTAGAGACATGGATGGACCTAGAGAGTGTCATGCACGGTGAAGTCAGAAAAACATGCTGTATGTTAACACATATATGTGGAGTCCAGAAAAATGGTACAGATGATCTTATCTGCAAAGCAGAAAGAGATATGTAGAGAACGAATATACAGATGCTGAGGGGGAGGGGAGGCACCGGGAGATTGGGGTTGGCACACACACTACTGATTGCTGTTGTCGTTGTTCAGTCGCCAAGTCTTGTCTCACTCTTGTGACTCCATAAACTGTGGACTGACAGACTCCTCTGTCCATGGGATTTCCCAGGCAAGAATACTGGAATGGGTTGCCATTTCCTGCTCCAGGGGATGTTCCCAACACCAGGTATCAAACCTGAGTCTCCTGCATTGCAGGCAAATTATCACTGAGCCACCAGGGAAGCCTACTGATACTATGTATAAAACAGATAACTGATGAGAACCTACTGCATAGCACAGGGAACCTACTTAATGCTCTCTGGTGACTAGAATGGGAAGGAAATCCAGAGGGGAGGGGAGGGGAGGGTATATATATATATGGCTAATTAATTTTGTTGTACAGTAGAAATTAACATTGTAAAGCAACTATACTTCAATAAGAATTTTTAAAAGTTGCCTCCTGAGACTTCTTGGTGGTCCAGTGGCTAAGACTCTGCACACTCAATGATGGGGCCCAGATTTGATTCCTGGTCAGAGAACTGGATCCCACATGCTGCAACTAATGGTCCTGCATGCCACAGTGAAGATCCGGTGCAACCAAATGTGTTTTAAAATTGCCTCCTGTTTCAAGAAGGGGTTCCTACCAATCTCTGATAAATTCCCTCCAACCAGTGAAGTTCTGTTGAAGAATATAGAGGCTGAGATCCTATTATCTGTGTAGGGGCAAGAGCCACGGTTTCTGGCTTACAGGAGAAACAGGAACTATAACTTAATTCTCCCCATAAAGCCTCAGAGAGTTCATGTATTGAAACACAACAGGCAGAACTGTCCGTGACCCAAAATCCCTACGTCATCCAAGAGAAATCAGAATCCCAGAATACCTGCGCCACAGGTAAGCTTAAGGCTGGGTTTATGCTAAGCATATAGCTGTAGGAACCACAAGCCAAAAAATAACCAATCAACTCTAGGACCCTTGCAGAAGCAAATACAAAATTGCCCTGTAGGAGCAGTTTCAGATAGGGTCCCATAGGATTACCATGGGGGGAAGATTCTAAGATTACGCTCACACACAATCTACAGCAGGCCATGAACTACCAGGAGGAAGAGTCAGCAGATGCAAATAGGAGAATTCATTATTTACAAACTGCAAAGAGAATAGTCTGAAAGACCATAAAATAATAATTAGATATGAAAATACAGAACACATTATTTGACAGTTAAATTAAAAATTTTTCTTTTATACTGGGGTGTGGCCAGTTAACAATGTGATGCTTTGAGGAGTACAGCAAAAGGGCTGGGGCTTCCCTGGCGGCTCAGCTGGTAAGGAATCCACCTGCAGTGCAGGAGACCTGGGTTCCATCCCTGGGATGGGAAGATCCCCCGGAGAAGGGAAAGGCTACCCACTCCAGTATTCTGGCCCGGAGAATCCCATGGACAGAGGAGCGTGGTGGGCTACAGTCCATGGGGTCGCAAAAAGTCGGACACAACTGAGCAACTTTCACTCACTCATTTGCTCACTCACAGCAAAAGGGCTCAGCCATACATATAACAACATGTATCCATTCTCCCTCAAACTCCCCTCCCATCCAGGCTGCCATATAACATTGAGCAAAGTTCCATGTACTATACGGTAGGTCCTTGTTGGTTATCCATTTTAAATAGCAGTGTGTACATGTCTATCCCCAACTCCCTAACTTTCTCTTGCCCCATCCTTCCCACTGGCAACCACAAGTTTGTTAAGTCTGTGAGTCTGTTTCTATTTTGTAAATAAGTTCATTTTTATCCTTTCTTTTTAGGTTCCACATATAAGGGATGTCATTCGACATTTCTCTCTAACTTCACTCAGTATGACAATCTCTGGGTCCATCTATGGTTCTGCAAATAGATGTTGCAAACTTTCTATCTTATTAAAAGCTAGGCAAATCTGAAACAGATTCATAAATGAAAAAAAAATTACTGGAGTTCAAAATTTTGGATGGTTATCAGTGGAGATTAGAAACAAGCAAAGAGAGGATATGACTTGGGAGATTGATCTTATAAAATCATCTGTGATACAGATGGGATACAGAGATGAACTGACAGAAACTGAAAGGGGTAACTCAAGACTATACTGTCACCCCAATTATTTAACTAACGTGCAGAGTACATCATGAGAAATACTGGGCTGGGTGAATCACAAGCTGGAATCAAGACTGCTGGGAGAAATATCAGTGACCTCAAATTTGCAGATGATACCAGTTTAATGGCAGAAAGCAAAGAGGAATTAAAGAGCTTCTTGATGAGGGTGAAGAGGATAGTGAAAAAAGTTGGCTTAAAACACATTCAAAAGACTAAGATCATGGCATCCAGTCCCATCACTTTATGGCAAATAGATGGGGAAAAATCGGAAACAGTAACAGATTTTATTTTCTTGGGCTCCAAAATCACTGTGGATAATGACTGCAGCCATGAAATTACAAGATGTTTGCTCCTTGGAAGAAAAGCTATGACAAACCTAGACCATATTAAAAAAAAAGAGATATCAATTTGCCAGAAAGATGTATATAGTCAAAGCATGGTTTTTCCAGTAGTCACACACAGCTGTGAGAGTTGGACCATAAAGAAAGCTTCATCACACCCTACCATATTTACTGCAGTCCAGTCAGTCTGTCCCCCTGCTAATCCCTCAATGTAAAGCTAAATGTGTAACATTTTGGTATCTTTCATCTGACCATCCATATCAGATGTTCCCAAACATTACCTAGCATCACAGTTTACAATGAAAAAACTAGTCCTTATGTCTCATGGCACTTTGAATCTTTTATGCCATGATACTACAGCAGTATCAAGAGCATTTTATGGAAAATTGCCATAATACTATGCCATGATAATATAGCAGTATCAAGAACATTTTATGGGAAATTGGGGAAGTGTCTGTGATCAAAGTTAAATAAAGGACAAGCCATCTGCCTTGTGGGTTTTGGAAAGATTTTTTGTTTGTTTGTTTAACATTCATTTATTTGGTTGTGTTGGGTCTTTGTTGCAGCCTTCGAATTCTCGGTTGTGGCATGTGGGATTTAGTTCCCTGACCAGGGATGAAACCCAGGCCACTGGCACTGGGAACACAGAGTCTTAGCCATGGGGCCACCAGGGAAGTCCTTGGAAAGGTTAATTCTTTTTTTTTTTTTTTTTTCATTTTTATTAGTTGGAGGCTAATTACTTTACATCATTACAGTAGTTTTTGTCATACATTGAAATGAATTAGCCATGGATTTACATGTATTCCCCATCCCGGTCCCCCCTCCCACCTCCCTCTCCACCCGATCCCTCTGGGTCTTCCCAGTGCACCAGGCCCGAGCACTTGTCTCATGCACCCAACCTGGGCTGGTGATCTGTTTCACCCTAGATAATATACATGTTTCAATGCTGTTCTCTTGAAACATCCCACCCTCGCCTTCTCCCAGAGTCCACAAGTCTGTTCGATACATCTGAGTCTCTTTTTCTGTTTTGCATATAGGGTTATCGTTACCATCTTTCTAAAGTCCATATATATGTGTTAGTATACTGTAATGGTCTTTATCTTTCTGGCTTACTTCACTCTGTATAATGGGCTCCAGTTTCATCCATCTCATTAGAACTGATTCAAATGAATTCTTTTTAATGGCTGAGTAATATTCCATGGTGTATATGTAGCACAGCTTCCTCATCCATTCGTCTGCTGATGGGCATCTGGGTTGCTTCCATGTCCTGGCTATTATAAACAGTGCTGCGATGAACATTGGGATGCACGTGTCTCTTTCAGATCTGGTTTCCTTGGTGTGTATGCCCAGAAGTGGGATTGCTGGGTCATATGGCAGTTCTATTTCCAGCTTTTTAAGAAATCTCCACACTGTTTTCCATAGTGGCTGTACTAATTTGCATTCCCACCAACAGTGTAAGAGGGTTCCCTTTTCTCCACACCCTCTCCAGCATTTATTGCTTGTAGACTTTTGGATAGCAGCCATCCTGACTGGCATATAATGGTACCTCATTGTGGTTTTGATTTGCATTTCTCTGATAATGAGTGATGTTGAGCATCTTTTCATGTGTTTGTTAGCCATCTGTATGTCTTCCTTGGAGAAATGTCTGTTGAGTTCTTTGGCCCATTTTTTGATTGGGTCATTTATTTTTCTGGAGTTGAGCTGGAGGAGTTGCTTGTATATTTTTGAGATTAATCGGAAAGGTTAATTCTTAACAATCCATTCACCCCACTGAGACCCGTTCTAGAAGTAGGACAGTTACTTACTTGAAAAGCAGTACCCAAATGCTTTAAGTAGATTCACATTAACCATAATTTTTTAGATTCTTTTTAAAGTTAGTGTAAGCCTCAATTTAAATCAGTTACTGTAGATCAGTTTCCAGTCATGTTTCATCTTCACCTGCATTTTATTTGGTGTTTGAAGAAAGGAAAAGAGGGAAGCAAATATGATTTGTACTGTTTGTACTAAATCTGTGGGATTTGTTGGTAAATTTATTTCAGAGTAAAGTATTTAGAAAAACAAAGATTTGTTTCTCAGGCTGAAGGTCTCAGCGATTATAATACATTTGACTTGTGATGACAGCCTGTTCACTCTTTGACATGAATGTGCTCTGGAAACAAATGAAGAGCAGCTGGCCTCGTCCCCGCACTGCGTGTTCAGGTGTGGCATGCTCCTGCTGCGTTCCGGCTGGGACCCGTGTGCTGCCCTCTGTTCCGGCGGCTGGGTGGTTCTTTTCTCTTTATTCACCAAAGTGGACGCAAACAACATGATCCCAAAGAAAAGCCTAGTTCATTCCAGCTGCTTGCAGACCAGAAAATTTGTAAATGGATGGTTTGATGTTACTGCAAATAATACAAAACAGATCTGGGGGAAGAAAAAAACCCAACTATGTCTCCATCTCCATTTTGGCTCTTGCAGAGCTGGGTAAATGGTGTCATGAGGAGATATGGAACACTGAAAAAGGAACAGATTGGGAAAGGGGAGAGTAGGAAATCAAGAATTATCTTTTGGTTGTTAAACTGAGATCCTTATATCAAAGTAGAGACGCTGACTTAAAGGTCAACCTGGAAATATAAATTTAGGGAAGACAGTATTTGTAAGACATGTGTGGGACTGAATGAGATCTCCTGCAGTATTATTTATATAGTGAAGTACTATATAACAGGGAAAAATAAATGAGTATAATAAAACATGGATAAGTCTCAAAAATTTGAGGTTGAATGCATATAATATGTATAGTTGAGTCTATTTATATATACTAAAAACAGGCAAAAATGAAACACTTATTTGATATATACAAATAAATCACATATATTATTATTTCACATTTGAAAAATAAAAAACTGAGTGACATTCATATGAACAACACATTGATTATGTCCTACTCTGGTGATGGAAGTAAAGTCCAATGCTCTAAAGAACAATACTGCATAGGAACCTGGAATGTTAGGTCCATGAATCAAGGTAAATTGGAAATGATCAAACAGGAGATGACATCAAACGGGAGAGTGAACATCGACATTTTGGGAGTCAGTAAACTAAAATGGACTGGAATGGGTGAATTTAACTCAGAGAACCATTATATCTACTACTGTGGGCAAAAATCCCTTAGAGGAAATGGAGTAGCCCTCATACTCAACAAAAGAGTCCGAAATGCAGTACCTGGATGCAATCATCCTGGATGCAATCACAAAAACGACAGAATGATGTTTGTTCGTTCCCAAGGCAAACCATTCAACAATATCCAAGTCTATGCCCCAACCAGTCATGCTGAAGAAGCTGAACGGTTCTGTGAAGACCTACAAGACATTCTGGAACTAACACACAAAAAAGATGTCCTTTTCATTATAGGGGACTGGAATGCAAAAATAGGAACTCAAGAGATACCTGGAGTAACAGGTAAATTTGACCTTGGAGCACAAAATGAAGCAGGGCAAAGGCTAATAGAGTTTTGCCAAGAGAACGCACTGGTCATAGCAAAGCCCTCTTCCAACAACACAAGAGAAGACTCTAAACATGGACATCACCATGGTCAATACCAAAAAAAGACTGATTATATTCTTTGCAGTCAAAGATGGAGAAGTTCTATACAGTCAGCAAAAACAAGACCAGGAGCTGACTGTGGCTCAGATCATGAATTCCTTATTGCCAAATTCAGACTTAAATTTAAGAAAGTAGGGAAAACCACTAGACCATTCAGGTATAACCTAAATCAAATCCCTTACGATTATACAGTGGGAGTGGCAGACAGATTCAATGGATTAGATCTAATAGACAGAGGGCCTGAAGAACTATGGACCGAGGTTTGTGACATTTTACAGGAAGCAGGGATCAATACCAACCCCAAGAAAAAGAAATGCAAAAAGGCAAAATGGTAGTCTGAGGAGGTCTTACAAATAGCTGAGAAAAGAAGAGAAGCGAAAAACAAAGGAAAAGATATACCCATTTGAATGCAGAGTTCCAAAGAATAGCAAGGAGAGATAAGATAGCCTTCCTAACTGATCAACACAAAGAAAGAGAGGAAAACAATAGAATGGGAAAGACTAGAGATCTCTTCAAGAAAATCAGAGATACCAAGGAAACATTTCATGCAAAGATGGGCACAATAAAGGACAGAAATAGTATGGACCTAACAGAAGCAGAAAATATTAAGAAGAGTTGGCAAGAATACACAGAACAATACAATAAAGATCTTCACGACCCAGATTAACCACAACGGTGTGATCGCTCACCTAAAGCCAGACATCCTGGAATGCAGTCAAGTGGGAAGCATCACTGAATAAAGCTAGTGGAGATCATAGAATTCCAGCTGAGCTATTTCAAATCCTAAAAAATGATGCTGTGAAAGTGCTGCACTCAATATGCCAGCAAATTTGGAAAACTCAAGAGTGGCCACGGGACTGGAAAAGGTCAGTTTTCATTCCAATCCCAAAGAAAGGCAATGCCAAAGAATGTTCAAACTGCCACACAATTTCACTCATCTCACACACTAGCAAAGTAATGCTCAAAATTCTCCAAGCCAGGCTTCAACAGTAAGTGAACCGTGAATTTCCAGATGTTCAAGATGGATTCAGAAAAGGCAGAGGAGCCAGAGATCAAATTGCCAACATCAATTGTATCATCGAAAAAGCAAGAGAGTTCCAGAAAAACATCTACTTCTGCTTTATTGACTATGCCAAAGCCTCTAATTATGTGGATCACCACAAACTGTGGAAAATTCTTCAAGAGATGGGAATATCAGATCACCTTCCTGCCTCCTGAGAAATCCGTATGCAGGTCAAGAAGCAACAATAAGAACTGGAAATGGAACAACAGATAGGTTCCAAATCAGGAAAGGAGTATGTCAAGACTGTATACTGTCACCCTGCTTATTTAACTTATATGCAGAGTACATCATGCGAAATGCTGGGCCGGATGAAGCACAAACTGGAATCATGATTGCTGGAAGAAATATCAATAACCTCAGATATGCAGATAACACCACCCTTATGGCAGAAAGTGAAGAAGAACTAAAGAGCCTCTTGATGAAAGTGAAAGAGGAGAGGGAAAAAGTTGGCTTGGAGTTCAACATTCAGAAAACTAAGATCATGGCATCCGGTCCCATCACTTCATGGCATATAGATGGGGAAAAAATGGAAACAGTCACACACTTTATTTTGGGGGCTCCAAAATCACTGCAGATGGTGATTGCAGCCATGAAATTAAAAGATGCTTATTCCTTGGAAGGAAAGTTATGACCAACCTAGACAGCATATTAAAAATCAGAGATATTACTTTGTCAACAAAGGTCCATCTAGTCAAAGCTATGGTTTTTCCAGTGGTCATGTATGGATGTGAGAGTTGGACTGTGAAGAAAGCTGAGCACTAAAGAATTGATGCTTTTGAACTGTGGTGCTGGAGAAGACTCTTGAGAGTCCCTTAGACTGCAAGGAGAACCAACTAGTCAATCCTAAAGGATATCAGTCCTGAATATTCACTGGAAGGACTGATGCGGAAACTGAAACTCCAATACTTTGGCCACCTGATGCGAAGAACTGACTCATTGGAAAAGACCCTGATGCTGGGAAAGATTGAAGTCAGGAGAAGGGAATGACAGAGGATGAGATGGTTGGATGCCATCACTGACTCAATGGACGTGAGTTTGAGTAAGCTCCCAGAGTTGGTGATGGACAGGGAAGCCTGGTGTGCTGTAGTCCATGGGGTTACAAAGAGTTGGACACAACTGAGCAACTGAATCAAATGCAATGGGAGAAGCTTAAAAACCAGTGAGGAGGGAGGATACCTAGGCCAACAGCTGATATAGTTACATTAACTTCAGAAGTAGACCTGGAGGCAGAAACTATTATTTGGAGTAAAGAGGGGTATCTCATAATGATAAAGTGATTTCAGTTAACCAGGAAGTTTTAACAACTCCAAATTGATATACACCTCAAAATCCATAAAGAACAAATAGACAACAACTTAAAAGGAAATGGACAGGGAATATTAGAGATCTTAATGCACCTCCTTCAGTAGAATAAGCAGACCTTCCCACTCCCAAAAAAGGCAACAGTGTATAAGTAATTTGAATAATACAGTGAACAAACATGACAACTGACATAACTGTAGAATACATTCTTTGGAAGCTTATGTGCAACATTCACCAAAACTGACCATATGCTGAGTCATAATGCAAGTCCCAGCAAATTTTTAAAAAATTAAAATCATATATACAGTGTTCATTTTCTCCACTCCTATTGAAGAGAGTGTAGTATTGGCATAAAGATAGATCAAAAATATGTTTGAGGCCCATCCTTGTGTAATATGGCAATAAAAAAAAAAGTACACACATCAGAAAATAAGATACACAACTTTTGATTTACAATGATTGTCTATGTAGAAAATTCCAAACAATCTACAAGAAAAGCTACTAGAATTGAGTTTAGGAAGTTCTCAGGATACAAAGTCAACATACAAAAATTAAAATGTATTTCTATACATTTGGCAATAAAATATTGGAAACTGAAAATTTTAAACATTTATATAATAGCACTGAAGTCCATAAAACAAGTCTTAGAAAATATTTTAAAAGGTTTGTGTGCTGAAAACTACAAAATGCTCATGAAAGAAATAAAAAAGATCTTTAAAAAGAGAGATAAACATTACATTCATGGATTCAAAACTGTTAAGACTGCAGTTTTCTCCATATAGGTCTATAGGCACAAAGCAGTTCCAATCAAAATTCCAGGAGAACATTTTGCAGAAATAAAACTGATTCTAAAATTTATATAGAAAGGCAAAGGAGGGTGTCCCTGGAGGCTCAGTGGTAAGGAATTCACCTGCTAATGCAGGAGCCACAGGGGTTCCATCCCTGGTCTGGAAAGATCCCACATGACGTGGAGCAACTACGGCCATGAGCCACAGCTCCTGAAGCCTGTGTGCCTAGAGCCCGTGCTCCTCAACGAGAGAAGCCACTGCAAGGAGAAGCCCAAGCACCGCATCTAGAGAGCGGCCCCCACAACTAGAGAGCGGCCCCCACAACTAGAGAGCAGCCCCCCACAACTAGAGAGCAGCCCCCACAACTAGAGAGTGCCCCCCACAACTAGAGTGCCCCCACAACTAGAGAGTGCCCCCCACAACTAGAGTGCCCCCACAACTAGAGAGTGCCCCCCACAACTAGAGAGCAGCCCAAACAACTAGAGTGCCCCCCACAACTAGAGAGTGCCCCCATAACTAGAGAGTGCCCCCCACAACTAGAGAGCGGCCCCCACAACTAGAGAGTGCCCCCACAACTAGAGAGTGCCCCCCACAACTAGAGAGCAGCCCAAACAACTAGAGTGCCCCCCACAACTAGAGCGGCCCCCACAACTAGAGAGCGGCCCCCACAACTAGAGAGTGCCCCCACAACTAGAGAGTGCCCCCCACAACTAGAGAGCAGCCCAAACAACTAGAGTGCAGCCCGCCCCCACAACTAGAGAGCGGCCCCCCACAACTAGAGAGCTGCCCCCCACAACTAGAGAGTGCCCCCACAACTAGAGAGTGCCCCCACAACTAGAGAGCAAGGCCCCCACAACTAGAGAGTGCCCCCCACAACTAGAGAGCAGCCCAAACAACTAGAGTGCCCCCCACAACTAGAGCGGCCCCCACAACTAGAGTGCCCCCCACAACTAGAGAGCAGCCCCCACAACTAGAGAGTGTCCCCCACAACTAGAGAGCAGCCCAAACAACTAGAGTGCCCCCCACAACTAGAGCGGCCCCCCACACCTAGAGAGTGCCCCCCACAACTAGAGAGTGCCCCCACAACTAGAGTGCCCCCCACAACTAGAGAGCAGCCCCCACAACTAGAGAGTGCCCCCCACAACTAGAGTGCCCCCACAACTAGACAGTGCCCCCCACAACTAGAGAGTGCCCCCACAACTAGAGAGTGCCCCCACAACTAGAGAGTGCCCCCCACAACTAGAGAGCAGCCCCCATAACGAGAGTGCCCCCCACAACTAGAGAGCAGCCCCGACAACTAGAGAGTGTCCCCCACAACTAGAGAGCAGCCCAAACAACTAGAGTGCCCCCCACAACTAGAGCGGCCCCCCACAACTAGAGCCCCCATAACTAGAGAGTGCCCCCCACAACTAGAGAGTGCCCCCACAACTAGAGAGCAGCCCCCACAACTAGAGAGTGCCCCCCACAACTACAAAAAAGCTTGCGTGCAGTAACAAAGACCCAGCACAGCCAAAATAAAATTTAGAAAGGCAAAAGAACCACAACAATAAAAAACAACTATGAAAAAGGAAACAGAAGACTTAAACTGCCAGATTTTAAAGCTTACTGTAAATGTCATCAATAGAGTGTAGTACTGGCATAAAGACAAATTACTGGAACAGAATTGATTGCCTACAAAAAATGACACTAAAATTCTATATAATAACACAAATTACTGATTGATTTTCTACAACGGTGCTAAAGCAATTCAGTGGAGAAGGTAATCTTTTCTAAAGTTGTATCCATATGCTAAAAAAAAAAAAATCCTCACAACTCCACACATACCTTAGGTCTTGTGCAAAATTTAATTCAAAGTTAATGATGGACAAACATGATAAACCTAAAGCTGGCTTAACTTCTGTAGAAACAGAAAACATCAGAGAAAAATTCTGTGATATTGGGTTGAGTGAAGAGTTCTTAGAAATGATATCAAAAGCATGATCCACAGAAGAAAAAATAAGTTGAACTTCCCTAGTGGTCCAGTGGTTGGGAGTCTGCCTGCCAGTGCAGGGGACACAGGTCTGATCCCTGGTGTGGGAAGATCCCAGGTGCCTTGGAGCAGCTAAGTTACGCAGCACAACTTCTGAGAGCACCTTCTAGAGCCCGAGAGCTGCAGCTGCTGAAGACAGCGGCCCGGGAGCCTGTGTCCTCCAACGAGAAGCCGCCGCAAGGAGAAGCCCACCTACTAAAACGAAGACTAGCCCTTTCTTGCCACAACAAAGACCCACTGCAGCCAAAAATAAATAAATTTTTTTTAAAGTTGTACTTTGGAAAAAATTAAGAACTTCCACAATTTGAAAGAGACTAGAAAGAATGAAGAGTCCCAGCATGAGAGAAAATACTTCCAAACCACACATCTGATACCAGGCTTATATCCTGAACATGCCAAGAACACAGAAAGAACTTCTAAAACTCAGTAAGCAACCCAATTTAAAAACAAGCGAAAGATCTGAACGGGTATCTCACCAGATAAGACATACTGACGATAAATAAGCACATGAAAGAGGTTCAAGGTCTTTTCCAACAGTGTGTAGCGCTAGATCCACTGCAAGCACACCCCTACGAGAATAAGTCAAAATTTAAAAACCAGACAATACGAACTGCTGATGAAGATGCAGAGCGAAGTGCATGGCCACTTTGGACAACAGTTTGGCTATTTTTTAAAAAGTTAAACCAATCCCATTCCGAGTTACATACTTGAGTGTAATGAAACATGTTCACACAAAAACTTGTACACAAATTACAGCAGCTTTAACCACCCAAACGCCCATTAACTGACAAATGGATACATTTGACAAAAGGTTTTTTGGCCAAAAAATGAATAAAGTACTGATACTTGTGACAGTATGGATGAACCTTGAAAACATTTTCCTAAGTGAAAGAGCTTAGTCACAGAAGACCACATAGTACATGATTCTATTCATACGAAACTTCCAGGAAGGGGACCTATATAGAGACAGAAAGAAAATTAGTGATTAGTTGAGGCTGGGAGTGTGGTATCAGGTGGGTGACAGGGAATGGAGTCAGATTTCTCTGTGATGAAAATGTTCTAATGTTGATTGTGGTGATGGTTGCTATATCTGTGAATATATAAAAAAATAACTGAATTGCACACTTAAAATGGGTGAACTGTATATGAATTTTATCTCAAAAAATTGTTTTTGTGTTTCTTTGGCCATACCATATGGCATATGGGATCTTAGTTCCCAGACCACGGGTCACACCCATGCCTCCTGCAGTGGAAGCATGGATTTTTAACCACTAGATTGCCAGGGAAGTCCCAAAAACTTTTTTAAAAGATAGTTTCTAGGGAAATCCAAAGGAAAGAGGAGAGACAAAAACAAGAACACTAGAGGAAACTGAAGCCCCCAACACCTACAACTACAGCAAACATTAAACAGAGCCTAGTTCAGTTCAGTTGCTCAGTCGGGTCCGACTCTTTGCGACCCCATGAACTGCAGCATGCCAGGCCTCCCTGTCCATCACCAACTCCCGGAGTTTACCCAAACTCATGTCCATTGAGTTGGTGATGCCATCCAACCAATCTCATCCTCTGTCGTCCCCTTCTCCTCCTGCCCCCAATCCCTCCCAGCATCAGGGTCTTTTCCAATGAGTCAGCTCCTCGCATCAGGTGGCCAAAGTACTGCCGTTTCAGCTTCAGTATCAGTCCTTCCAATGAACACCCAGGACTGATCTCCTTTAGGATGGACTGGTTGGATCTGCTTGCTGTCCAAGGGACTCTCAAGAGTCTTCTCCAACACCACAGTTCAGAAGCATCAATTCTTCGGCGCTCAGCTTTCTTCACAGTCCAACTCTCACATCCATACATGACCACTGAAAAACCATAGCCTTGACCAGACGGACCTTTGTTAACAAAGTAATGTCTCTACTTTTTAATATGCTGTCTAGGTTGATCATAACTTTCCTTCCAAGGAATAAGCGTCTTTTAATTTCATGACTGCAATCACCATCTGCAGTGATTTTGGAGCTCCCCCAAAAATAAAGTCAGCCACTGTTTCCACTCAAATAGACAAAATCTGACAGTAAAGCCTTATTTACCTATTTCCCAATATGTCATGTGCAGCTTTCAACAAAAAATTACAAACAGGCTAAAGCAAGAAACAACACAATTCGAAGAGACAAAGCAAGCATCATCATCAGACTCCAGAATTATCATATTAGAAATTTAACAGCCATGCATACTGCTGCTTAGTTGCTCAGTCATGTCTGACTCTGCAACCTCAAGGACTGTAGTCGACCAAGCTCCTCTGTCCATGAGATTTCCCAGTCAAGAATACTGGAGTGGGTAGCCATTCCTTTCTCCAGGGATCCTCCCAACCCAGGGATTGAACTCGGGTCTCCTGCATTGCAGGCAGATTCTTTACCATCTGCGCCACCAGGGAAGCCCAGTGGCCACAGTACCCAAAGCAATTATATGTTTAATGAGATTCCTATCAAATTACCCATAATTCCAATTCATAGAACTAGAACAAATAATTCTAAAATTTATGTGGAACATAAAAGATCCAGAATTGCCAAAACAATCCCGAGGAAAAAGAACAGGAGGCACAGCCCTCCCAGACTTCAGAAAATACTACAAAGCTACAGTAATCAAACCAGCGTGGCACTGGCACAAGAGACATACAGATCATGGAACAGAATAGAGAGCTCAGAAACAGAGAGCCCACACACCTTTAGTCAATTAATCTTCAACAAAGGAGGCAAAACTACACAACAGAGAAAGGACAGTCTTTTCAGCAAAGGAGGCAAGAACACACCATGGAGAAAAGACAGTCTTTTCAGCAATCTGTTTTGGGAAAGCTGGACAGCTGCACACAACCCAATGGAATTAGAACACACCACCATGCCATACACAAAAATCAACTCAAAATGGCTCAAAGACTTACACATAAGACATGACACCATAAAACCCTTCTAAGAGACCATAGGCAAAACATTCTCTAACATAAATTGTACCAATGTTTCCTTAGGTCAGTTTCCCAAAGCAATAGAAAAAAAGCAAAAATAAACAAATGGAACCTAGTCAAACTTACAAGCCTTTGTACAGCAAAGAAAACCATAAATAAAATGAAAAGATAACCCAAAGGAAAGAGGGGAGACAAAGACAAGGACACTAGAGAAAATTGAAGCTGCCAACACTACAATAAAATAAAGAGAGCCTAACAGCCAAACAGACAGAAAACCTCACATTAAAAGGCCTTTACCTACTTCCATGGGATAAAATATTTGTAAATGATGCGATCAAGAAGGGTTCAATGTCCAAAATACACAAACAGCTCATATAGGTCAGTAACAACACACACGCACACACACAAAACCAACTAAAAAATGGGTGGAGCTCTTCTGTGGTCCCGTGGTTAAGAATCAACCTGCTAATGCAGCGGACATGGGTTCGATCCCTGGTCTGGGAAGATCACACATGCCTCCAGGCACTGAGCCCGTGTGCTGCGACTACTAAAGCCCGTGTACCTTAGAGCCCACGCTCAGCAACGAGAGAAACCACCGCAGGGAGAAGCCTGTGCATTGAAACGAGAATAGCCCCGGCTCGCCAGAACTAGAGAAAGCCTGAGCACAGCAACAAAGACCCAGCACCATCAAAAGTAAATAAGTGAATAAAATAGAAATCTTTTGAAAAAAGAACTAAAAAAATAGTCTACAAAAGTGCTGGAGAGGGTGTGGAGAAAAAGAGAACCCTCTTATACTGTTTAGTCACTCAGCTGTGTCCCAACTCTGCAAACCTCTGGACTGTACAGCCTCTCAGGCTCCTCTGTCCATAGGACTTTTCAGACAAGAATGCTGGAGTGGGTTGTTGCCGCTTCCTACTCCAGGGGATCTACCTGACCCAGGGGTTGACCCACATCTCCTGTGTTTCCTGTATTGCTGGCGGATTCTTTATCTGCTGAGCCAAATGTAAATTGGTATAGCCACTATGGAAAACAGCGAGGAGTTTGCCTCAAAAAATAAAAAATAGGAGTTGCTGTATGATCCAGCAATCCCATTCCTGGACATATAATACCAAGACAAAACTATAATCTGAAAAGATAATGCACCCCTATGTTAATAGCCCCCTTCATGGATCACAGCCTTGTTGTGGTGAAGGGGCTTACATAACTCAGTGAAGACAAAAGCCATGCCTTGCAGGGCCACCCAAGACAGATGGGTCACATTGAAGAGTTCTGACAAAGCGTGGTCTGCTGGAGAAGGAAATGGCAATTCACTACAGTATTCTTACCTGGAGAACCCCATGGACAGTATGAAAAAACACAATGCTATGACGTCAGAAGATGAGCCCCCCAAGCCAGAAAGTGTCCAATAATGCTCTTGGGAAGAGTGGGGGGCAATTACTAACAGCTCCAGAAAGAATGAAGTGGCTGGGCCAAAATGGAAACAACATTCAGCTGTGGAGATAGCATCACCGGCTCAATGGACATGAATCTGAGCAAACTCCAGGAGACAGCGGAGAACAGGGGAGCCTAGCGTGCTACTGTCCACGGGGTGGGACAGAGTCAGACATGACTTGGCCACTGAGCAACGGCAACAAATGTTAACAGCAGTACTGCTTACACCAAGCAAGGAATGGAAGCAACCTATATTACTGGACAAATGTCCACTGACAGGTGAATGGATGAAGAAAATGTGGCACATACATAGTGGAATACTATTCAGTCATAAAAGAGAATGCAGTGACGCCATCTGCAGCAACACAGATGGACCTAGAGATGATTATACTAAGTCAGCCACACACAGAAAGTCAGGTTCCATTAAGATATCACTCGTATGCGGAATTTTAAAAAAGACACAAATGAACTTACCTATAAAACAGAAACAGACTCACAGACATAGAGAACAGAACTGTGGTTGCTAAGGGGAGGAAGAGAAGGAGAGGGATGGAGTGGGAGTCTGGGATTAGTAGATGCAAACTATCATACACAGACTGGATAAACATCAAGGTCCTACAGCATAGCATAGAGAACTATATTTATATTCTGTGATGAACCATCATGAAAAAGAATGTATACACACACACACATATATATGTACATATATAAATAATTTAGTCACTTTGCTGTCCAGAAGATTAACACAACATTGTAAAGCAACTCTACTGCAATAAAATTTTTTTAAAAACAATAAAAATGTTTTTAAAAAGAAAATGCTAGAAGTCAAAAACACTGTAACAGAAATGAAAAATACCTTTGGTGGGCTCAGAGTAGAGTTGACACTGAGTCAGTGAATTTGAAGATATGTCAATAAAAACTTCCCAAACTGAAATGCAAAGAGAAAAAAAAGAAAATGACAACACTATTCAAAGAATTAAGAAACAACTATGGTGTAACATATGTGTAATGGAATAGCAGAAAGAGAGTAAGGAGCAAAAGAAATATTGTAACTAATAATGATTGAGAATTTTCCAGTATTAGCATCACAAGGCAAACCACAGATCCAGGAAGCTCAGAAAACACAAGCAGAATAAACACTCCCTCACCCCCGAATCTACACCTAGGCATATCATATTTAAAGTGTGGAAAATCAAAGACAAAAGTTTTTGAAAGAAGCCAGAAGCAAAAAAGACCTTACCCATGGAGAAACAATAATAAAAATTACACTGAACTTGTCTTCACAAACCATGCAAGCAAGTATAGAGTGAGATAAAATATTTAAAATGGTGAAAGAAAAAAACCCACCAACTTACAGGTCTGTATCAAGCAAAATTATCCTTTAAAAATGGAGCAATAAGGAGTTTCTCAGATAAACAAAAACTGACGGAATCTGTCACCAGCCAACCTGCCTTGCATGGAGTATTAAAAGAAATTCTTCAGAGAGAGGGGAAATGATAACGGTCAGAAAACTCAGGTCTATATATACAAAGGAAGAACATGAAAGGAAGGAAAGTAAAATAAAATCTTTTACTTTCAAAATTCTTAAATCTAATAGTAACTATTCAAAATAATACAACAATGTATTTGATGATTACAGCTTATATATAAGTGGGATGAGTGAGGAGGAGGAGCTGGAAACACACTATCATAAGGGAACTGCACTACCCATGTGGCTTCCCTTGGGGCTCAGATGGTACATAATCCGCCTGAATGTAGGAGACCTGGGTTCAATCCCTGGTTTGGGAAGATCCCCTGGAGAAGGGAATGGCCAACCACTCCACTATTCTGGCCTGGAGAATTCCATGGACAGAGGAGTCTGGCAGGCTACAGTCCATGGGGTTGCATGAAGCACAGAATAGTGTTATTTGAAAGTGGACTTAGATTAGTATAATTGCAAACTGCAAATCCTAGGGCCACTAGTAATAAAAAATTGTAAAAGAAGTACAACTGAAGTTCTAAGAAATAAGAGAAAATGGAATCTGATGATTTACTCGATAAATGCATAGAAGGCAGAAAAAGAGGAAATTTTAAAAGAAACCAAAAATGAGAGCTATGTATAATAAGCAGCTATAAATATGACTGATACTGATTCAACTGCATCAAAAATCACTAAGTGTAAATTACCTAAATACACCAATTAAAAGGTAGACAGAGTAATGAGTCCCAATTATATGCTATCTACATGAGACCCACTTTAAATATATAGATTAGAAAGAAGTAAAGGGATGGAATCCCCTCCCACTCATTAGGGTAGTTATTATTAAAACAAAACACAACAGGAAACAACAAGTATTAACAATAATGTGAACAAACTGGAAACTTTGTCAACTCTGGTGGTGGGAGTGTAAGATGGTGTAGCCACTATTGAAAACAGTATAGTGATTCATCAAAAAATTAAAAATATAATTACTACTTGATCTAGCAAAAACACTTCTGAGTATCCAATAAAACTAAAAACAGAATCTTAAAGAGACAGTTGCACACCCATTTTGACAGCAACATTATGCATGACAGCTAAGAGGTAGAAGCAATCCAAGTATGCATCAAGAGCTGGATGAATGGATAAACTGTGGTACTGACAAACAATGGAATATTACTCAGCTTAAAAAAGGATATTTTGACATATGCTACAATATGAATGAAAGATACTATGCTAAGTAAAGCAAGCCAGTCATAAAAAACCAAATACTGTATGAGTCCATGTAAATGAAGCATCTAGAGTAGTGAACATCATAGCAACAGAAAGCAGAATGGTGGCTGTCCGGCTTGGGGGGAAGAAAGTGGGGAGTTGTTGCTTAATGGGTATAGAGTTACAGTTTTACAGGAAGAAAGTTTTCAATATCCACTGCACAACAATGAATATACTTAATACTACTTGAACACTTAGAAATGGTTCAGGTGTTAGTGCTGGGTTATGTGGGGTTTTTTTTTAACCACAATTAAATAAGAAATTTTTAAAGGTAGAGATGAAGAAAGATACATCATGCTAACACAAATCAAAAGAAAGCTGTAATATGGGACTTCCCTGGTGGCGCAGTGGATAGGAATCTGCCTATGAATGCAGGGGACATGGGTTCAATCCTTGGTTCAGGAAGATCCTACATGCCGTGAAGCAACTAAGCCCCAGGCACCACAGCTACTGACTCCACATGTCCCAGAGGCAGAGCTCTGCAACGAGAGAAGCCACCAGCAACATGAAGCCCGGCACCGCAACCAAGAACAGCCCTTGCTCACTGCAGCTAGAGAAAGCCTGCATGCGGCAACAAAGTTTCAGCACAACAGAAAACAAACTAACAGATAATAAAAAAGAAAGCTGTAGTAGTTCCATTAACTTTAGACACAGCAACTTTCAGAATAAGGGAAATTATCCACGATAGAAAGGGGCATTACATAAATGATAAATGAATCAAGTCTCCAAGAAAAATAACTATGCTTAGGACATGGCTCTAACAACAGACCATCCAAATACTTGAGACAAAAACTGATAGAACTGAAAGGACAGACAGATAAATCCACTGTTATAGTTGGAGGTGTCACATCTCCATCAAAAACTGAAAGATCCAGCAGGCAAAAAATCAGTAAGGATATAGTAGAATTGGACCTAACAGAAGCAGAAGATACTAAGAACAGGTGGCAACAATACACAGAAGAACTATATAAAAAAGATCTTAATGACCCAGATAACCACGATGGTGTGATCACTCACCTAGAGCCAGACCTCCTGGAATGTGAAGTCAAGTGGGCCTTAGGAAGCATCACTACAAACAAAGCTAGTAGAGGTGATGGAATTCCAGCTGAGCTATTTCAAATCCTATAAGATGATGCTGTGAAAGAGCTGCACTCAATATGCCAGCAAATTTGGAAAACTCAGCAGTGGCCATAGGACTTTTGAAAAGGTTAGTTGTCATTCTAATCACAAAGAAGAGCAATGCCAAAAAATGTTCAAACTACCACACAATTGCACTCATCTCACACATTAGCAAAGTAATGCTCAAAATCTTTCAAGCTAGGCTTCAATGGCATGTGAACCGAGAACTTTGAGATGTACAAGCTGGATTTAGAAAAGGGAGCAGAGCCAGAGATTGAATTGCCAACATCCTTTGGATCATAGAAAAAGCAACAGAATTCCAGAAAAACATCTACTTCTGCTTCATTGACTATGCTTAAATCTTTGTGTAGATCACAACAAACTGTGGAAAACTCTTTAAGAGATGGGAATACCAGACCACCTTACCTGCCTCCTGAGAAAAGTAACAATGAGAACCAGATATGGAACAACTGATTGGTTCAAAATTGGGAAAGGAGTATGTCAAAGCTGTATATTGTCACCTGCTTATTTAACTTACTTGCAGGGTACATCATGCAAAATGCCAGATTGGATGAAGCACAAGCTGGAATCAAGATTGCCTGGAGAAATATCAATATCCTCAGATATGCAGATGGCACCACCCTAATGGCAGAAAGTAAAGAGGAATTAAACAGCCTCTTGATGAACGTAAAAGAGGAGAGTGAAAAAGTTGGCTTAAAACTCAGCATCAAAAAAATGAAAACCGTGGCATCTGGTCCCAGCACCTCATGGAAAACAGATGTGGAAAAAACGACAGATTTTATTTTCTTGGGCTCCAAAATCACTGCACAGTGACTGCAGCCATGAAATTAAAAGACACTTACTCCTTGGAAGAAAAGCTATGACAAACCGAGACAGTGTATTAAAAAGCAGAGACACTACTTTGCTGACAAAAGTCCATATAGTCAAAGCTATGATTTTTCCAGTAGTCATGTACAGATGTGAGAGCTAGACAACAAAAAAGGCTGCGCACCGAAGAATTGATGCCTTTGAACTGTGGTGCTGGAGAAAACTCTTGTGAGTCCCTTGGACCGCAAGGAGATCTAACCAGTCTATCCAAAAGGAAATCAACCTTGAATATTCACTGGAAGGACTGATGCTGAAGCTCCAATACTTTGGCCAGCTGATGCGAAGAACTGATTCATTGGAAAAGAACCTGATGCTGGGAAAGATTGAAGGCAGGAGGAGAAGGGGACAATAGAGGATGAGATGGCTGATGGCATCACTGACTCAAAGGATGTGAGTTTGAGCAAACTCCGGAGTTGGTGATGGACAGGGAGGCCTGGCATGCTGCAGTCCATGGAGTTGCAAAGAGTTGGACATGACTGAGCGACTGAACAAACACAGCAGCAGAATATACATATTTCTCAAATTGACATGGATTATTGACCAAGACAGGCCATGTTCTGGGCCATAACACACACTTCAACAAACTTGAATAAATATCATACAAAGCATGCTCTCAGATCACAATGGAATTAAACTGGTAATCAACAGAAGAAAGATAGTTGGAAAATTCAAAACATATTTGGAGATTACACAACATATTTATAAATAACACATGAGGCAAAGGAAAAACTCTCAATAGAAATCAAATTAATATTTTGAACTAAATGAAAACACAAATTATCATCTTATAATATTTTATATTATAAATGACAAAAGATCTAAAATCAAAACTTAAGCTTTCACTTTAGTAAACTAGAGAAAGTAAAGTAAATAAACCTAATGCAAGCAGAAGAAAAAAATGAAGGGAAGTCACCATCATCCTGATACCAAAACCAGACAAAGACACAAAAAATAAAATTGCAGGCCAATATCTTTGATGGATATAGATCTAAAAATTCTCAATGAAATAAAAGGAAGCCAAATCCAACAACACATAAAAATGGATACACACCACGACCAGCTGGATTCATCCCAGGGTCACAAGGATGGTTCAGTGTGATACACCACATAAACAAAAGAAAGGAGAAAGCCATAAGATCATCTCAATAAATACAGAAAAAGCACTTGATAAAATTCAACATCCATTCCTGATAAAAACAAACAAAGTAGGTACAGAGGGAACACATCTCAATATAATAAAAACTATTTATGACAAACCCACAGCCAGGAGAATACTCAATGGTAAAATCTGGAACAAGACAAGGATGCCCACTCTGTTCAACATAGTATTGGAAGTCTTAGCTACAGCAAGTAGAGAAAAAATAAATAAAAGAACACAAATTGGTAGGGAAGAGGTAAAATTGTCATTATATGCAGACAACAGGATACTACATACAGAAAAACCTAAAGACTCTACACAAAAACTACCAGAACTGAGAAATTCAACAAGGTAGCAGGATACAAGATTAACAGACAGAAATTGGTTACATTTTTTTACACTAACAATAAAATATCAGAAAGAGAATGTAAGTAAACAACCTCTTTCAAAACTGGATCCAAAAAAACCACTCAGGAATAAACCTCACCAAGGAGGTGAAAGACTTCTATGCTGAGAATTATAAAATAATAAAGGATGTAAAATAGTAAAATAGTACTTTTACTAAAAACAGTAAAATCTGATGCTGTAACAACAGAATTGCACAGGAACCTGGAATGTTCGGTCCATGAATCCAGGTAAACTGGATGTGGTCAAGCAGGAGATGGCAAGAGTAAACATCGACATCTTAGGAATCAGTGAACTAAAAATGACAGGAATGGGTGAATTTAATTTGGATGACCATTGTATCCACTATTGTGGGCAAGAATCCCTCAGAAGAAATGGAGTAACCCTCACAGTCAGCGAGAGAGTCCAAAATGCAGTACTTGGGGGCAACATCAAAGACAGAATGATCTCAAATTTGTTTCCAAGGCAAACCATTCAATATCACATTAATCCAAGTCTACACTGCGACCAGTAATGCTGAAGAAGCTGAAGTTGAACAGTTCTGTGAAGACCTACAAGACCTTCTAGAACTAACACCAAATAAAGATGGACTGGAATGCAAAAGTAGGAAGTCAAGAGATACCTGGAGTAACAGGCAAGTTTGGCCGCGGAGTACAAAATGAAGTAGGGCAAAGGCTAACAGAATTCTGCCAGGAGAACGCACTGGTCATAACAAACACCCTTTTTCAACAACACAAGAGACGACTTAACACATGGACGTCACCAAATGGTCAATACCAAAATCAGATTGATTACATCCTTTGAAGTCGAGGATAGAAAAGCTGTATACAGCCACCAGAAACAAGACCTGGAGCTGACTGTGACTCAGATCATTAGCTCCTCAGAGCAAAATTCAGGCTTAAACTCAAGAAAGCAGGGAAAACCACTAGGCCCTTCAGTTATGACTTAAATCAAATCTCCTATGAATATATAGCGGAGGAGATGAATAGATTCAAGGGATTAGACCTAGCAAACAGAGTGCCTGAAGAACTATGGATAGAGGTGCCTGATATTGTACAGGAGGCGGTAAACAAAACCATCCCAAATAAAACGAAATGCAAGAAGGCAATATGGTTGTCTGAGTGCTTCACAAATAGCTGAGGAAAGGAGAAGCAAAAAGCAACAGAGAAAGGGAAAGGTATCCCCAACTAAATGCAGAGTTCCAGAGAATAACAAGGAGAGACAAGAAGGCCTTCTTCAATGAACAGTGCAAAGAAATAGAGGAAAACAACAGAAAGGGTAAGGCTACAGATCTGTTCAAGAAGATTGGAAATAACAAAGGAACATTCCCTCCAAAGACAGGCACAATAAAGGACAGAAACAGTAAAGACCTAATAGAAGCAGAAGAGATCAAAAAGAGATGGAAAGAATACACAGAAGAACTGTACAATAAAGGTCTTAATGACTTGAATAATTACAAAGGTGTAGTCTCTCACCTAGAGCCAGATACTCTGGAGTGTGAAGTGGGTCTTAGGAAGCACTGCTGCCAATAAAGTTAGTGGAGGCAATGGAATTCCAGCAGAACTATTTAAAATTCTAAAAGATGATGCTATTAAAGTGCTGCACTCAATATGTCAGCAAATTTGGAAAGCCCAACAGTGGCCACAGGACTGGAAAAGGTCAATCCTCATCCCAATTCCCCAAAAGAGCAGTATTAAAGAATGTTCAAACCACCGGACAACTGCACTCATACCCCATGTTAGTAAGGTCATGCTCAAAATCCTCCAAGCTAGGCTTCAGCATTACGGGAACTGAGAACTTCCAGATGTCCAAGCTGGGTTTAGAAAAGGCAGAGGAAGCAGAGATCAAATTGCTGACATTCGCAGAATCATTCCCATCAGAAAGCAAGGGAATTCTAGAAAAACATCTACCTCTGTTTCAGTGATTACGTTAAAGCCTTTGCCTCTGTGGATCATAATGAACTATGGAAAACTTATAAAGAGATGGAACTACCAGACCATCTTACCTGTCTCCTGAGAAGCCAGAATGTGAGTCAAGATACAACAGTTAGAACCCTGTATCGGACAATTGACTGTTTCAAGATTGAGAAAGGAGTACGATAAGGCTGTTTATTGTCACTCTGCTTATTTTACTTATGTGCAGAGCACAAGATGCGAAATGCCAGGCTGGATGGGTTACAAGCTGGAATTAAGACTGCCAGGAAAAATATCTACAACCTCAGATATGCATATGATACCACTTTAATGGCAGAATGCAAAGAGGAACTAAAAAGCCTTTTGATGAGGGTGAAGGAGGAGAGTGAAAAAGCTGGCTTAACACTCAATATCAAAAAACTAAGATCATGGCATCCGGAAACATCGCTTCATGGCAAACTGAAGGGGAAAAGGTGGAAGCAGTGACAGAGTTCCACTTCTCAGGCTCTAAAATCACTGTGGATGGTGACTGCAGCCATGAAACTAAAAGATGACTGCTTCTTGGCAGGAAAGCTATGAGGTTGGATGCATGAGACAAGTGCTCAGGGCTGGTGCACTGGGAAGTCCCAGAGGCATCCGGTGGAGAGGGAGGTGGGAGGAGGGATCGGGATGGGGAATACATGTAAATCCATGGCTGATTCCTGTCAATGCATGGCAAAAACCACTACAATATTGTAAAGTAATTAGCCTCCAACCAATTAAAAAAAAAAAGAAAAAAAAAAAGCAAAGACATCACTTGGCCAATAAAGGTCCACATAGTCAAAGCTATTGTCTCTCCAGCGGTCATGACAGATGTGAGAGTTGGACAATAAAGAAGGCTGAGCACCAAAGAACTGATGCTTTCAAACTTTGGTGCTAGAGAAGACTCTTGAGAGTCCTTTGGAAAGCAAGATCAAACCAGTCAATCCTAAAGAAAATCAACCCTGAATATTCACTGGAAGGACTGATGCTGGAGCTGAAGCTCCAATTCAAACAGCTGACTCACTGGAAAAGACTGAAGGCAGGAGGAGAAGAGGGCGACAGAGGATGAGACAGTTGGATGGCATCACCGATTCAATGGATATGAACTAGGGCAAACTCCGGGAGATGGTGAGGGACCAGAAGGCCTGGTGTGCTGCAGGCCATGGGGTCGTGAAGAGTTAGACACGACTTGGCGATTGAACAACCACAACCTAAAAGACCCAGAACTGCCAAAGCAATCCTGAGGAAAAAGAACAAAGCAGGAGGAATAACCCTCCCAGACTTCAGACAACGCCATTAGATTGGTGCAAAAGTAACTGCGGTTTTGCATTGTTGCACTTTGCCATGTGATACTGGAATACATTCTTAAATGTGGTTATGTCACACATCATTTTAATGCCTATTTTCCACTTTTTTTTGCTAGTGACTTATTACTTGCTGTTTATTTTATATGTATTTTAGATTATGGAAATGATGATAGACAAAAAGATAAGACAAGTGATTTTGAGTTCAAAATGGGTCATAAAGCAGCAGAAACAACTCGTAACATCAACAATGCATTTGGCCCAGGAACTGCTAACGAACGTACAGTGCAGTGGTGGTTCAATAAGTTCTGCCAAAGAGACGAGAGCTTTGAAGATGAGGAGTGCAGTGGCCAGCCATCAGAAGTTGACAACGACCAACTGAGAGCCGTCATCGAAGCCGAGCCTCTTACAGCTACATGACAAGCTGCTGAAGAACTCAACACCAACCATTCTACAGTGGTTGGCATTTGAAGCAAATTGTAAGGATGAAAAAGACTGATAAGTGGGCGCCTCCTTAGCTGACTGGAAATTTAAGAAGTGTCATTTTGAAGTGCTTCTCTTATTTTGGAATGGTAAATGGCAACCCACTCCAGTAACCTTGCCTGGAGAATTCCACGGACAGAGGAGCCTGGCGGGCTACCGTCCATGGGGTTACAAAGAGCTGAAAACGACTAAGCGACTAACACATACACACACATTCTTATTCTATGCAACAACAACAAACCATTTCTCAATTGGATTGTGATGTGTGATGAAAAACAGATCTTATACAACAACAATCAGAGATGACCAGCTCAGTGTTTGGAAACGAGAAGAAGCTCCAATGCACTTCCCAAAGCCAAAGTTGCACCAAAAAAAGTTCATGGTCACTGCTTGGTGGTTGCTGCCTGTCTGATTCACTACAGCTTTCTGAATCCTGGCAAAACCATTACATCTGAGAAGTGTGCTCAGCAAATTGATGAGATGCACCAAAAATTGCAATGCCTGCAGTAAGCATTGGTCAACAGAAAGGACCCAATTCTTCTCCAGACAATGCCCAACTGCATGTCACACAAGCAATGCTTCGAAAGTTGAACGAATTGGGCTACAAAATTTTGCCTCATCCATCATATTCACCTGACCTCTTGCCAACCAACTATCACTTCTTCAAGCATCTCGACAACTTTTTGCAGGGAAAACCCTTCCACAACCAGCAGGAGGCAGAAAAAGTTTTCGAAGAGTTCGTTGAATCCTGAAGCATGGATTTTTATGCCACAGGAATAAACAAACTTATTTCTTTTGACAAAAATATGTTGATTGTAATGGTTCCTATTTTAATTAATGTGCTTGAGCCTAGTTATGGTGATTTAAAATTCACGGTTCACAACCAAAATTATGTTTGCACAAACCTAATACACAACTATGGTAATCAAAACAGCATGGTAATAACACAAAAACAGACCTACAAACCTATGGAACAGAACAGAGTGCCCAGAAATAGAGAGCCCACACGCTTACAGTCAATTTACCTTCAACAAGGGAGGCAAGAATATACAATGGAGAAAAGAAAGTCTCTTCAGCAAATGGTGTTGGGAAGGTTGGACAGCCACATGAAAATCAATGAAGTCTCATCATACACAGAAATAGACTCAAAATGGCTTAAAGACTTAAACATAAGACACAACACCATAAAACGCCTAGAAGAAAACACAGGCAAAAAGTTATCTGACATAAATTGTACTAATGTTTTCTAAGGTCTGTCTCCCAAAGCAATAGAAATAAAAACAGAAACAATCAAGTGGAACCTAATCAAACTTACACGCTTTTGCATAGCAAAGGAAAACATAAAAAACATCTCTTCTATGAAAAGAAAACCTACTGGATGGAAGAAATTATTTGCAAACGATGTGACTGACAAGGGCTTAATATCCAAAATATACAAATAGTTTATACAAGTCAATAGCAATAACAAACAACCCAATCGGAAATGAGTAGAAGATCCAAATAGACATTTTTCCAAAGAAGAAACAGATGGCCAAAAAGCATATGAAAAGATGGTCAACATCACTAATGATTAGAGAAATGCAATGAGACACAGCTTCACATCAGTGAGAAGGATCATCATTAAAAAGTCTACAAATAAAACGCTGGAGAGGATGTGAAGAAAAGGGAACCCTCTTACATTGTGGTAGGAATGTTAATTGGTGCAGCCAATGTGGAGGTTCCTCAAAAAACCAGAGTTGCCATATGACCCAAGAATCCCATTCCTGGGCATATACCCAGAAAAACCTACATTTGAATAGACACATCTACTCCTATGTTTATAGCAGCACTATTTACAATAGCCAAGACATGGCAACAACCTAAATGTCCATTGATAGATGAATGGATTAAGAAGATGTGGTGAATATAAACAATGGAATATGACTCTGCATCAAAAGAATGCAGTAATTCTATTTGCAGCAACATGAATGGACCTAGAGATCATCATACCAAGTGAAGGAAGCTAAAAAAGAGAAAAACCAAATGATATCACTTATATGTAGAATCTAAAATATGATACAAGTCAACGTATCTACAAAACAAAAACAGACTCTCAGAGAACAGATCTGTGGTTGCCAAGGTCGGGGGCGGCGGAACAGGGAGGGGAGGGGAAGAATGAGAGTTTGAGATTAGCAGAGGCTAACTATTATATATAGGATGGATAAACAATATGGTCCTACTGTATGGCACAGGGAACCATATTCAACATCATGTGACAAACCGTAACAGAAAAGAATATATATGTGTGTGTGTGTGCATATACTTACATAACTGAGTCATTTTTGCTATACAGAAGAATTAACACAACATTGTAAATCAACCATACATCAATAACAATTTTTAAATAAATTAAAAATGATAGCAAAAAAATCAATGACATTGAAAACAGGAAGATAGAGAAAATGAAACCAAAAATGCTGGCTCTTTTGAAAAGATCAATAAAATTGATAAACCTCTACCCAGCTAGGCTAACCAAAAGAAAAAAAAAAGAGAGAGAGAGAGAAGGCATCGATGACTAATATCACAAGTGAAGGAGAACCCACCAGCACCAAGTCTATGAACATTAAAAGGTTAATAAAGGATCGTGAACAACTCTATCTCTATGCCCATAAATTTGATAATTTACATGAAACAGATCAATTCCTTGAAAGGTATAATCTACCAAAACTCACACAAGGAAAAACAGATAATAGACCTACATCTATTAAAGAGACTGAATCAACTGTTAATAACTTTCTAAAACAGAAAGCACCAGACTCAGGTGGTTTCACTAATGAATTCGACCAAACACTGAAGGAAGGAATGACGTCAATTCTCCACAATGTCTTTCAGAAACCAGAAGCATAAGAAACACATCCCAACTCATTCTACGAGGATAGCATTACTCTAACATAAAATCAAATAAAGGCATTACGAGAAAGCAAAACTGTAGACCAGTATCTTTCATGAACACAGATGTAATATCTCCAACAAAACATTAGCAAATCAAATCCAATTATGTACAAACAAAATTATATACACCATGGCCAAGTGGGATTTATTCCAAGTATAAAAGACTGGTTCACTACTTAAAAATCAAGAAAAACTGTATCATCATCTCAAAAGATTTAGGAAAGGCATTTGGCAAAACCCAACACCTATTCATTATAAAAACCAGCAATAGAGAGGAACTTTCTCATCTCGATAAAGAACAATTATGAAAAACCTATAGTTTACATCATACTTAAGGCTAATAATCTAGATGCTTTCCCCCTAAGATTGGAAACAAGGTAAAGATGTCTTTTTCTCACCACTCCTGTTCACTATTATACTGGAAGTCCTAGCTAAAACAATATGAAAAAAAAGAAAATAGTGGGAAGGAAGACATCAAACTGTCTTTGTTTGCATTTAACACAGGGTTGTCTATGCAGAAAACCTCAAAGAATTGACCAAACAAAAAACCCGTGGAATTTGTGAGAGATTATATAACAAAGTTTCAGGACATAAGGCTAAAAAAAATTAAAAGTTGATTGCTTTTCTATATATCAACCTTATCACCCTGAAATGAAATGCTTAGGTATAAATCTAAACTATATGTGCAAGATTTATGAGGAAAACTACATATTCTAAAAAAAAAGAAGAAGACTCAACTGTTAAAGATATCAGTTCTTCCTGGGCCAATCGACAGATTCAGTGCAGTCCCAACCCAAATACCAGAATTTTGTGGATCCTGATAAACTGATTCTACAGTTTGTATATAAAAGAAAAGAATCTACAATATCCAACACAACACTGAAAAGGAACCAAGCTGTGAGACTGACACTACCTGACTTTAATACAATATCACAGTAATCAAGATGGTGTAGTGCTGGCAAAAGAACAAATAGCTTTTCCGGCAAGCGGCCTGAGCTGACCCTTGAAAATGGTGCGCTATTCACTCGACCCAGAAAACCCCACAAAATCATGCAAATCAAGAGGTTCAAATCTTCGTGTTCACTTTAAGAACACTCGTGAGACTGCCCAGGCCATAAAGGGTATGCATATCCGAAAAGCCACCAAGTATCTGAAGGATGTCACTTTAAAGAAGCAATGTGTGCCATTCCGTCGTTACAATGGTGGAGTTGGTAGGTGTGCACAGGCCAAACAGTGGGGCTGGACGCAGGGTCGGTGGCCCAAAAAGAGTGCTGAATTTTTACTACACATGCTCAAAAATGCAGAGAGTAATGCTGAACTTAAGGGCTTAGATGTAGATTCTCTGGTCATTGAGCACATCCAAGTGAACAAAGCCCCCAAGATGCAGCTCAGGGCAGGACTTACAGAGCTCACGGTCGGATCAACCCCTACATGAGCTCTCCCTGCCACATTGAGATGATCCTTACTGAAAAAGAACAGATTGTTCCTAAACCAGCGGAGGAGGTTGCACAGAAGAAAAAGATATCCCAGAAGAAACTGAAAAAACAAAAACTTATGGCCCGGGAATAAATGCCGCAGAAAATAAATGCAAATAAAAGTAAAAAAAAAAAAAAAAAGAACAGACAAATACAACAATGGAGCAGAATGTCCAATTCTTTGGTACCCCATGGACTATAGCCCACCATGGGATTTCCCAGGCAAGATTACTGGAGTGGGTTGCCATTTCCTTCTCTGGGGAATCTTCCCAATCCAGGGATTGAACCCACATCTCCTGCATTGCAGGTGGATTCTTTACAAATGAGCCACCTGGAAAGCTGATGAAACAAAATGTAGAGCCCCAAAATAGACCCTCATAAATGCAGTCAACCAATCTTTTGACAAAGCAGCAAAGGCAATTCAATGGATAAAAGATGGTTTTTTCAACAAATGGTGCTGGAACATCTGGACATCCACATGCAAAGAGGTGAATTTAGACACAAACCTTACACCTTTCACAATTAACTCAAACATAAATGTTAAAAGCAAAAGTATAGAACTTCCAGAAAATAACATAGATGACCTATGGGTTTGGGAGTTTTTAGATACAACATGAAAAGCATGGTTCATGAAAGACAAAATTGATAAGCTGAACTTTATCTCCAAAACATATAAAGGACCTGTATCTAATATACACAAAGAATTCTAAAAACTCAACAATAAGAAAACAAAGTAAAAAATAGGCTAACAAACTCAACAGACTTCAAAAGACTTCTCATCAATGATAATACAGATGGCAAATAAGCACACAAAAAGCAACCTCATATGTCATCAGAGAACTGTGAATTAAAGCAATGAGATGCCACTACACACCTTTTCAAATAGCTAAAACTCAAAACACTGATGGAACCAAATGCTGAGAAGGAGGTAGGGCAATAGGAAGTCATTTCTGGTGGGGGTGCAAAATGGTACAATCACTTTGGAAGACAGCCTGGCAGTCTCTTACAAAGCTAAGCATATGCTTATCATATGATCCAGCCAGCAACTGTGCTCATAGGTGTTTACCCAAATTAGCTGAAAACTTCTGTCCACACAAAAAGCTGCATATTTATAGCAGCTTCATTTATAACTGCTAAAACAGGAAGCAACCAAGAAGCCCTTCAGCCGTAAACTGTGGTACATCCCGACAACGGAATATTATTTAGCACTAAAAAGAAATGAGCTTTCAAGCCATGAGAAGGCTTGGAGAAAACTGAAATGCATATTACTAAGTGAAAGAAGCCAGTCTGAAAAGGCTAGGTACTGTATGATTCCAACTACATGACATTTTGCAAAAGGCTGAAACTATACAGAGGGTAAAAAGAAGAGTGACCGCAAGGGGAAAGGGGACGCTCACAGAAATTTTAGGGCAGTGAAACTATTCTATAGAGTACTATAATGGGGGAGGCATGACATTATGCATTTGTCAAAATCCATAGAAATGTACAACATAAAAGTAAACCTTATATATATATATACACACACACACACACATATAGAATGGATAAACAACAAGGTCCTACTGTATATTCAATATTCTATGATAAAGCCTAATGGAAAAGAATATGTATAACTGGGTCACTTTGCTGTATAGAAGTAATTAACAAAACTAGTTCAACTATCCATCAATAAAAATAAATTTAAAAAAGAATAAATCCTAACATAAACTGCGGACTTTAGTTAATAATTTATCAATATTGGCTGATCAACTGTAACAAACGTACCGCTCTGAGTTATTAATAGGGGCAACCTGAGGGGAGAGGACCGAAAGGGGTGTATGGGAGCTCTGAACTACTTGATCAAGTAAAGTGAATAAAAAATGATAAAAAAAAACCCAAACCAGTTAGAAAATGGGCAACAGCAGAGACGTTTCACTGAAGAGGACACAGAGATGACAAATGTGCACATGAAAAAATGTTCAACATCATTAGCCGCTAGGGAAATGCAAATTAAAACAATGGCTGCAAAGTTGCACACGTGTCAGAATGGCTAAGCTGAAAGGCAGCGACAAAACCAAACCCTGGGTACAGAGAAACTGCATCATCACACATTTCGATTCATGTGTAGAAAGGTGCACTGGACTCTAGAAAACATTTTGATAGTTTCTCCAACAGTAAACATGAAAATACCATACGATCCTGTGACTGCACTCCTGGGCATTTACCCCAGAGAAAATGAAGACACGTTCACATGAAAACCTGTACATGAATGTTTACAGAAGCTTTCTCTCTCATAGTTTGAAGCTGGAAACAATCCAGATGTCCTTCGAGCAAGTGGTTAAACGAACCATGGTGCATCCATGCCATGAAGGCTGAGCACCGAAAAATTGATGCTTTTGAATTGTGGTGTTGGAGAAGACTCTTGAGAGTCCCTTGGACCGCAAGGAGATCCAACCAGTCCATCCTAAAGGAGATCAGTCCTGAATATTCATTGGAAGGCCTGATGTTGAGGCTGAAACTCCAATACTTTGGCCACCTGATGCAAAGAGGTGACTCATTTGAAAAGACCCTGATGCTGGGAAAAACTGAAGGCAGGAGGAGAAGGGGACGACAGAGGATGAGATAGTTGGATGATTCAATGGGCATGAGCTTGAGTAAGCTCCAGGAGTTGGTGATGGACAGGGAGGCCTATTGTGCTGCAGTCCATGGGGTCGCAAAGAGTTGGACACGACTGAGCGATTGCACTGAATCAAAAGGAACAAACTGCTGATAAATACAATAACCAAGATGAATCTCTAGAGAATTATGATCGAAAAAAGCCAGTCCCAAAGGTTATACACTGTATGTTTCCTTTTTTTTTTTCCTGGCTGAGCAGCATGCTGGATGCAGGATCTTAATTCCCTGACCAGGGATCAAACCTGTGCTGCCCTGAAGTGGAAGCATGGAGTCTTAACCACTGGACTGCCAGAGAATTCCCTATATTCCATTCTTGAAATGAGAAAGTTACTGGACTGGAGAACAGATAAGTCATCGCCATGGATTTAGGAGGATGGGAGAGTGAGGGTAGTGGGTGTTCTTACGGTGATGGAAATGCTTTCATTTTGTCCGTATCAATGTCAGTATTTTGGGCATAATATTTAATACAGTTTTGCAAGATGGTAGGGGGAAACTGGGTGAAGAATACATGGGATCTCTGTCTTATTTCTTACAACAGTATCTGAATCTACATGTATCTAAAAACAAAAGAAAGTATAATGTTAAAAAGTCAATCAAGGGACTTGCTGGTGGTCGAGTGATTAAGAATCTGTGTTCCAATGCAGGGGACACGGGTTCGATCCTGGTGGGGGAACTGGGTTCCCACACGCTGCAGGGCAACTAAGCCTGAGCCCTGCAACTAAGACCCCCCCCCCAAAAAAATAAAGTAAATATTAAAAAAGGTCAATCCGGCTATGTAAATATGGAAATGGGGTCAACAGTCTTGCATGTTAAACAAGACTGCATGTCAGTCAGTCAGCATATGTACGTGTGAGATTAAATGGCTTTCAATGTCTGAGGCTCAACCATCAACTGCAGAGACTAGTGGATGGAGGTTTTTAAACTCCATTTCTCTCTTCCATCTCTCTTTCCAAATTGACTAAATCGAAACAAATCCTCCTGGGTGTTGGTAAGCTTAAGGAAGAGTGGAGGGGAGCCTAGAGATGGGAGGGAGGAAGATGGGGAGCAGGGAGACTGAGGTTTGGGTGATTGGGAAAGCAGGCCAGTATGGATGGGCTCCTGGTAGCAGACAAGAGCCAGAAGAGAAATCTGGTCCAGGGATAGGAAGGTTGCCTGGAAAGAACTGCATTTGTGCCAAGCATCAGCTTTTACCTTTCACAGAGCCTCCCTTTTGGTTTTAATGCTCCACTGAAACACATAAAAGTGCACAGATTTCTGTGTATGGCTCAGTGAATTTTCACGAACTGCACACACCCTGTATGCAACACCCAGATCAAGAGAGTTACCACAACCCTGCAGCCACTTCCATGCCCCGTTTCAGTTTTTCCTTCCCCGTTTATATACATGGGAGTCATAGGTTATGTACTCTTTGTCTCATTGATTTTGATCAACACTGAGTCTGTGGCATACATTTATAGATTTTCATTCTTATGCTGTTACACAGTATTCCATTTGTATCCATTCTAATGTGCAGGTCATGTGGACAGCATCCAGATGGGGGCTGTAGGAATAAAGCTGCCTTTCTCATAGTGTCTTGGGATCATGCTATACATCTGTTGGGCTTGTGCCCATGAGTGAGAAGACAGTCACAGGATATACACATTCAACCCTTGCAAAAAGTTTTCTAATATGGTTGTACCACTTTATACCTCTATCAGAACTTAACTAGATTCTTCTTGATACTTAATAGTTTCGGTCTTTTAAATGTTAGTCCTTCTTGTGGGTATGTGTTGAAACTGTGGCTTTTTCGCTCGTAATGTAGACTAGTGAAATTGAGCAGAAGGGCCCTTTTGAAAGGAGAAACCAGGTGTACAAGATAACTCCCTGCCTTAGGGATCAGAACTTGACCAGGGAGTCAGGCCTCCATTGAAGATGACAAGCTGGAATGTTTCCCTTATACTTAGCATTAGCAGTTCAGCTCAAAACCATCTTAACCAAGGATTCCACCAGAAACAGCAAAGAAAATGCCATGACAACGTGGGCCGGAATTAAATACTAAGGTGAAGCTACACATAGTTACACGGGGACAAACAGTTACACATATTTGTCTTTATCTAAACACAAACAATGCCCAGACTTGGAATTTTGTTCCCTTCACAATACTATGTAATGGGACAGGACAGAGGTAACTTTCAGTTACCTGTCCCAGTGAGTCATTCCAGCCATTTATCTGTGAGGATCCCTTGGCTCCCAGAGTTGATGCGAAGATTATTTTAAACTTAAGACATCTGAAATTCAGCAGAGGCAAAAGAAGCATTTTCAAAGCTTCCCTTATCTGACTAAAGGCAGAAGCTTCTGAGAGTGAGGCTGTAATCAATCAATGCTCTCTCCTGGGGAGCTGCACTCACCAAAGAACACAGAAAACGCTTGCACCTGCATAAACAAACATTATCACAAACTTGTTGAGCTTCCATTTACTCCCCTAAAAACCCGTCTTCCCTAAATCTATAAAAATATTGAATCCCTATGTGGTACACTGAAACTAATAATGTAAATCAACTATAGTCTATCTTTTTAATTTGCAAATTAAGAAACAATTGCATTGGAAAGCTTATTTAAAAAATAAACCATTTGATCTTCCCATAGAATTCCTTTTGTCCCCCTTCCTTCCCCTATTAAATTAGATTATAAACATCTACCTCTAATTTGGAGGGACCACTTCTTTGCTGGATTTATGTGCATATGAACAAGCTTTGCCTTTTCTCATGTTAATGTCTTTTGCTAGTTAACCCACAGGCTTCTAATCACTGAGCCTAAATTAGACCCAACAGTTTTCCTTCCCAACAGTCCTTTGAAGAACAGGACTCCTCAATTCGGACTCCCCTCATCTCATGAGTAATCATGAACCTATTTAGTACACCTGCTCTGGTTAAAAATATATTGTCTTCCAATTTAAGTGTCCAAGTGACCCCAACGTGCTATGGGTCTGGTACAATCTTTAAGCTGTCCATCAGCGCTTGCGTGTAAGGTTTTTTCCTTCTGTAAAGCAGGTACTTTAGACATAACCCCAGCCTTCTCAGCAGGCAGGGTCTGTCTTGCGCATCCCCTCGGCGAGCGCTTAGTTAGCATCCAGCCAGGGGGTTGCTTCAGAACCGCCGCTTCCAACCACACGCCCCAGAAACGCCAGGCCTCCCGGCTTCTCCTGGAAATAGGCAGCTGATCGTCATCTCAGCACCGTTCATTTACCTACGCCGCCTCCGAGCCAGGATCCCAGAATCCTTATGCTGGGAGATGGGGCCCAAAGCATACTAACATTCTGAAAATAGGATTCCATTTGTTGTTTAGGGCATAATATATTTTTGGAAAACGAAGCGTAAAAGGGACCTGAAACAGTAAAATCCTCTCCCCTTTTTGGAGGGGGCTGCACAAGGTACAGTCACAGAGCTCCAAATGGTCGATGGAGTCCGCAGACGCGGCTGCGCTGAACCGCGGGCCTCCCGCACGAGCTTCAGGCCTCGGGACGCCGCCCGCCACTCGGAAGGCGGGTGCTGAAGCCACAGCGCCCCAAGTCCGAAGCCCGGGGGGCGGCGGGTGGGAGGGAGCATGAGTCGCGGGTTAGCTTACCTGCGGGACGCCGCCACGCGCGGGGGCCACCGGGGAAGGGCACCCTGGGGCCGGTTCTGGGGACCAGCAGCGGGAAGAGGCGCGAGGCGGGACAGGGAGCCCGTCCGCCCCGCGCCGCCCGGCCGGCTCCCCTGCGAAGTCGAGCGGCTGGAGGGCGGAGCCGGGACACCCCGAGAGGCGGGGCGCTGCTTGGCGCCGGCCCCGCCCCCTCGGGCGCCCGAGGCTCTTGGGACGGAAAACACCTGCGCCAGACCCCACACCTCACCGTTGAACGGCTCGGGGTTGGGATGCCGGCACCTGAATGTTATAAAAGCGCCCGGGGGATTCTTTCGTGCGGCCACTCGGGGTCCGTTTTCTAAAAGGACCCGAGTTATTGCCTACAAGAGAGCTTCTGGCATGTCCAAAGTCACTACAGGATTGTTAAAAAAGACCCATTTTCCGAGAGGATCCCTGAGAGCCTAGCGTAAAAATTAAAACAGAAGGGGGCGTACTTACGTTTTCATTGACGTTCTTGGTTTTGATTTTGAAAATTGGTTTCCCGTGGCAAGCGCTGGCATGAAAGCCCACTTGCACCTTAAAATCTTGCATACACACTCACTCGTGTCAACAAACACCTTCCTGTTTCAAATACACTAGTGTTATTTTTTTTAAACGAGTGTTTTTCACGTTATTAAAAAGGTGAATGTTGCTATATTGAACCTGCTGTAAAGGATTTTGTGCCCCCCGCCCCCTAAAAAAGCTCATCAAGCAAACTGGAGTGTGTAGATGTTCTCAGACGCAATCCATATACTCCAAGCTACTCCTTAGCAAGTGCAAAGGATGACAAGTGTCAGTACTTCATACAACTAGATTTAATAAGTTGTTATTACAGAAAAAAAGAAGTCCAAACTACAAAGTTTAAGCATTTGTAAGCAATAGCTGCATTGAGCTCCATGGTTAGTCACAGTACTGCAGTTCCACACAAGCAATTATCAGTCCAAGCCCCAAAGGCGGAAGCTGAGTAAGGGTTACTAGCAAAAACAATCTAAGAGAACAGGTAATAAAAGATACAATACATTTAAAATTAGTTGTTAGTTGAAAAACAAATACAGAGATCTTAGCTGTGAACACTCTAAAATTTATGTCCATTATTTTGACAGCAAAAATACAAATACCTAATACTTTATACCCCAACAGAACTATATCCAGAAAAGAAAAAGAGCAGAAGTTGTCCTGTATTAGCACCCAGATTTTCTACTTGTTGTGATTAACTTCATTGTCATACAAATTGAAACATCCCCAAATTACATATCCATTTCTTGACCCTTTTGGGGTATAAAGTCAACAGCATTAATTATAAAATACTCTGTGGTAAAATGGAACACTATTGCAGCTGAGATAGAGAAGTTTGGTTATTATAAAAAAAAAAAACAGAAAATGTTAGATGACATACCATACAAACTGGTGAAAAAGCAACAATTCATACAAATAAGCCAATTTTAACAAAAAGATAACTTTTTTTTCACTAATCTGTGACTAATCTTTCACTCAAACCTTGCAAGTAGAGATGTCACAATACTCAAATATTTAGGTAGGAGCTTTACCCAGTTAAATGCCATTTTGTTGCTAATATAATAGATAAAAATGAAAACTAGCAGTTATTTGCTAATTGCATAAATGCAGTACATTCTGCATTAGCCCATGCCTCACTAACAAGCTATAAAACACAAGATATAGGCAGAAATCTAAGCATAATCTTTATAGCACTAAGCAAAAATTTTCCAATTTCTTTTCTTCTGTTCCTAATCACTTATTTGTAGTTAATGTAAAATTCCAACCAGTAGTATCCAATTTGAGTTAAAATTTTACATCACAACTTGATCTAATCTATATATTATTTACAAAACTGAATACATAGAGCATACCCAAGAGCCAACTCTGGACATGTGTTTCTCTGAGTCATTGATAACCATGCTTCCTTGACAAGGGCCCTGGAGGAAGCCATCAAGGACTGGGAGAAGCACACCCTCTGTCTAGAGCAAGTCATAGGATGTTCTGTTTACGCAACACCAGTTTTGCAGTTGTATGATTTTTAATTTTAGGTGCCATGACAATGACACGCTGCCTTAATAGCACAGCTTCAAGGTGAGTCTGGGTGTTGGAAAAGAAGCAGGAGGGCAGACAGATCATGCTCAGAGTGGCCAGATGTGTTGCCACAATAAGGGACAAACAAGGGCCACCATTAACAGGGAGCAGGCAGGGTTGTGGTGGGGGGGTGGGGAGTGGAGGAAGATGAAGTCTGAGGCTGTCCGTGTACAGTGGTGACCTCCGAGTGTGCCGCCTCGCCAGGTCACCCATGTGCTCGGGGAGGTCACTTGGGCAAGACACTGCGATCCAAGTCTAGCCACCCAGAGGGCTGGTCCTCTCAAGAGACTTCCTTTCACTCTCAGATGTCACCACTGTAAATACAAGGCAAAGATTTGGCCTGGTGAAAGGTACTGTCTCATATGTGGACAGCAGTCAGTGGCAGATTCTCACACATACACACACGCACACACACACACACACACACGCACACACACACACACATACACACACACACACGACAGAATGAAGAGTTAGAGGGGGGAAAGCAATGAACCACTCTGTTGACCTGGCCAGGTTCTCAACCTGGTGGGATCTCAGTAACAGGTGACTTCATCATCAGGGCCACAGATTTGGCTGCACCTGGTGTTGTATAAATCTACTGTGACATCCCCAGAGAACTGTACTGTGACATCCCTAGTCTTACACTAAACCACTGTAATAAAGGAAAAGGCTTGTCAAAATCTCACATGTTCTGCTCATTCTGTCATTTTATTACCCAATTATCCATTACATTTTCCAATCACTTTACATAACCAACCATTTTCATCGTTGTCACACTATTGTAAACCACATCAGCAAGTTAATACATAAAGCTTTGCATTTCAAAAAACTAGACACTTTAGTAACAATATTACAAAGGTTTTAGCTTCAAAAATAACTGAAAATGAAAAAAATAAACTTTTAAAGAATTAGCATCATAAAATTAATTTATTCCAAGTAAAAATACAAAATAATATTATGACATTGACCAGATATGAAAGTCCCTCCCAGAAACAACTCTATTAATGATTGAGAAAGCACTCCTTAAAGAAAATACGAAATAAAATGAAAAATATGTAAATATGTTTAATTTTTTCTTAGCAAAAAATCTTTCTAAAAATAACAATGAAAATTTGTCTCAGTACAAAGGCTACATTACTATTGAAAAAATACCAGCATGAAGAAAAGGTACATATTTGACAGTAGAAAAATGATTTCAGTGAATCACAATGTCTAAAGTTTGCAATGAAAATAAATCTGCAATAAAGATTTATGCCTTTTTTCTTTTCTTTTTTTTTTTCTATTTTTTATACAAACAGTACAAACAGTATTGCACATAACAACAAATAGTCAAGGTTAGGTTATAGCCTTCAAAAAATCGACTAGTTCAAGTGTCACATCAAGGAAAGGCCACAGCAGGACCTGTGATACCCGGGGGCTTCCCATTAAGTTGCAGGTCAGAACACCTCTGTGTTTTTAAAAAATAATTTTTTTTCAAAGGACCCTCTCTTTTAATATAACATTAACAACTTGGGGGCACATTTATTTACAAAACAAAAGGGAACATGTTATAATTTAATAAACTAAAAAAAGTTCTCTTTAAAAAAATACAAACAGAAGAACTCTTTCACAATCCTGGTCAGTCGTGCACAATCAACGCTTGATTATAAATATACAAATTAAGGGAAAGTAGTTTCCACCACCTATTCACAACTTTCAGCACCAAATGGAGTTTATTTTTTGTAACCTATTCTTCATGACAATGTTTTTTCACCTTCACGTCAGCTTTATGCTGTACAATCTTCCAGCATTTTTTTTTAAATCTCAGTGTTACTTTAGTACATAAAGAGGGGTGCTTCTTCAAAAAGTTTTGCTTCTTTCACATAATTAGGTAGATTTCTGTAGGTTAGATATGATCTTTAATATTATAGTTATAAAGCTCTAACTTCTTCATTTTCAAAAACACAAATAAGCATGAAAAAAATAAAGTTACCCATCTGTTAAATCATTTTTCTTGCAGAATTAAATTAATATATATTTTTCTGAATAAACTTACTTAGAAAATATCATTTTCTTTCCTATATTTCAAAATTGAGGTATTGCAAAAGATCATGTCAGTCAGAAAGCATGCCTTTTTCCTTAAAAACAAACAAACAAAAAAATCTTCAGCCAACTTTTGAAAACTGTCTAGAATACAAAAAGTAGTAGTGCATAACAAAATTTCTTGTACAGATGAAAAAAACCACAAACGTAGAAAAAAACAAACAGAAAACCACAGCTGGGCTGGAAAAAAGCAATTATTACCAAAAAGCCCAGAGGTAACCTCAAAGGGGGAGAATTCTAATAAGCATTTTTAATCCAGTAAAAAACTATTTTGTTTTTTTTTTTCTTTTTGAAAACAAACTATAGTTTGAGAGCTGGTAATTGCAACTAAACACTGAAGAAACAAAACAGAACAAAGGGCTATTAACTTAAGACAGTACAAGGACATCACAGCACATAAAACACAGCGACTTAAATCTATTCTGCAGTGTCATATCCAGTCAGATTGTCCCCAGAATTCCAAAACATAGGAAGAAGATTTAAAAAAAGACTTACATAGTCTCACAATCATTATGTGTTTATATATTACTATCTGCAGCCCAAGAGTGAATGCTAAAAAAATGTCCATGGTAGTACTAGCAGGTCTGAATTCTATTCAAGCTTTACAGGATAAATCCAGGGAATTAAGTAGTTAATTTCTCACCCAGACAACCAACCCTGCTCAGGCCATCTTATTTTGTCCAGACATTTCTTTAGCATCACGATCACACAACTTTCTTAAAATGTGCCTAGTTTGTCAATTGACAACTTATCTCTATATACTGTATATATTCCTAGTGTTTGTAAGCTAAGATGAGCTCTTTGGTTTTCTGGACAAGGTCTGAAGCTATGTAAAATGGTGCAAGCACTAGGAGATTGTAACTAAGAGCTCATGTGTTAGTTAATAATATACCAGTTATGAACTGTCAAGTTCGTTAATGTCTGACACAGAGGCTTTAAACAGTTAAAGTTTGATCACAGTTAGACATAATCACTTTACTATATAAAATAAATTGCACAATATATAACAGAGCACCGCAAAGTACTTCATCTACCATCCACAAATTTGCTTTAAGAATATCCTACACCTAGGTTTTATATTGGTTGTAATATAGGTCATTCTGTTATGGGCTCTTCCTAATTTCAGAAGCATTCCATTTATTGAGGCATGCCTTCCTCCAGTCAATTACCATTTCTTTGAATGAAAAAAAAATTTTTTTTAAAAAGTCAGTATTTCATAGCTTATATAGATTCTTAATTTGTGCATTGTGGGAAGGTTTTATACTAGACATCAGATATAAAATTTATTGCATGCAGCAACCTGATTAAGTAAACATGCAGTCAGAAATAGTGACCTTCCTTTGAAGCTTTCTCAAGTCTATTCTGATCTCCTTTCGGCAGCTGATTCTATCCCTAAATCACAAAAGTGTGTTGTTGGGTTTTTTGTAATTGATACCTTAGCCTGAATAGAGTATTATGGTATTAATAATACCATTTTAATAGCAGCAAAAGCTATTGCAGCATAAATTTACATAACACTAAAAGATCTAACCAAAATCCTCAGCAAAACAAAAATCAAACATGAAGGAAAAGTAAAGATTCAGCTTATGAGGTATCCTTACATGTCAAAATAGAGAGCAACTAAAGGCTTATTTTCATTAAGGGTTATCCTTACTCTAAATGACCCCAACTAATGATTGCTGAATTGTTGTGAAGTTTTTGCTACATCTGCCACCTACTCACGAGTATTACCTTTGGTAAGTCTTCTCCTAGGGGCGATTCTCTAAGTTTCTGAAAATAAGTGCATGCTCCAGTTCAAAAACGATCAGAACAACAACAACAACAACACAACAACAACAAACAAAAAAAAATCACAGACATCAACCTGATGGCCGCTGATGAGAATGGCAGTCTACGAGTGACAAATCAGGTGTAAGGAATCAAGGTACCAAGCAGACAAAAGTGAGAATCAAAGTGCAAATCAGTACCGTTACACACTCTGCAATTCTGCGTTATACTGGACACTGAGTTCAGTAATATGACTGTAAATAATAATAATAATAAAAAGACCCATTTCTTCTTTAAAAATCGAGAACAAATGCACAGATTTCCAGAACACTGTAAGCCCTGAGGCAGTGCCCTCTCTTTTCCCTCCTTGTTATCTACTCCAGTACTTGTGGCTGGGTCTGCCCTGGGCTCAGCTCCAGCGGAACGGGACGTGGCGAGGGCGGTCGCCTCCCTCCTTCACCAGCGGTTTGTGGAATTCCCGCCCGGCGCGGGAATGTATGCTCGCCCAGCAGTATTCGCAGTAATACTGCAGACAGGTGACGTTGGCACAGAAGAACGGGGCAAACTTCCCACCGCAGCGTGTGCCCTGGCACTCATCACACATCTGATCATCCAGCACATATGGCTTCACTTCCACCTGGACCCAAAGAGGAAAGACAGGAAAAAAGATTTTAGCAAAGCTTCCTCACATTTCTTCCTCTCGAGAGCTTATAACGTGGCTTAATATGTCTCAGTCAGGATCAGTGTTGAACTCAGCTGGTTATCAGCAGTGGCTGAGTGTGTGGGCTTTGGGAGCTGCTCCTTGATGTGCTAGTTGTGCGATGACAGGTAAATTCTTAACCTCTCTCCGTGCTCCTGTTGGCTCCATCTGTGGGTCTGTAAAGTAGGTGTAACAGTGATACACAGACACACACATACCTGTGTATCTGTATGGGCATTACAGGGTCTGCATCAGAGGGCTGGTGAGGATTAAGAGAGGAAGTGTGTGGAAAAGCACATGAGCTGAATCCTGAAGGCCGGCAGCACCTAGCGATGTGTGATAGGCACCAGTGTTTCAGGGAGAGGAACCAGCGAGGACAAAGCCCCAAAGCAGGCAAACAGCAGGAGCTGGGAGGAGGGGAAGTCCTCCCCCCCACCCCGAGACTGGCAAGGCCGCTAGAGGGTGACCAACGGGGCTCTGGGCTTTGACGTTTTAAACACAAGCTTTCAAAACACTAACCTCCCTCAGTACTGTTTACAATGGACTGGGAGGGAAAGGAGTACAAGGGGGATATTAAGAAACTAACGATTGAGGCTGTTTTAGCTTTAGATTTTATTGCCTTAATCTCCCTCCAAGACTGGAAGCTTCAATAGAGGACTTTTCACCACAGTCCTGCAAGGGGCATTTTATTCTAAATGAAGCAATGCTATATTATATAAAAACCAGAAGAGAGAAAGAACAAAAGTTACCCCAGTTTTCCCCCATGTTCTCTTTCTAGAACCTCAGACCGGGAATGCCATTCATGCTTTCTTGATGAATGTTAGAAATAAGCAGGAAGGAGGCAAGTCTCTGTGTGATCAGGCTCTTTCTCACACCAGCCTCAGAGCCATTCTGGGCAAGAGCAAGCAAGCTCTGTGGCCACTGGGGCTGTGGAGACAGGGAACCATGTTTTTTCTGACATGAGCCAACTGCCTGAAGGGTCGAGCTGCCTCTGGACACGGCCAGGAGGTTCCAGCAGGGTCTGGGGCAGGGTACCCAGAGGCTGCGGGGGACAGGGTGGGATGAGCGGGGATGTGAGGGCTGCTGGGACTGGACTCTTGTGTTCCTGGTCCTTCTCTTCTGAAGGTCCCTCCACCAGCCTCCTCTGGAGTTCTGTCTCTAAACATAAGCTCAAGTCACCGGTCCTCAGCCAGCCAGAGATTTTTGCTTGAAGGCCCACTGGAGATGACCTGTCCCAACCCTTGGTTACCCAGGGGGATTTACTCTGGCTCCAGTTCCCTTCCCTTCTCCTCCTCAACCTGACAGCTTAGTGAGTGGGCTTCAAAAAAAAAATCTCACATCCATCTCTCCATCATAATTAAAACTGTCGTGGCTCTGAGGTCATCTGTCTGGTTCAGATCTAGGCCACATTACTAGCTGTGCAGGCTACTCAGACACTCTGGGCCTCTGTTTCCTCATCTGTACCCTGGAGGAAAAGAAGAGCTCCTGTGAAGAGCAAGTGAGCTGAACCACATCAAGCACACACAGCAGTGCCTGGCACATCATAAGCCCTAGTTAAGCGTCACTGTCACCCCTCCCGCTTCCGCTCTAGTCCCACCCACAGCATGCACCTGACCTGTCCAACACCGACGACCTCGGCACTGGCCACCAAGCTCCAGGCCTTCCATGGTTCAATTCTCCTACGTCCACGTGAGCACTTCAATCATCTGCCTCCTCGATGTCCCTCATTTAGTCAAAAGCCCTTCAGCTTCTCCCCTGCCTTCACGAGTAGCCCAGCTGCCTCCGTGTAACAGGTACTCCCTGTCCCCTGAGACTCCAGTGTAAGCCACAGCCTTCGTGATCTGCCCCAGTCTCCCTCCCAACTAGTCCCCAATTCCAACGCAACCTGCTCTCTATTTGACCCACACTTTCTTTCCCGCTTAAGTGCGGGAAAACCCACCCAACAATTTCACATACCCAATAAAGTCCAGTCTTTCCTTTCTCTTTCTTTCTTAACATAAAATAAACAATCTTAGAGTGAAAAAATCACTGGCTTTGATTGCATTCACAACGTTGGACAACCACCACCTCTACCTAGTCTCAAAATATTTCATCGCCCCAAAAGGAAGCCTGTAGCCCACTAAGCAGTTGCCCCAAACTTCTCTCCCTCCCCAGCCCCTGGTGACAACCTCCCTGCTTTCTGTCTCTGCCAATTTACCTATTTGGATATTTTATAAAAATGGAATCACAAAACTGTGACATTTTGTGTCTGGCTTCTTTTACTTATAATGTTTTGGGGTTTATCCATGTTGTAGCATGCAGCAATATTTCATTCCTTTTTATGACTGAATAATATTCCACTGTGTGTGGATATACGGGTATGTAGACATATACATAGTATTTTGTTTATGCATTCATTCATCGATGGACATTTGGATTGCTTCTATCTTTTGGCTATCATGAATGACGCTGCTATGAACGTATGTGTACATATGTTTATTTGAATACTTGTTGTCAATTCTTTCCAGTATATACTTAGGAGTTGATCTTCTGGGGCATATGGCAACTCTATATGGGGCAAACAGTTTTTTGAGGAGAGGAACTGCTAAATTGTATTCCACAGTGGCTGTACCATTTTACATTCCTACCAACAATGTACGAGGGTTTCAATTTTCCTGTATACTTACCAACACTTGCTGTTTTCCATCTTTGCGATCGATTATAGTGATCACAAAAGAGGTGTGAAGAGCTATCTCACTGTGGTTTTGATTTGTATTTCCCTACTGACCAATGATATTGAGCACCTTTTCGTATTCTTGTGGGCATTTTACATATTTGAAGAAAGGTCTATTTCTTGAAAGGTCTATTTCAAGCCCTTTTTAAAAATTGGATTGTTCAGCTGAAAGAGTTTCTTTATATGTACCAGATACTAGACTTTTATCAAACATGATTTTGGGGGGAGGGGGCTGTGCTGGGTCTTCACAGTGGCGCACAGGCTTCTCCAGTTGTAGTGCTCCGGCTCTAGAGTGCATGGCTCAGTAGCTGCAGCATGTGGGCCTAGTTACCCCAAGCATGTGGGATCTTAGTTCCCTGACCAGGGATCAAACCTGCGCCCCCTCTTTGGAAGGCAGATTCTGAATCACTGGACCACTAGGGAAGTCCCTATCAGACATATGGTTTGCAAATATTTTCTCCTATTTTGTAAGTTGTACTTCACTTTTTTGAAAATGTTCTTTAATTAAACTAAAAAGTTTAATTTTGAAGAAATCCAATTTATTTTTTTCTTTTGTTGTTCTTCTTCTTGATGTCATAGCTAAGAATCCACTGCCAAATCCAAGGTCAGGAAGATCTGTCCCTATGTTTTCTTCTAAGAATTTAATGGTTTTAGCTCCCATATTTAGGTTAATCAATTTTGAATTAATGTTGTACACAATGTGAGACCAGGGCCCAACTTCATTCTTTAGCGTGTGGACATCCAGGTGCTCCAGGACCATTTGTTGAAGAGACTATTCTTTACCCACTGAATGGTCTCAGCAACCTTGTTGAAAATTAACTATAAGCTGACCTTCCTTAGCTTTTTCTGTCCCACCGGAAACTCCTCCTTCCTCCTTTGAATTTAATACTCCACTTTGCTCCTCTGACATTTCCTGTCTATAGTCCTGCCTTGGTCAGCAATTTTCCTTATCTTCAAGCAACTTGAGGACAGAGTCCTGGAGCAAGACAGGATGGTGGTAGATCTGCGGAAGCATGTGGTCTGCAGAGACAGTGGGCTCCTGTGGCGGGGAAGGGAGCCGCAGGCTCGTTAGAGTGTATGTGAGCTGGACTGAGCTCCCTGCACTTGGAGGCCAAGAAGGAGAGAAGGGATGGACTAAGTGCCCTCTGTCCGAGGCGGGAGGACTACTCATAGGCAAGGCGTGCCAGGAACTGGAAGTAGTCAGCTTCTCCATCTGCGGTCCAAGAGCTGCGGGCTGCTCTGCTTCTACCACCAGACAGACACCTGCACTCAGGGTGCTCCAGCAACCAGATCTGAGCCCCAAAAAGCCCAGACAGAGGATCCAGCAGTAAGAGAGAGGATTGGTCTGAACAAAGAGAATTCGCACCCAGCAAAAAAAAAAAAAAAAAAAAAAAAAGCTGCCTGAGGAGAATGGGACGGCAGCCCTTTGTAATATACACACATGAAGAGTACTTAAGGAGAATACTTAAGTAAGGGCACTTTCCAGTTTTTTATATGTATACATTAATGTTACTTTTGTTCAGGTGTAAAAGCGACATTGTGGTTTTATGGGGGCTTTTGTCCTTCAGTTATTTTTAAGAGCTTAAATTAATTTTTTAAATTGAGGTTAAAGTCATAAAGAATTAACCATTTTAAAGTGAACAGTCCAGGGGCATTCAATACATTCACAGTGTTGTGTAACCACCACCTCCCCCGAAAGGAAACTGTGCTCCAGTTTTGTTTCTCAGAGAACCTTTTAGAGATACACACTGAATTATTTCAATATGAAAAATTATATGACCTCTGGGATCTGCTTCAAAATAATCTAGAGTGAAGGTGGCAAAGTGGGCAGAGGTGTAGATGAAACAAGACTGGTCACAAGTCGATAATGATTCAAACTGAATGACAGGAACCTTGTATGTTGATAACTGTTCTAACTGAATGATGGGGTTCATTACACTATTCTCGAAGGACAGGGAAGCCTGGTGTGCTGCAGTTTATGGGGTTCAAAGAGTCAGACATGACTGTGACAGAACAATATTCTTTTATTATTAAGACATTATAAATGAAAGTTATTTTATTTATATAAAATATTGTAAAAAATTATTTTGTAAAAATTGTAATTGTAAAAATATTATATAAAATATTATTAAATGTCTCTTATTAAGATGTTAAAATAAAAATTATTAAGACATTATAAATAAATACATCAAAACTGTGACTTTTTGACTAATTATCAGATGAATTGAAGAGAGGATAACATTGTTGAGATTCACTTTAGTGGGCTAGAAGATCAAGGGGTATAAATACTTCATAGTTCTGGGAAAAAAATAATTTGAAGATGAGGGGGAAAAAAAGAAAAATTTGAGAATAGATCCAGGAGAGCCTAATAACAAAACCTACATAACTTAAATAAACCTAAATAACAAAAGTTCCCAAAAAAGGGGGAAAAGTGAGGGAAAGTAATTAGATGACAAGAGTCCTGAAACTGCATATCAAAAACTCCACCAGGTCCAGTCTGGACCAATGAAAAAAAACACACCCCCAGGTGTATCCCAGATATGGAAACCAACTCCGCCTAAAACCTACTTCCCCTGTCCAGTTATGATTAACCTCTCTATCTAAAACTTTATGTTCTTTCCTGTTCCTCTCAGGATGGAGGAGTATCAAAAAAAAAGGGGGGGGGATTGCAATGGAGCAAGACCATGTGAGGCTCTCCTGGGTGAAAATGCCTGTGTTCCTTGTTTCTTGTTTGTAGAAAAAGGCTTTAGTCTCCTTCCCGAAGCTCCAAAGAACAGACTCAAATAGTTACTAATTAGGGGAGTGAGGAAATATAGAAACAAAGAAAAAACAGTCAAGAAGTAAGAGTCCCAGTTCCTCCTTAAGAGAAATTCATGACAATCTGACACATATCTTTGAGCTGTTCTGCAGAAACTAAGACCCTCAGCCAGGAGGAAGCTGGTGACTACATGCTGCCCATAAGAATACAGACCCCAGACTGGTTGGAATTAGGTTAATGATTAAGATTCTTGAGACACCACCCTGTTACCTCATCACCAACCGACCAGAACAAAGTCATGTCCCCTGCAACCCTCACCCCAAATGCTGCCTTTCAAAGCCCTTCCCTGAAAGCCATCAGGGAGTTCAGGTCTTTTGAGCATGAGCTGCCCATTCTCCTTTACTGGTCCTGCAATAAACACTTCACTACAACCCGGCATCAGTGAATTGGCTTTACTCTGCCATGGGTGAGGGGACCCAAGTTCGGCTGGGTAATGCCAATGTGTGTACAGTTACTTTGTTTTTTTTTTAGTTTTTTGCTTCTATTGGCAATTCTGCAATAAATAAACCTTTCATATGTTCTCACATCTGTGGTTTTACTTCTAAGCATTGGGATTATAACATTAACAGCAACCAGCAGTAGGATTATTGGGTCAGTACACACATTTTGAAGAATTTGCTAGTTTGCCTCTTTCAAGGGTTGAAGCAATTCACATTTCTATCAGCAAATGATAAGTAGTTATCACCTCTTTTAAATGTTCTCCAGATGAGAATAAAATGACATTAAATTTCTTCTTCCTGACTACAAAGAAACCTGAACATCTTTTTAGGTGGACTACCTATGAATTCTTAATGTGTATATCTTTTTCTAGCCAATTTTTAAGAGTTCTTTGTATGGTATAAATAATAATCTGTAATTTTTTTTTTTCAAATCTATAATTTGCCTGTTGACTTTTTTCAGGGCATCTTTGCCATTTAAATGTATTTTATTTTTACATAGTCTAATATATTTATTTCCTTCTAAAGCTTCTAGGTTTCTAATCTTTTTTATAAGAGTATCAATTTCTTACATTTAAGTATTTCTTTATGTGGATCCTATCTTTATGGTTTGTTTCATTACAAATAATTTACAATTTTTGTTCAAACTGTGACTATTTTCTCCCTTTTCTCCTAGAAAAGCATAAAGCTACTAGGGTTCTTCCAAGTCTTCTTTCTTCCCCGCCAAGGTTACAGTCCTTTCCTTTATTCGAATTCCAAATTTTTAAAAACTTACAAGTCTCCTGACAAAGAAATGATATCTTGACTAGATAAAGAATTTGGGGGTCTTATCCTTTTCTCTCAGACTGATTGATAGTATTCCTTGATGTTCAAGCTCCCAGTGCTGCATATGAAAACTCTGATGCCAATTTCCTTCTTTTTTCTTCCATTTGTAGGAGATAGTAATAGTAACTAGTTCTTTCACGTGGAAACATGCAATGTTTTCTTTTTATCTTCAGCGTTCAGAAATTCTAGTGTTATGGAACCAAACTTGGGTCTGCTTGCCCACCATACAGCAAAGCCAATTCACTGACACCAGGCTGTGGTGAAGGAAAGTAAAGTGTTTGTTGCAGGGCCCAACAAGGAGAATGGGAGGCTCATGCTGAAAAGACCAGAACTTTTTGATGGCTTTAAGGGAAGGGCTTTAAAAGGTAACATTTGAGGTGAGGGTTGCAGGGGGCATGACCGTTTTCTGGTTGGTTGGTAGTGAGGTAACAAGGTGGTATTTCAGGAGTCTTAATTATCAACCTGGTTCCAACCAGCTTGTGGTCAGCATGTAGTCACCATCCTCCACCTAGGGGCTGGGGTCAGGGCGGGGGAGGTCTTAGTTCTTGCTGAACAGCTCAAAAATGTGTCATATTGTTGTGATTTCCCTTGAGGAGGAACTAGGACCCTGTTTTATCACTGAACTGTACTTTCTTGACTGCATTCCCTCACTCCTCTAATTAGTAACTACTTGAGTCTGCTCCATGGAACTCAGGGAAGGCCTAGCAGACTAAAGCCTCTTTCTACAAACAAGAAACAGGGGACACAGAGGGGCTTTTGTATCTAGGAGGGTATTTTAATTCTTAATACAGTGGCATGCAAGGAATAGGTGGTAGTTTAGTCGCTAAGTCAGGTCCGACTCTTTTACAACCCCATGGACTGCAGCCCACCAGGGTCCCTTATCTACAGGATTTCCCAGGCAAGAATACTGGAGTGGGTTGCCATTTCCTTCTCCAGGGAAGATCTTCCTGATCCAGGGATCGAACCTGCATCTCCTGCATTGTAGGCAGATTCTTTACCACTGAACCACCAGGGAAGCTCTCCATTTCATAGGGAAATGGTTAAATAAAATGTGGTACCCCAAGGACTATCATGCACTTACAAAAAAGACTAAATTAATGCTTCATTTGGAGGGATTTCAATAGCAGGGTACATTATGATCTAGTGGAATGATGGTTACAAACACCTACTGCAAACTGAAGAACACTAAACCGACATTAGGTCAAGTAATACATTCGTGCTGATTCTTGAAAATGCAGTATGAATAAACTGCACCTTCTGTAGCATTATTGGGCACCTACTGACCTGGGGAGTTCATCTTTTAGTGTCCTATCTTTTTGCCTTTTCATACTGTCCATGGGGCTCTCAAGGTAAGAATACTGAAGGGGTCTGTCATTCCCTTCTCCAGTGGACCACATTTTGTCAGAGCTCTCCACCATGACCTGTCCATCTCAGGAGGGCCGACACAGCATGGCTCATAGTTTCATTGAGTCAGACAAGGCTGTGGTCCATGGGATCAACTCCTGGAGTTGGTGACGGACAGGGAAGCCTGGTGTGTCCATGGGGTCACAAAGAGTCGGACACGACTGAGCAACTGAACTGGACTGAACTGCACCTTTCTGTGTATTCAGGCTTCCAGCTGAGCTTGGTACCAATATTCCTCACCACATTGCGGTTTGAGGGATCCAATAAACACAATACTCAGAAGATCTATCAGAAAGCCCTATCAAGTCCAGAGGCACCAGGCACAGGCATATGCTGATGCCTTATTTAATCAACTTCTTTAAGGAATAACAGATTTCTCATAAGTTACTTTTCCATGAAGCAGACATTTTTCCTTTTCCATGCTAGACATCTTGAATTTTGATATTTTCTGACAGAAATCTTCCTAAAATGTACTATCTATTCTTTCCCCTCTCAAGCAAAGGGTACTACCAACATCCTTTACAGTAGTGCAGGTAAGACAATGCAGTGGACAGCTTTTCTGTCACCTCCTTCAAAATGTGTCTGCCTGCTATCACTTCTAATAATACCTTTTGAAGACTCTTTATAATTTTGCAACTTTGAATAATTTTTTAATTGGATTAAAAGCTAGATAATCACATTCGCTGAGACTAGTACATTAATAAGACTCTGAATAAAGCTGAAAAGTAAAGGATGTGACTTTTGGACCACCACAACCTCTCAAAGGGTACCAGTCACACGGTATCTATGACAATATGCATCAACAAAGAGATGTAGCTGCACGAAGGACACCGGTAGTTAGGTGGGCCTTAAGTTAAAGAAGAGTAATTATTTTCACTCAAATGGATTAATTTATTTGATGAATATTTATGGAGCACCTAGGCTTTTTTGAGTTCCCTGGTAGCTCAGTTGGTAAAGAATCTGCCTGCAAGGGCAGGAGACCCAGATTCAATCCCTGGGTCGAGAAGATCCCCTGGAGAATCAAATGGTAACCCACTCCAGTATTCTTGCCTGGGAAATCCTGTGGACAGAGGAGCCTGGTGGGCTACGGTCCATGAGGTCGTAAGAACTGGACACAACTTAGCGACTAAATCACCACCTATTCCTTGTATGCCACTGTATTAAAAATTGAAATATAATGGAGAATAAGACACAGTTCTCCTTCAAAACAGTTTATGGTCTACTTGAGAGCTTCTTAAAGGCATTCCCAACCATTTGCAGTGTCTGCCATATCCAAACGTGATCCATACTATTACTTGATGTTTTACTTGACTATCTAAATTCGATTTTCCACCAATACACAACACATAACTATTACAATAAAAACAGAAAAAGAACAGATGTATATATAACTGAATCACTTTGCTGTGCACCTCAAACTAACTCGACACTGAAAATCAGCAGTGTGTGTGCGTGTGTGTGCACGCTCAGTCGTGTCCGACTCTTTGTGACTCCATGGACTGGAGCCTGCCAGGCTCCTCTGTCCATTGGATTTTCCAGGCAAGAATACTGTAGTGGATTGCCATTTCCTCCTCCAACATTGTAAATCAACTATCCTCCAAAAATAGAATAAAATTTAAATTAAATTTTAAGTAAGATAAAAACAGGTTTCCCTGTTAATCACCATTAAGAAGGTATCATTAAGCTATGACACTTTGGAGACACCCACCTGCTGGAATCATATTGGGTATACTGGAATCATATTACTGATCTACACTATCATTCAAGTTCAAATACTAGAGCCTGACATGGAGCCAATCAAATCACCAAGCTGACCTTCTTGTTCAAAAAGGTTTTTAGGACCAGGAAATGAAAACTTCCAGCAGAGAGAAATGCTTGAGTTCAGACACACACCTAATGGAGATGAGTATGCCCAAGGATGCTGAAGAACATGTGCAACTTATTGATGAGGGGTAACTATTAAGGATAAGGAACACTGATGTGGGATGCTGGATAAATGGCTACAGGAAGATGGACAAGGGTAATAATATATGCAGGATGATATAGATGGGAAGAAGCCATACTTTAATAATAAACTGATCTCAATGCTAATGCTGCTGTGCTTCTAACAAGCTAGGGAAAATATTCCAGTATGTAGTCTTGATATCAGTCAACACAATGACCTCCCAAAGTAAATAAAGCAATGACTAATAGCTCTTGGTAGCAAAGAGGTGATACCCAGGGAGACTATAAACTAATAACACGTCCAGAATTCTCTCTCCTTGGACCTGAAAGGCTGCAGAAATGAGAAAGGAGGTATTAGCCAAGGTCAGGCTCAGCTTGAATTATGTGTTAAAGGTTATGTTAAGAACAGTTACAGGATGGACCCTGCTGCGGTCTGCCCTTTGGTGATGGGAAAAAACAAATTAAGTCTGTCAGATACTCAGCCATCCCAAGGAAGCTAAGGCTTGTTTACAGGTGTCTAGCAGAGGAGCAGCAGTGATTTCAGATAATGGAGTCAGAGTGGACAAACTGGAGAGAAAGGCCAAGTGAAGAGGAATAAGGTATAATTTAATAGGGATAACTGTCTGGGAAGGCCTGCCCAGAAGTCACGTAGACCATTTCTTATCATCTGGAGCAGCATGCTTCCTGGAAAGACCATTTTATTTGGTATACAGAGAAGTCTGGCGGGCTACAGTCCATGGGGTCACAAAGGAGTCAGACACCACTTAGTGACTTAACAATAGCCACAACTCAAAGCTTTAAACATAATGTGCTCCTAATCTTCTTGGCATGTGTCACAGAATACATCTTTCCAGGTCTGAAATCCACAATAACCTCATTACCATCCTCCCCACTAAACACAGTGTCTTAACAGTTGCTAAAGAAAGTCCTCCACTAGCAGGCAATATTGAGAATGTTTAAAGATAAATTTTTAGTTTTTCAACTGACTATGAACTGGAATCCTGATGTTCAGAAAGTAGACGACAGATGCCTAGGAAATTAAAGCATCAATGTGAAAATAGCTTTTCCTTAGCAACAAATTTACCCATAACCTTCCAGATAGAGCAGATTCGCAGTTAGTAATTTTAGAAGAAATATGGGGTAGATTAAGGAAAACAGCGGAAATGGGTTAAATTTTATCTTCTTTTTCCCTTTTCAAAGGATGGGACTGACCATTTTTCACATTTTTAAGTGCTAGGGGATGAAAGGTTTTAAAATATCTTTGTACTCTTCCCACCACTAGACATTCTTACGTGTGCTAATGCTGACACCTATGCTGTGTATGTCTATGGAGCACACAGAGATCTGTCAGCGCTCTGGTTGGCCTTAAGATAACTTTTTCCATGAAACAAAGAAGGTCCAGCTGACAAAATCCTACACAATCCATAGATTCACTCTCTACTCTGGTTTCCTTCCATGCTGCTTGGGAGTGGGGCTGGAGGAGAGAATATAAATCAGCCCAAACTAATTTTTAGTGGCAGAAGAATGGATTGTGTGGAGAACAAAGGGTAAGAAAATCATTAAAGATCTGTGAAATGCATGACTGCCATGGCATCACCACCCCCTCAACCCTACAGGATGTAGAAGTGCAGAGCCCTCTGGCTCTATCCATTAACTGGCTGTATCATAACCTTGCAAGCCTCAGCTTCCCCTACTATATTAGAGGTTTGGGCCAGCTCTTCCAAATAAGAAGAAGCACTCATCAAGAAACTGCTGACTGACTGATAATCCTGTTTTATGGGGTCAAAGAACTTGAATGTCTTAGTGAGGTAAATACTTTAAAAAATGGTGGCTGTCTTTTATCCATTAATAATCTCATAAACAACATCTATCGGAGAAGGCAATAGCATCCCACTCCAGTACTCTTGCCTGGAAAATCCCATGGACAGAGGAGCCTGGTAGGCTGCAGTCCATGGGGTCCCGAAGAGTAGGACACGACTGAGCAACTTCACTTCCACTTTTCACTTTCATGCATTGGAGAAGGAAAAGGCAACTCACTCCAGTGTTCTTGCCTAGAGAATCCCAGGGATGGCAGAGCCTGGTGGGCTGCCATCTATGCGGTTGCACAGAGTCGGACACGACTGGAACGACTTAGCAACAGCAGCAAACAACCTCTATACTCAAATATGGGAAGGAAAGAAGAGCATTTAATCACTCTAAACAGTTATATTAAAAATGATCACAATTCCATGGGAGAAGACAAAAAGAGGGCGAAGGACAGAAGAGATGAGGGGTTGAGACCACGGAAGGAGAAACAAGACAAAAACGTCCCATGCAGTTCAGAGAAGAGGAATTATTTCTTTCTCTTTCCTTAGATGACCCAAACTCTATTTAAAAAACTATTTCTCGTCAAAGGTTCCGAGACTCCTAGTGCTTCAAAATAAGCCCAGGTGGTATTATTTCAGACAGTGTTTGAACTCACTCCTGGGTGTTGCTTCCTCTCAAAGGGTTGAATCAAACATAGCTACAGTTACTGCTGGGAGACTTTAAAGCCAGATCAAGGCAAGAACCAGTAAGAGCAGAAAATTAAAGGCTGGTTTCTGGGAGTTCCAGACTATGGTCAGAAGTTGAAATAGTCTTGGAACAGGTTGTCAGAGCCTTCACTTCTTTTGGTGGTGAGTTACCTCATCTATTCCAGCTGTGGCCAGGGAGAAGGTGTAGTATTATCAGCACTATGTTAATATGGTTACTGGGTCAGATTAATCTTCATGAAGGCTAAAAATACAAAGCCTTTGACAGTCTTTAGCTAAAATTAGGTCCAATGTGTTTTTAGGTGAAGAGAGAAAAAATGATTAAATATGCGAAGAACTTGAAGTTCTTGCAAAGAAAGGTGCAGTAGATAACATGTGATTAAATAAAAAATTGGCTATTTGGAAAATAAGCTACTGAAAGCAAATACTCCTGTGCTATGGCTTAACTATCACAACATTCCTTAAATATAAGTATCAGAAAGCTCAAAATTAGCTAACAAAGTCAGATTCCCGGGTTCTCTCCACTAAACTAAAATAGAGGCAAAGGAAGATTATTTCCCAGTGGTATTGTTGCTGTTAAGTCACTCAGTTGTGTTTGACTCTTTGCGACCCCATGGACTGCAGCATGCCAGGCTTCCCTGTTCTTCACTACCTCCCAGAGTTCGCTCAAACTCAAGTCCACTGAGTCGATGATGCCATCCAACCATCTCATCCTGTCAACCCTTTTTCCTCCTGCCCTCAATCTTCCCCAGCATCAGGGTCTTTTCCAGTGAGTCGGCTCTTCGTGTCAGGTGGCCAAAGCATTGGAGCCTCAGCTTCAGCAACAGTCCTTCTAATGAATATTCAGGGTTGATTTCCTTTACTATTGACTTATTTTTGATCTCCTTGCTTATCCAAGAGACTCTCATGAGTCTTCTCCAGCACCACAGTTTGAAAGCATCAATTTTTTGGCACTCAGCCTTCTCTGTGGCCCAACCCTCATGGGATACTGATTTCAAAACTATTTTCCCTTCTTGTATAGGGACTACATATAAGAAAGATACAATAAATAATCAAATAACCAAAAGATGAAGAACTAGAAATAATAAAGGGAATATTGATCACACTTTCAGTGCCCTCCCCAGCATCCTTGAATACGCAGCTGCTGTTTGCCTGCCCAACTCCAACCTTTGTAGATAAAAGATATCCATCCAGCAATCCCATTTCTGGGTAGTTAAGAGAACTGAAAACAGAATCTTGAAGAGATATTTGCGCTATTATGTTCACTGCCACATTAATAACAATAACCAAAGTGTGGGAGCAAGTGAAATGCCTACTTACAGATGAATGGACAAAGAAAATGTAGTATATGCATAAAGTGGTATATTATTCAGAATTAACAAGGAAGGAACTCCTTTCACATGTGACAACATGGGTGAATTTGAAGGACAACATGCTAAGTGAAATAAGCTAGTCACAAAAGAACAAATACTGAATGATTCCAAATACTGATTTATATAAGTTACCTAAGTAGTCAAACTCACAGAAAGCAGAAAGTGGAAAGGTGGCTGCCAGAGACTGAGGGCAAAGGGAATTGGGGAGCTGCAGTTCAAAGCTTACAAAGTTTCAGTTATACCAGATGAAAATGTTCTAGGGATCTGTTCAGTACAATACTGTGTTTATAGTTAACAGTATTGTACCACACACATAAAGATTTGTTAAGAGGGTAGATCTCATGTGTTTCGTCACCACAATAAGAAGAAAAAAAGAAAGAAAAACTATATGTGTATGGAACAAACTTGAAAAAAGAGCCAAGGAAGGGAAAAACAATCAACTGTTTATTAAACTTTTGAATTTGAGCATGAAAGAAGAAAAGAAGCTGAAATACTGTAATTACTCAACTGGGTTCCCTAGAATATTATTCCCAAGAGATGATACATTTTAGAAGAGTTCTATGACCAAAATATTTGTGAAAAACTGCATATTGCTTCCTTCTGGGGTGTGTTCACTATGAAGATTAGTATATAAAAGACTCCAAGAAGTCCCAGAGTAAACTGGCCTAGTTAACTTCCTTTAAGAAAGCATTTCCAAACCCATTTGACTCAGAAAATGATTTCTTTGGAAAAATAAATATTAAAAATCCAATGGATTCATGTTTTATGAACAATGTACAAAATGATGATTTGAAGACCTAATTTTAGGGATAGATTCTTGGGCAGGGAAGACCTTCCTACTGAGAGTTCCTCCTCCTCTTTCAAACACTCAAATAACTACCCAACTTTACCCTTACCTTGCCTGAAATATTTAACTCTTTTTATCATGTGAAATTCCAACCAGATGTCTAATGATCTTCCAGAAGAGCTCAAATATTACTCATTTATGATTTCATGTAAATTAATGTGTTATCAGTGTGACTGTATAAAGTACTTTACAGCCTGCCTTCAAAACCACTTTAACAGACATACACGCATGTCCTTCCTTCAAGGTATACAGTAAGTAAGTATAGTTAAGACTAAACTTCAGATTAGCTGATTCTAGTCTACTATCCTTTCTACTAGTAAAAAGGCTCTACAGATCGAGTTGGTAAATGATATTCAATGTCAACTGTATGATGTATTTCAAGTTATAAACATTTTGACTTTTAAATTCTGAGGAGACCACATGATCAAGTGGTACTAAACAACAGCTGGGGGGGGGATCCCTGAGATTTTTATAAAGAAATAGCTCACATAAATCAAATCCTATGTTTTTGTTTGATTAAGGGAGACTCAAATAATTCTATCCTTACAAATTTCTCAGGACCATGGAGAGTAGACAAAGGGCAGAAAAATGGCCATATAAAAAGACTGCCCATTTTCTAATGATCTCATTTTTCACACTGCAAAATCTTTCATATGTAAGTGACCTAGACTTGAGTTATAAAGAAAACTGGATTTAGCAGAGCTTTCAAATCTTAAGTGCTCATTTGGCATTACTTCTAAAAATACCATTAAAACAGACAGAATGGGTACAGGTGCCCTCTTTTGCCCTGTTGTACTTAAACACTTTAAACTGTCCCAGTTTTTCACAGAAACACTGTTCAAAAGAACATAAGTAAAATTTAACCCTAACATTTTACTCAATTTCAGGTTCAAAATCTTTGTATTATCAGAGAAAAGATACTGATAGAAATACCTCTTTCTAGACTAAAAAGAGGAAAAGCCTTCAATCCTTTAAATAGAAAATGCATCCAGGTATTGACATCTTTAAATGAAACTTGAGTGTCTACATGCATGTCTTGACTAACATCTAACTAGTCTGTCTGTAGATTGGCACTTATGGTAAAAAAATTTTTTTTTAGTGTCAACTTCAACTATTTCATTATCCTTATATTAAAGATTCTTAGTGGAACTGAGCAGGAACTTTCAACGGAAAAAAGAATTAACTGTTAGCCTTGGACATATGCTTAGGAGATAAAAGCACTGTTCAAACAGGCCAGGTTCAGCAACAATGTAAATCAACATCTGTATAGCCTGGTAACTTTCCAGAGCACTTCTTCACCTTCACTGTTTACCTGTGTAATAAACCTGAAGATTTTAGGCTAGATGTTCTTACTATCTTGGGACAGTAAAATCATTAAAATCAAGCCTCTAAAATGTTAAGTAACTTGCCCAAGGTCACACTGTGACTGGGAGAAGAGACAGGAGTATAAACAGATCTCCCAATTTCCAAGCCAGGACACTTTTTCACTATAGCTTGGTTCTGGGGGTGGTGAGGACAGGAGTGGGTGTGAGGTGTATCTTCTCCCTTAGATACATAAATACCCCCCATTAGCTTTAGGGAGCCTCTGTTACCCATAAGAGTGTATGCCAAGGCAAAGAAACACTGAGAACCCTATGCAGGGTATCATACTACCTTGATATTGTTGCCATTGGGACAAATAACCAATTGGCCAATAACTGGTAAACATTTAGCCATAAAGTATGCAAAAATATAAGCCTTAAAGGACTTTTTTCAAGCTATTATTATCTCCTTCGAAGTAAAAACTGAGGCATGAATTGCATTTGTCTCATTTATAATAAAGTTCAATAACAAGGGTCATTATGACAGCAAAAATGCCACAGTTTCACTAAATGTTACAGTCCAGTGGAATTGCATTGGCTCATACTGACTTGAAAAAAGGTTTATATGAAGACAACACAAAAAACAAAAGCAAGACAACTGCAACACACAATTTCAAACTCCTTTTGTTAATGTTCAAAATAACTTATAGACATACTGGCAAACCCTGAGAGCAGACTCCAGATATGTCCTGCTCTGTGCAGTGTATGTTCAGCTGAAAAGTTACATGATCTATGGAAACTCATATAAAATTAAAACACCTATAATACAATTCAGGAGCTCCTACCCTGGTTTGTGTGAAAAGAAAGAAGTGGAGTTAAAGAAACATTAGATCCTGAATGAATGACAAGGTTTGGGAAGGGAGTTCCATGAGCAGAGGCATCTCTCATGTCAATTAATGATAGGTGTCTTGAGAGTCTGTCTCCAGGCCTCTCCTAGGTTCTCTGCTGTAAATAAACCAGGTTAGATGAGGTCATGCCCAAGTTAAAGTCCAGCTTTAATGGACTATAAGTGTTAAACAATATTTGTTGATATGCCAAACAGCAAAACCCAAACACCTTTATTTTATTTTTTTAATTAGTTTGAGGCCAACCACTCCACAATATTGCAGTGGCTCCCATCATACATTGACATGAATCAGCCATGGATATACATGTATTCCCCATCCCGATCCCCCCTCCCACCTCCCTCTCCACCCGATCCCTCTGGGTCTTCCCAGTGCACCAGGTCCGAGCACTTGTCTCATGCATCCAACCTGGGCTGGTGATCTGTTTCACCCTAGATAATATACATGTTTCAATGCTGTTCTCTCGAAACATCCCACCCTCGCCTTTTCCCACAGAGTCCAAAAGTCTGTTCTATATATCTGTGTCTCTTTTTCTGCCAAACACCTTTATTAATTAAAGTGAATGCACTTAACTCAGTAAAAAAAAAGAAAGCTGTGCAGAGTGCCCTCTGGTGGACAGTTGGACATGCCAAAGGAAGCTCTCAAATATCAGCATTCATTCATTCATTCAAATATAATTAATTAATGTGGGTCCACTGTGTGTCACTTATTGAGTATACAGGTGTTAATACAAGAGACACGATCATTGCCCTCACTGATTGTATGGTCTGGAAGCATAGACAGACATTAAACAAAGCATTGCTTCTTTTTTGTTGTTGTTCAATTGTTAAATCGTGTCTGACTCTTTGCAATCCCATAGACTGTAGCAAGGCAGGCTCCTCTGTCCTCTACTATCTCCCAGAGTTTACTCAAATTCAAGTCCATTGAGTTGGTGATGCTATCTTATCATCGTATCCCCTGCCATTCCCTTCTTCTTTTGCTTTCAATCTTTCCCAGCATCAGGGTTTTTTCCAATGAGTTGGCTCTTCACATCAGATGGCTGAAGTATTGGAGCTTCAGCTTCAGCATCAGTCCTTCCAATGAATATTTAGGTTTGATTTCCTTTAGGATTGCTTCATTATAGAGGTACTGAATGCCACAAAGGTATAACATATGGGATTATGACAACAATCTATGGGAAAGCTGAAGACACCACTGAAGAAAGGATTCCTAAAATTGTCACAAGTAATCTGAGACCTGAAGGAAAAGTAAGTTTTAGGCAGGGAGAGGTAACTATCCATAATCACCCTGTAAAACGAGAAAAAGACCAAGATGAGGAGATGGGAGCTGAAGCAGAGGCAGTAAGTAGTATACAGAGGGTCATGTAGACAGTGTTAATTGACTTTGACCTTGAACCTAAGGGCAGTAGAACATAATCAAAAGGTTTCAAGGAGAGAAAGATGTGATTCAAATCATGATTTTTAAAAGACTGCTTTAAATGGAACTGGAGGAATCAACCTGCCTGACTTCAGACTATACTACAAAGCCACAGTCATCAAGACAGTATGGTACTGGCACAAAGACAGAAATATAGATCAATGGAACAGAATAGAAAGCCCAGAGATAAATCCATGAACCTATGGTCACCTTATCTTCGACAAAGGAGGCAAGGATATACAATGGAAAAAAGACAACCTCTTTAACAAGGGGTGCTGGGAAAACTGGTCAACCACCTGTAAAAGAATGAAACTAGAACACTTCCTAACACCATACACAAAAATAAACTCAAAATGGATTAAAGATCTAAATGTAAGACCAGAAACTATAAAACTCCTAGAGGAGAACATAGGCAAAACACTCTCCGACATAAATCACAGCAGGATCCTCTATGACCCACATCCCAGAATATTAGAAACAAAAGCAAAAATAAACAAATGGGACCTAATGAAACTTAAAAGCTTTTGCACAACAAAGGAAACTATAAGCAAGGTGAAAAGACAGCCCTCAGATTGGGAGAAAATAATAGCAAAAAAGGATTAATCTCAAAAATATACAAGCAACTCCTCCAGCTCAACTCCAGAAAAATAAACGACCCAATCAAAAAATGGGCCAAAGAACTAAACAGACACCTCTCCAAGGAAGACATACAGATGGCTAACAAACACATGAAAAGATGCTCAACATCACTCATTATCAGAGAAATGCAAATCAAAACCACAATGAGGTACCATTACACGCCAGTCAGGATGGCTGCTATCCAAAAGTCTACAAGCAATAAATGCTGGAGAGGGTGTGGAGAAAAGGGAACCCTCTTACACTGTTGGTGGGAATGCAAACTAGTACAGCCGCTATGGAAAACAGTGTGGAGATTTCTTTAAAAAACTGGAAAGAGAACTGCCATATGACTCAGCAATCCCACTTCTGGGCATACACACCAAGGAAACCAGATCTGAAAGAGACACGTGCACCCCAATGTTCATTGCAGCACTGTTTATAATAGCCAGGACATGGAAGCAACCTAGATGCCCATCAGCAGATGAATGGACGAGGAAGCTGTGATACATATACACCATGGAATATTACTCAGCCATTAAAAAGAATTCATTTGAATCAGTTCTAATGAGATGGATGAAACTGGAGCCCATTACACAGAGCGAAGTAAGCCAGAAAGATAAAGACCATTACAGTATACTAGCACATATATATGGAATTTAGAAAGATGTAACGATAACCCTATATGCAAAACAGAAAAAGAGACACAGATGTATAGAACAGACTTTTGGACTCTGTGGGAGAAGGCAAGGGTGGGATGTTTCGAGAGAACAGCATTGAAACATGCATATTATCTAGGGTGAAACAGATCACCAGCCCAGGTTGGATGCATGAGACAAGTGCTCGGACCTGGTGCACTGGGAAGACCCAGAGGGATCGGGTGGAGAGGGAGGTGGGAGGGGGGATCGGGATGGGGAACACACGTAAATCCATGGCTAATTCATGTCAATGTATGACAAAAACCACAACAATATTGTAAAGTAATTAGCCTACAACTGATAAAAATAAATGGGGGAAAAAAAGACTGCTTTAGACTTTTTTTTTCATTTTTTATTTATTTTTGGCTGTGCTAGGTCTTCGGTGACACGTGGGCTTTTCTCTAGTTGTGGTGAGCAGGGCTACTCTCTAGTTTCAGCGCATGGGCTTCTGACTGCAGTGGCTTCACTTGTCACAGAGCATGGGCTCTAGGGTGTGCAGGCTCAGTAATTGCAGTTCCCAGGCTCTAGAGCACAGGCTCAGTAGTTGTGGATCATGGGCTTAGTTGCTCTGCAGCATGTGGGATCTTCCCAGACCAGGGATGAAACCCATATCTCCTGCATTGGTGGGCAGATTCTTTACCACTGAGCCACCAGTGAAGCCCAGATTGCTTCAGTTTTTAACGTAAAGAATGAATTGGAGATGGGCTAAAGTTGAACTGGGGAGACCAATGAGGAAGCAACTGTAGATGTCCAGGTGAGAGATGACAATGACTCACTCCAGTATCCTTGACAGCCTTCCATGGTTGCTCCCAGCCCCTGCTCATTCATATATCATCCTAATTTATTCTACACACTTACTGAGTGTCACCCATGTGCAAAGTACCCCCATTCAGACCTCTGGGCACACTGGCAGAGTCAAGATCATGCCAGCAGTCTTGATTTATAAGACAGTGGTCCCCAACCCTTTGGCATTGTGGACCGTTTTGTAGAAGATAACTGTTTCATGGACTGAGGTGAGGGGGTTGGTTTTCGGATGATTCAAGTGCATTCCATTTATTGCGCACTTTGTTTCTAACTTAATGCCACTGCTGATATGACAGGAGGTACTGGTCCATGGCCTGGATGGTGGGGAACCCTGCTGTAAAGAGCCACCATTTAGAAGCTTCTTCCACCTCTGGAGTCTTCTCACTGCTGTGCATACTGTGGCATAAAGCTTGCTGATGTGTAATTTATCAGCCCACTCCAACAGGTGACATATTCTTGGGGGACCTTAATTAATACATAGAAGGGAGAAGAAATTTGCCAACAGCCCAGCCTACCTTGTTCCTGTGAATTTGAAGAGCACAGGTTAATAAGTAGGATTCCCTGCCTCTAATGATCCCTTCTAATTGTGGTGCTGGATTTGTAGGGTATGTGAATTATATTTCAAAAAGGTATAAAGTTGTTACCAAAAGAGAAATTTAAAAACCACCTCTTGCCTAAGAGGTGAAGAGATACGCCATGTGCAAGGTAAGAGAAACCCAAGTCAGACAGCAGGCACTGAGAGAGGGCGTCGGAGGGCAGACAGACTGAAACCACAATCACAGACAGCTAGCCAACCTGATCACAGGACCACAGTCTTGTCTAACTCAGTGAAACTAAGCCATGCCGTGTGGGGCCACCCAAGACGGAGGGGTCATGGTGGAGAGGTCTGACAGAATGTGGTCCACTGGAGAAGGGAATGGCAAACCACTTCAGTATTCTTGCCTTGAGAACCCCATGAACAGTATGAAAAGGCAAAAAGATAGGACACTGAAAGATGAACTCCCCAGGTCAGTAGGTGCCCAATATGCTACTGCAGATCAGTGGAGACATAATTCCAGAAAGAATGAAGGGATGGAGCCAAAGCAAAACAACACCCAGTTGTGGATGTGACTGGTGATAGAAGCAAGGTCTGATGCTGTAAAGAGAAATATTGCATAGGAACCTGGAATGTTAGGTCCATGAATCAAGGCAAATTGGAAGTGGTCAAACAGGAGATGGCAAGGGTGAACATCGACATTCTAGGAATCAGCAAACTAACATGGACTAGAATGGGTGAATTTAACTCAGATGACCATTATATCTACTACTGTGGGCAGGAATCCCTTAGAAGAAATGTCATCATAGTCAAGACTATGCCATCATAGTCAACAAAAGGAGAAGTCTGTAATGCAGTACTTGGATGTAATCTCAAAAATGACAGAATGATCTCTGTTCATTTCCAAGGCAAACCATTCAATATCACAGTAATCCAAGTCTATGCCCCTACCAGTAATGCTGAAGAAGCTGAAGTTGAATGGATCTATGAAGACCTACAGGACCTTCTAGAACTAACACCCCCAAAAGATGTCCTTTTCATTATAGGGGACTGGAATGCAAAAGTAGGAAGTCAAGAAACACCTGGAGTAACAGGCAAATTTGGCCTTGCAGTACAGAATGAAGCAGGACAAAGGCTAACAGAGTTTTGCCAAGAGAACGCACTGGTCATAGCAAACACCCGTTCCAACAACACAAGTGAAGACTCTACACACGGACATCACTAGATGGTCAACACTGAAATCAGATTGATTATATTCTTTACAGCCAAAGATGGAGCACCTCTATACACCCAGCAGAAACAAGACAGGAAGCTGACTGTGGCTCAGATCATGAACTCCTTATTGCCAAATTCAGACTGAAATTGAAGAAAGTAGGAAAAACCACTAGACCATTCAGGTATGACCTAAATCAAATCCCTTATGATTATACAGTGGAAGTGAGAAATAGATTTAAGGGACTAGATCTGATAGAGTACCTGATGAACTATGGACAGAGGTTCGTGACATTGTACAGAAGACAGGAATCAAGACCATCCCCAAGAAAAGAAATGCAAAAAAGCAAAATGGCTGTCTGAGGAGGCCTTACAAATAGCTGTGGAAAGAAGAGAAGCGAAAAGCAAAGGAGAAAAGGAAAGATATACCCACTTGAATGCAGAGTTCCAAAGAATAGCAAGGAGATAAGAAAGACTTCCTCAGTGATCAGTGCGAAGAAATAGAGGAAAATGATAGAATGGGAAAGACTAGAAATCTCTTCAAGAAAATTAGAGATACCAAGGGAACATTTTATGCAAAGATGGGCTCAATAAAGGACAGAAATGCTGTGGACCTAACAGAAGCAGAAGATATTAAGAGGTGGCAAGAATACACAGAAGAACTGTACAAAAAAGATCTTCATGACCCAGAAAATTATGATGGTGTGATCACTCACACTCACCTAGAGCCAGACATCCTGGAATGTGAAGTCAAGTGGGCCTTAGGAAGCATCACTACGAACAAAGCTAGTGGAGGTGATGGAATTCCAGTTGAGCTATTTCAAATCCTGAAAGATGATGCTGTGAAAGTGCTGCAGAAAATACGTCAGCAAATTTGGAAAACTCAGCAGTGGCCACAGGACTGGAAAAGGTCAGTTTTCATTCCAATCTCAAAGAAAGGCAATGCCAAAAAATGCTCAAACTACTGCAAGATTGCACTCATCTCACACGTTAGCAAAGTAATGCTCAAAATTCTCCAAGCCAGGCTTCAGCAATACGTGAACCGTGAACTTCCAAATGTTCAAGCTGGTTTTAGAAAAGGCAGAGGAACCAGAAGTCAAATTGCCAACATCTCCTGGATCATCGAAAAAGCAAAAGAGTTTCAGAAAAACATCTATCTCTGACTATTTATTGACTATGCCAAAGCCTTTGACTGTGTGGATCACGATAAACTGTGGAAAATTCTGAAGGAGATGGGAATACCAGACCACCTGACCTGCCTCTTGAGAAACCTGTATGCAGGTCAGGAAGCAACAGTTAGAACTGGACATGGAACAACAGACTGGTTCCAAATAGGAAAAGGAGTACATCAAGGCTGTATATTATCACCGTACTTATTTAACTTATATGCAGAGTACATCATCATCATGAGAAACGCTGGGCTGGAGGAAGCACAAGCAGAAATCAAGATTGCCGGGAGAAATACCAATAACCTCAGATATGCAGATGACACCACCCTTATGGCAGAAAATAAAGAACTAAAGAGCCTCTTGAAGAAAGTGAAAGAGGAGAGTGAAATAGTTGGCTGAAAGCTCAACATTCAGAAAACTAAGATCATGACATCCGGTTCTATCACTTCATGGCAAACAGATGGGGCAACAGTGGAAACAGTGGCTGACTTTATTTGGGGGGGGGGGGGCTCTAAAATCACTGCAGATGGTGATTGCAGCCATGAAATTAAAAGATGCTTACTCCTTGGAAGGAAAGTTATGACCAACCTAGACAGCATATTAAAAAGCAGAGCCATTACTTTATCAACAAAGGTCCATCTAGTCAAGGCTATGGTTTTTCCAGTAGTCATGTATGGATGTGAGAATTGGACTATAAAGAAAGCTGAGAGCCAAAGAATTGATGCTTTTGAACTGTGGTGTTGGAGAAGACTCTTGAGAGTCCCTTGGACAGCAAGGAGACCCAACCAGTTCATCCTAAAGGAGATCAGTCCTGGGTGTTCATTGGAAAGACTGATGTTGAAGCTGAAACTCCAATACTCTGGCCACCTGATGGGAAGAGCTGACTCATTGGAAAAGACCCTGATGCTGAGAAAGATTGAGGGCAGGAAGAGAAGGGGACGACAGAGGATGAGATGGTTGGATAGCATCACCAACTCAATGGACATGGGTTTGGGTAGCCTCCAGCTGTTGGTGATGGACAGGAAGGCCTGGTGTGCTGCGGTTCATGGGTTCGCAAAGAGTCAGACACGACTGAGTGACTGAACTGAACTGAGCTTGCTAAAGATGGTGACATGGATGAGCAAGATGACAGCAGAGATGAGAGTGTCAGAAGTTACAGGAGTGACTGTTTCTATAACTGTTGCATATTGGCATATTTTATATTCACAGGCAAGGGAAAAGGGCCTAACCTAAGGAAATACTAATGTTGCTTATTTATAAAATGGGAACTCCCTGGAAAGCTCAAATCAACCTTTAGAAGATACATAAATATAAAAGTGAAATCAACCTAAAAAAGCATCTACAGCAAAGGGTGCAGTAAACAGAGACTCAAAGTACCATAGGCAACAAAATAAGGTATTGCTGAAAATGAAAGTGTTAGTCACTCAGTTGTGTTCAACTCTTTGCGACCCCATGGACTTCAGCCCACCAGGCTTTCTGTCCACGGAGTTCTCCAGGCAAGAATTCTAGAGTGGGTTGCTCTTTCTCCAGGGATCCTCCTGATCAAACCTGAGTCTCCTGAAGGCAGATTCTGTACTGTCCGAGCCCCCAGGGGAGCCTGAAGCTATTGCTGGCCATGTTCAAAGCAAGAAAACAGGAGGAGAGAGTAATATTTGGGGGAAGGGAGTGCAATATTCACAGAAAACCAGTGAGAAGGAGCCCCACTCAGGACAGAAGCTGGCCTCCATCTCTCATAGGAAAGAATATGGTCTGCACCTTGGTCAGTGCAAACAAAGAGCATGAAGACGGAGCTGGGAGACAGGGAGAGAAGGGAATCCACCACTTGCAGTAATTTTCAGTTTTCCCACTCACATGATTCTCATTCCAGGGCACTGAAGGAACCAACAGATCCCTTTTGACACCATGTGGCATCACAACAGTCCCACTATACACCCATCCAGTGAGTCTCACTGTATGTATTGCTTTCTTATTCAGTATCTCTTCCGGGCTTCTCAAAAATCTAGTGGGGTACACAAAGCTATTACTTATTGTCCTTATTATGAAACCCAGAATTTAAGTGACCTGCTCAAAATCACACAGCCCACTGGGAACAGGACCACATCTAGACCCAGCCCTCTGACTCTGCCCAGGGCTCTTTTCACTAACCCGTGTAACTTTTCACTGCATCTTCAGCAGAACAACAATAAAATTCAAGCCATTTAATATTAACAACATCAGTATAAGTACACTTCCAACAAGATGAATACTGTTAAATCTGCAAGTGCCAGGTAAACATCTTAATTGCCATATGACTCTGGATGTTCAGTCTTCAAATCCCATTTAATCTTCAGACTTTCCCCAGGAGTTACAGATGAAGACCCAAGGCTCTGGGCATTAAGTAACTTGTTTGGGGTCACCAGAGGTCTGGTGATTGGTGCAGCAGAGGTTTAAATGTACTGGGATCTGTTCTGGCTCCAAACTCTATACTCCTATTACAACTGGCTGCTACCTTAAATGTTTATCAAGGACCATCCTAAGGTATGGAGGATATTAGGTAATCCAAATGCAAAGAGCAGAAACAGTCAGTGGCGTTCCTGAGAAGTTTGATGAGCCAAACACTTTTCTATAGCATGGTCTGTGATTATGCTAGCAAATCACAGATTCCTTACTTAGGTCTAAGTCTTGTGGGCATCAATGCTGAGGGCATGAGTATAGCAGAGGTGAGGGCAGAAGTAGGCAATAAAACAAGTAGTGCCTGAATTTTCTACGATTCTTGCAGGAGTTCAAAGAATACCATACACCCTGGAGTAAATGCACTTCCTTCTAACTAAGGAGTAAGACAGGAGGTTGTTAGGGTGGGAGTAAAGGAAAAGTGGAATCTTTTTTTTATCATCTTTAGGACCTACTTCCTGAGCAGTCTCACGCCTTCTGGCTTCAGAGGGGAACAAAAAGAAAGCTACTTGGATACAGATGAGAACACAAGCGCTTTTCAGGTTAAGTTTATTGCCTGGGATTCACCACTGACAGGCAACAGCACTCTAAATGTAACAGAATCGGGGGTTTCAGATTCACAAACATATAGGCATAAGCAAGTCCACCAGCAGCAGAAGTTAGTAAAACCCTCCACAGAGCACCATTTGTCAATCCAACATAGGTTTACCAAGCACCTACTGTATCTACACCTGGAGAAGGAAATGGTAAACCACTCCAGTATTCTTGCCTGGGAAAATCCCATGGACAGAGGAGCCTGGTGGGATACAGTCCACGGGTCGCAAGAAGTCAGACATGATTGAGTGACTAAACAACAACAACTGCATCTACACATTAAGCAGTGGGGAAGCAGAGAATGAGACGGACAGCATGCCCAGCTTTGCGGAGCTCACAGTCTGTAGAGGAATTTCTGCTACCAAACGGGTGCTGTGGGTGCTTAAAAACTAGGAATGGAGTTGAATCTTTATCACCCCTGACTTTCCACTGATTTAGAGTATTTCATGATTTTCTAAAACAATCATTCATCTTAATTAAAAAACGAACCACCACTACTTAAAGAGATCTCAGTGACGTCACAAATAGATTGTTTATTTTAAGCACTGGCTTTTGTAATTTGATCTATGTCTTAAGGAAAATGTTATCTTATTGACTTTGCAAAAATCCATCCCCCATTGAAACTTTTACCTCCTAACACACTTAGGTCTGCTACACAAAACCAGTTAGTCAACCATAGAGAGGAGTTGACACCTGGTAAGAGATCACATTTACTACTTTATTTATTCCCATCCAGTGTATGCTCCCAAAACAGCCTTGACTGGAAGCATTAACAGCCACTGGACAATTGCATATGGAGGTGTTTAAGGCTTGATGTTTCCCCCCTTGCTCTATTATTCTATCAGTCTGGTATCAGATTAGCTCCTAACTCCTAGTCCCTCAAGCTTCCAAACAGTGGCAGAACTGGGGTTTAAACCTGCATCTGTCCCGAAACCCAACTGAGCACACCAATGCTCTCTAGCTCTACTGTCTCCTGTTTGGATGACGGCAAATCTGAGTGCCTCGACTGGCCAGGCAGGCAACGTCAATGAGCAAGGAGGCAGGTAAGGGATATGTCTATCTGCGATGAGCAGGAGGATGACAGAGTGCTGGAGAGGGGACTAGAGGGGACAGCAAGCAGCTACTGCTATCAATAGCTCCAGCAATTGCTATCACATATGATCTTGCAAGTTTAATAGAAATGGGAACTTCAAAATTTTATGTATACTCCTGAAAGTTAACATTAAATGTTAGTTCAAATTCTTTGTTTGAAGAGGACCACGTGGGTCAAACAGGCTCTCAATCTTTGTTACTGTGCTGTTGGCATCATCTTTTTTTCAAAAATATTTATTTATTTATTTGGCTGCACCAGGACTTCCTTGCAGCACACAGGATCTTCAGTTGTGGCATGTGGGATCTAGTTCCCTGACCAGGGGTGGAACCTAGGTCCCCTGCACTGAGAGTGCTGAGTCTTAGCCACTGGACCACCCGGGAAGTCCCGGCATCATCTTTTAAACAGCACTGGTTTGTTTTGCTAAATTGTGCAGCATTACTTTCATAAGTGTAACATCACCCCAGGGATGGGGGAAACAGAAAGATCATTAACACCTTAAATACCAAGGGTATTCTCTTTTTCAGGCAGCCTAGATGGACTCACGGACTAATGCCACATAAGGTGTTTTTCTCCCCAGGGGCCCATGGAATAACTTTCACTTCTTTCCCATAGCAATGATACCCCAGGCAGTTGCTTACCCGTTTGTCAATGTCATTGTGTTGGAGCTGCACAAAGCGAGCGCTGATGGCTGCGATGTAACTCTGCTGATTGGAGAATGCCACACGGCCGGCACCTTTGGGGTACTTCAACTCGGGGTCTGTATCAATGCCAGCATAGCAGACACCACCATATAAACGGTCCATGATCATTGCCAGTTCAACTGCAAGAAAATAAACACCATTTGGTATAAATGTTTAGAAGGGTCTCTTGCCCAGGAGAAGGAAGGACTACATGGAAGAATCATGCAGTGTAACTAAGAAATGGAAAACCCATGTTAAGTATCATGAAGAATGTCCACACCAGTCTTAGAACTCAAGAAGGGGAGCTCCTCATAAGATATTTGAAAACAAAGTGAAAAAAGAAAGAAAGAATTTACACACACACACAAATTTACACAATGAGAACTTCAGCAACAGTATAAAAGAAATGATCTATCAGCAACCCTCCTTTCTAATTTCTAACTGCTTAGTCCACTAGAGTGGACCCTGGGCAGGCAAAGCATTTCAGGTGCCCTAACAAGTTAATAAGAAACAGTCTACTTACTGACCCCTAGGGCTGAAAGTAATTACTAAAGTCACACTTCTAAATTAAGATTAAGCTATAGAAAGAATTAACTCTAGAGGCAATATGTTTACAGCCTAGAAATAACTCTCCACAATTTTCTAAAAAATAAAAGACTTTTAGAGTTTATTTCAATTGAGGAATCTCCATACTAACTTCTCACACTAAATTCTAAATAACAATACTAAAAATGATGATAGCAGCAATAAACATTTATTGAGCACTTATAATTGCCAGGAAACACTAAGCTGCTACAAAGGCAGTAAAAGCACACCCATCCTGAACCCTGCTATAAATCCAGAGGTCTGGTCTGCACTCTTCACTAGAGCTCTTTGGTATATCTGCAAAACACCTGGACAGAAGGCATTTGGAAATTGGACATTCCAAAGGTCTGATATGCTACAACTGTCCTCATCAGAAGGTACCATGGAGAGACATACAGCAGTTACTTACCTGGATCCAAACTGCCTGAAGTTAATTGTTTACTTGATACTGGATGGCACCTCCTCCAGGTATGACCACTCCTTTCAGGCCACTCACATGGTTTTAAGTCCAAAAGACTCAGCCCTACTCCTAGGGAATGACCCAAGAATCTACTTCCTCAAATACCTACACATGGTATTTGGAAAGGAGTGGACAGGGAAGACAGATGAAGACCTGGGCCACAGCCAGTGTGCAAAGGCCCCCAGACAGCTGAGCTCCACAGGAATCAGTATCTGGGGGAGAAGGAGAGCTGCACAGGCTGGAAGGGCAGGAGAAGAACTCTGCAGCAGGTTCAAGGGCTGAAGGGCTGAACGATGCAAGAACTCCACCAGATTCTATGAACAGAAGGAAAGCCACGTACTGCTGTAACAAAGTTATGTCACTGTGAAAGAAAGGCTGTCTTTCTGACTTCTTCAAACCAGACTGCTTAATACTGGTAACTGATTTCTAAGCTTCTGTTTCTAATAGGAAGAATGACTTAACAACCAACAGGTAATTTTCAGAAGATGAGTAAATAAGCTAGCAGTCATTAAGCCAGAGAATAAGTGCTTTAAAAGACAGAAGAGCAGAAAGTTACCCCAATGATCCCATTATGATCAGAATTACTGAGTCATATCAGTCAAAGAAACATTGCTGGTTAGAGCCCAAGTGGACCCTGGCTTCAGTCTTGGGGCAGGATCCGGAAATCACATTCATTCAAACAGTGCAGTAAGAATCAAGTCCCTGTTGTTTAGTTTTTAAGTCGTGTCTGACTCTTTGGTGACCCCATAGACTGCAGCCCACCAGCCTTCTCTTTCCATGGGATTTCCCAGGAAAGAATAAAGAATACTGGAGCAGGCTGCCATTTCCTTTTCCAGGGGATCTTCCCAACCCAGGGATCGAACCCGAGTCTCCTGCTTGGTAGGCAGATTCTTTACCACTGAGCCATCTGGGAAGCCCAAGAATCATGTGTGTACCCTGAATATTAGAATTTAGTGGGTCCTTACTTTGTCTCAACAACTTATGATGGCTTACGGACTTCCTCACATAGCTAATGTTATTCCAGTCACAGAGAAGAAGAAATTGAAAGTTGAATTTATTTACCTTAGTCATTAATGAATTTCCTTTATTAGTCAAGTTGGCTTAGTAAAATAGGTAACCTTGGGGCCTGGAAATTAAACACTAATTTCCCAAAGACCTGGCTTCTTCTGGAATAGAATAAGACAGTGAACACTCCCTCAGCCTGGTGAATGGCCAGGAGATGAATGTTGGCAAAGGATTGAATGCGCTTGTCTTCTACCCTTAGGAAGGACTCAAGAAAGTGTCTAATTTAGAAAGACAGCTTAAAGCTCCGGCTGAAGACAAGAGCTACTGTAACCAGAGGTTCTTCTATGGCATCTTGGTCTCCAAAGGAACTTTAGGGGCCTGCAGATGGCAGAGACATCTACTGCGGCTGGAAGATCCCAGCACCTTCCACAAGCACTTTGTGAATCTGGCTGTTGGAAAATCACCTTCTTGGCCCAAAGATTCAGTCATGGCTGATGCTATTGGCAGTTAAGCAGTTCTGTTAGGGAAAAGAAACCCTCATTCACCTACGCTTTTATGAAAATTATATAAATTAATAATTTCCACTTAGAAGCTTATGTGCAGTCATTTTCTTGGCCACCCAAAAGTCTGCAGGCATTTTAGCCAATGAAATCTTACTCAAGTGAAGGACAATTTATTAAGAAGCTAGAAGAAAGAATCCAAGGTGACTACAGAAAATTTTGGGGGGGTAAGAACATGAAGATTACTCATTTCTCTACCTTAACCTGTATTTAAGTACAAAAACCTCAATAGTCTGATGATCCTCGAAGAAAAGTAAATAATAACTCAACAGCTGCTGTCTGTATTTGGTCCTTACTCAGTCAGCAAGTCCTCATTAAAAGTGTACTTCCTGCTGCCTAAACTCATGCTAGACTCAAACAACAGAGGGATGTCACTTAAGTACTAAACAGCATTTCTAATTATTGAGAAAAGTAACCAGTTGGTAAAAACAACATAAAAAAAGAGTAATTTAATTCATCTACTACATAGGTAACTAACAAACACAGAGCAGGCTTTCCTCAAGTCCTACAAAATTCTAATCTGAAAATACTTTTTATATGGAAGATACAAATCACCTACAGATGTCATAATATACAACTACTTGTGGAGGCTAGGTTTTAAAGGATTCTTTACAGTGAGCATTATCAGTTAATGTAGGAAAGTTCCATATAAATTCCCTTCCTCTGAATAAGGAGGAAGCTGAGCTAGCAAGAGGGCTACCATTTTGACTACTTGGGAGGAAAAGAGAAAAATAGAAGAAAAGCAGTAAGGATCTGGTAAAAGTCAACTAAAACCTTCATGTATCTATCTATACATTATGAACTCCATCCTGCTCTTGAAATGTGAGTCCTTGATCAAGGATATGTCTTATCTGGAAAATGTAGTCAAACCACCTACTAAATGTATGACAGTGAATCCTCATGTGAAACCATCCTCTGTAGCTGACAAGGACAGCGTTATCTCCCAGGAGCATTTAACATTTAACATGAGGAAGATGAGGGAACCAGAGGCTGAAATTCAGACAGATAGAGGTGACAGCAGGCATAGACAGAGTCTGTGAAGAAGTCAGATGTCTCCAAACCACTTCTATTTTTTCTTTCCCATCCAGACAGTGTTAACAGGGTCTGTCTGGTCACCACAGAGGTGGGAAATTAGGAGTTCTGGTAGCCATAACCAAGGGCATTCTGTACTTTGGTTAAGATGTTCTATGCTTTTATGATAACTCAAGTCAGCTCATAAACAACTGTTGTATGAGAACAGTACACTACTACAAGTCTAACCTACACACTGGCTCTCGTGATGAGCTCCCCTGTGTCCCAGACTAGAGAGGGAAACAAAAATACTGCAGTTGTACGTAGCATATAGTATGTCCGTGAGTTCCTCTGGGTTGTGGTGACCACGCCCTGGAGGTGAATCTGAACCCCAACTATGGCTCCTTGTTTTGCTCCCAATTCTTCATAAAGATCTGAAAGGGATCAGCTCAACAGAAAGAAAATCATGATTACTCCCCCATCCTGCCCCACCCCGGGGTCCTGTTCCTACGGTTTAATTAGATTTCAAAGTTAGCTTAAGGCAATGTAGAAGTCCAAGATACTGTGAGAGCCATATGGGACAGAGCAGGAATGAGGTTTCCTGAGGGAAATACTAACACATTCATCTTTTCAGATTTTAAATCATGAATCCAGAAGCTCCATTTCTCCTCTTTGCAAATAACAAAGCAGACAGGAAAGAGGCATAAGGCACCTCAGGGTGACAAAGAGGCCTGCACTTCTGAAAGAAAGGAAAATTCAACTCGAAGGTGGACTTTCTGAGTTTACAATTGCCAAGTTGGATCACAAAAGCAGTTCACATATCTTCAGTAGAGGAAATGCTTATAAGCTTCCACTCTGCATGAGATGTTGGGAAGTTATGAATATTTTCAATAAATGATATGAACAACCAACTAAGTCTGAGCGATAAGAGTATTTAAGTTGATTAAATCGAGCTGGTACCAGGCTGACTGTTATTACTGTTATGGAGACAGAATCTCAGATCTCAGCCTAATAAAGCAGCTTCCCTCTGTGTAAAGAGTCCCAGACTTGAAGTCTGGAGATATGAGTTTGAGCCTTAGCTTTTTTAATTGTTGTGGTCTTGACTAATCACCCCCTTTGAACTCTGCTTCCTTATCTCTATGATGAGATATCTCTATGATGAAAAGTCTACCACTTACAATCTTACAAGGTTTTTATGAGGATTAAACATATATGAGAACTCTGGGCATACTGTTGGGCACAGAGTGGCGCTCAAATGTTTCATTTTGTCCAGGGGTTGTTTTTCTTTAACATTTGCTTAACTCATAAATCTTTGCTTAACATTAACTTGGCCTGGCTTCTGCTCCATAAGCACCAGTTCATCCCAGTCTTACTTTAGCTTTAAGTTAATGTTACTCAAACTGCCACTGATATGGCAACCTTTGACATCAGCTGTGGGTGAGGGTGTGCTTTCCTAGAGGAGGGAGCTCACAACCACCAATCAACACTAGAAAATCCTTAATCTTAAGGGCAGTGCAGTGAATTAAGTCAGTATGCTAATTCTGGAGTTTATCTGAGACAACTCATTCTGAACTTGGGATTGGGTGAAAGAAAAAGCTTCTAGTGCTGACCAGTTTGACATAAGAAGATTTCTGTCTGCTACCACTTCACTGAACAAAAAGGATATAGTTATAATACTCCCCTTTGCTAAATCACAAATCAGGATGTGATTCCTAATATGTGTGGCCTACCAGAATGTTTGCACAGAATGGGTGGAATAAATGCTCTTAGAAAAATTCATCATATTCTTTAGATGTATGCCATACATTAGTGAATATTTACCTCAAAAAAATGTTTTCCTCTAGAATTTCCATAGAAAAGCCATTCTCACAACAGTTGGGGTGGGGGGAGGGAGGGAAGAATGAGGAGAAGAAAATATCAGGATCCATAGCAGAATATTCAGGAGAAACAAACGGAAAGACTCATCAGAACAATAGCTAAGAAGGTGAAAGATTCAAAGATGACAGGCAATTGGCAGGCTCCAGGAACTCAAGACTGATCTGTTCTGCAGGATCTGGTCAGCTAAACTGTCAGGAGGAAGTCATAAAGTGGAGGAACAGCTCATGGATGCCTCTAACTAAAAAGGAAGACTGAGGGTTTTTCAAGCCTGATCAAAGTTGGAAATGCATGGCTCCCAAAGTTGGAATACTGAGGCAGCCCCCGAATGAGATGTCTAGGTCCAGAAGCTCCAGTCAGAAAATATTCATGGTTACAAACCAGGGGAGAGTACAGGGACCAGATCCTTCCTTTTCCACTCTTTCCTGGTGGTCTCTCCTCAAAACTCCCAAGCCTGGCACTTACTTGCTCTCAGAGCAAAGACATGCAGTCAGGAAAGGTTCTCATGCCATAGGGATATGCAACAGGGAGATTTCTGCACTGAGATTTAGGAAGACATGTTGCTTACAACACCTGAACGAAGAATGGCAATATGCTCCTGCATGTTCAGGTGGTAGCAGGAGAAGAGATAGACAAGAGAGGTGGACCACCGCTTTCCTCGTACTGACTCTCTGAAGAATATGTACACGTTAGCCACACGGTGGCATGACGAGCCTACCCACAGCCTTTCCTAGTGTGGGGGTGGAGAGAGAGAGGAAATGGAAGGAAAGCAAGATCTGGAAACAGCAGGAGACTTCAGGCAAACCATCCTTGGTCTGCCACTGTCACTGACAGGAGTGATGGAAGGGAGAGACAAGAGACAGTAGAAATTACTTGACCTAGAAAAGGCAACAATCAGGCAATTCAACTTTGGGTAAACTCATCGAGATTTTCCATTGATATTTTCCCACTTTCAGGCTAATTTTTCTAGGCCCCAGATTTTTTTTACCAACCTGAATTTTTAAAAGTCACGCCTGTCAAAAGATCAGAAGGAACAACCTAAACTCAGTCAAGACAATCCACTTAAACCAGGTTGCCTTGTATCTTCAGAAGTGTTTGTGCATTTCTGTTTAGTGGGATAAGGACTATATTATCATTTATTAGTGATAATGGTCCCTGTCTTACAATGGGAAAATATCAAAGACAAAAAACCTTATGAGATCCAAAAGGATAATTCTTGAGTGTTGATGTTTTATTCACTGTAATGTACTGAAGGACCATTTCTGGCCCAGGATAAGGTGAAAATCAATCTGGACACACAAAATCTCACTTGTTGAGTACCAGCACTAATATCTAGTTTAGGATCATCTTCTGTATAGTGCCTAAAATAGTTCTAAGACTTTCCAGAATTCAAACTACAATACTCCTGGGAAAAAATGCCCTGACATGTTTAAAAACCAAAATTTGAGAATTATTATGTTAAGGAAAATAATTTAGTATTCAATTAATTGGGTTAGTATTCTATTAGCACATTTCTTAAATCTTTGCCTTTATTTGTGATGACCTGTTCAACAAGAGTGGGATGTCCATTCAGGGTGGTATGACGTGCACTTTCTCAGCACCAGTAACACAATGCGTGCTCAATACATGTTTACTGTTCAAGTGAACTGCACTGTATTCAATATAAGATTATCTAGCAAAGTCAAACTGAATTCTTTTAAAAACAGTCTTCTATTCCAAGACACACACCGGTCCACAAAGCTCAGTGTGTTCCAAAGAAATTCAATTCTATGCACAGGGATAAAAGCTAAAGATGTTAATTCTTTTCATCCAGATTACTTGGCCTCCAATCTGGGAGTCTTGGATAGAGTAAAATTCCAGGATGCTAATGTAGATTGTTTAGCCTTCTAGAAACTAGCTACATTTATAGGAGGTGCTGGCATGGGGGAACCTTCATTAGACTAAGTGACTACAGATTAATATCCAACAATGGCAAAAACAAAATTTTAAAACAAAACAAATTAGTTTACTTTTTTAAAAAATGAACTTTGAAATTTATACAACATGCATTATCTAGGCAGGGAACACAAAATCCAATTTCTGACTAGATAACTAAATATAATTCCTGTTTAACCCTAGAACATGTATCATCTTACAGACACAGAATGTTAAAGAAAGAATACAACTCAGCATCTTGGGTTTCTTGCTGTGCTGTCAGTGTGATCATAGAACAGTGAAAAACAGATGATCACAAATAGAGGTCCATATCTATCCTTTCAAATAATTTAAACAGAAAGAATAAGGGATGAATAATCTTTAAAAAAGCAATTTAGTTATAAACTATTGTGTCTGTGTCTGTTAAAACAGACATGAGATTAAAGTCAGTTTTGTTATTTTTACAACTGCAGGAACTCTTCTTTCAGAAAACTTTTTTTTCAGATTCCCATCTACGAAAAAAGGGAAAGGGCTAAGATATTAAAACTACTTTGTGTTTGTCTTTAGTTGCAAAAAAGAACAGAATACTAGCAAGGAATGTCCATTTTTTAAAATAATATATTTGCAATTTAAAGACTATGAAAGGGGATTTTTCTCTTTCCACTCCTAAGCATATCACCAGTTAGAAAAACCCAGGAATATTACACAGTGCCCCTACTCACACTTTTGTTTTTTAAAAAGCACAAGCTCTTTAGAAACAAAAGGCTGCAGTGGCCCTCATCTCATAATGCTGTTCACGTTTGAGCTGGCCCTGCTGAGACTTTATTCTCTGATGGCAGATAAAGGGGAAAGCATCTCTGCTGCTCTGCTTTCTTTCTTTGGGCAAGTTTGCCACTAGGATGAGAAAAAGAGCCAAGACACCTGACTTTCTGAAATACCATAAGATTATAAACTCCAGCCATAATTAATTTGTTTTAAGGTCTTTCAAAATGGAATTATGAATACATCTTTACAGAGACCTAAACTTTTAGCAGTAGGTTGGAGTTGAGATTTGAATAAATGCATTCGAAAAGTTGAGGAACATTCAGAATTAAGAAGTCACCAAAGGCACAGAGCTGTAGGTACATTTCATAATTCTGTTTCACAGCTTGATTTAATGATCTCTGCTTTTTCTTTTACTTTTTAAGTGAATTAAGTCTACTTGTTTACACTAACATGAGACAACACTGCCCTTTGCTACTACAGTGGCAATGGTTACCGTATTTTTTCATCTTAGTTTAAAAAAATGAACTCAGCTATTTTAAAGCACTTTACAAACTTTGTTCTTACAAATAATTCTACTATATTCCACAGGCAATCATACTGATCTAACAAGCGATTAGATTTGTCTTTGGTGCCCCAGTTGATTAGGATTCTGTCCAATTCCAGCAGGCACAATTATTTAATCATTGGAAAGGAACTTAAAAAACAAAAAACAGGGGCGCTTTCATGAAGTCAAAATAAAGATGCTCAAATACATAACTCACTTTTCAAAGTACATAAGAAAAAAAGAGGAATCTGTTTTGCTTGGGAAGAGTTCAGTCTGATTTCCAGTGACACAATTTCTAGCAGTGGTTTGGCCCTGGACAGATTTCTGATGGGGTTACTTCTTTTTCTGTTATATATAACAATACTAACTGGCTAACAATGCACACTGCCAAATGCACTGCTATTTTTTTAAATAATTGGTTGAACAGGGAATCACTAATTAGAATCCAACCCTCTGAAATAACAGTTTAATGAAATTCACTCTTGCAGCAGAAGAAAATACAACATCTTGGCAGAAAACATTTAAGGGTCAGCTCAGTGGAACTGATATGATGGCCTTCTTTTTGGAGACTGTGTACGGCTGACCAGAAGCCTAGAAAATACTGAAGACTAAACACACTGGGGATTGTTGTTGTTGGTTTTGTTGTTGTGGTGTTACTATTTCCACTCACCAGCTCGAAGGGGTCGTGGAACTCCCCCAACAAAGATAGTTTTTCTGGGGTCCAAAGGCTGTGAACCATCCATTACAAAGTCACTGTCACTTAGGTTCCATGGTCGAATTTGCACCTGAAAAAAAGTCGTTTACTTGGTCCTTACTTCATTTCCATTAACCCCAAATGAGAATAAGGTGACTAAAGATAAACCCACTGATTTGTGCATTGTACAAGATACACAACCCAAACAAAATCCAGTTATTAGTTAATGTAATCTCTAGACATATGCTATGAAACCTTCAGAAACCACCTGTGGTTTTAAAAAAGGGTAGCCTTTTATAGATAAGAGTCTGGGTTTTGAATAAGACCCATTTTAACACGTTTAACTGTTCATAACCTGTCACATTATAGCACTTCGCTTTTTAAGAGCTCACCTAAAGAGGGAAGAGGAACTTTTAGAATATTTTCTAAAAATTATCTATATGTCTGGCTTTTAAATTATCACCCCCTAAAATGAAAACATTGATCTTTCAGCAATATGATTTAACACAGTTTAACACTTATCAAGTTAGCACACAATTACCGGCAATATAAAATACTGAAGGGCACAGAATTATCTACTTTTGGTTGATCTGATTTTCCTAAATAAATCCAGTAAAATAAAGTTAAGTCTAGAAATTCAAGTAAATTTTCAAAGAGTAGGAAAAGAAATCTCTATGACATATTTCTTTCTATTTGGTAATGTCTCTTCACTGGGACTGACTCCCTGTCCAAAGTTTATACCTATGCTATCCTTATTGTATAAAATATTTCACCAGAATCATAACCTTAAAACATATTCCTTTCAATCCATAACTGAACTATCAGAGAATAGCTTAAAACAAAACCACCACCAAAAAACCCTCTCATACAGAAAGGCCAGTTTCAGCACGGACTGAAAACCACTTGGCCATGCGCTCAGTTGGCCATGTGCTCAAGCAGGCCAGTTGTAAAAGCGAAGAAACAAGCAGTGGTTTTTAAGGAACATGCCTCTCCTTTCACCTCATTGATTAGGATAGGAAACAAAACAGCTGAACTTTAATTTCCTTAGTATCAACAAAATTTTTCACTTTCCCCATTGCTCAACCACCAACACTTAATGCAAGGAAATATATATGACAATTTTTTATGTGGCTTGCCTTATATCCAGTAGTACTTCTATTTGAAAGATAAACCTGCCAATGACACTTTCAAAACACCTTGAATCAACTCCAAGACTGGCAGTGCTCATTAGAAACAGGCTACACACTCATTATGACTATTACAAAATTTACCCCCTACACAACTTTTGGAGCTTTTATGACACAGTTGCCTCTACCAGTTACTGGAAGCCATAAAATCTCCACATGGGGGAAAAGAAAATCCAGTTCTTTCCTTGTAAACTTTAGTCTGTTTGACTAAATTATCAATCCCTTGATATTTATCACAAAGACAGATTCACCAATACCATAAAACATCATTTTCAAATGCCTTCATGAGGGCTCCTTATTAATGTTTAATTAAAAACACAATCTCCTGACACCAAGAAAAAGGATTCTAATGTCAACGCACAAAAGACAAAGCAAATCTTTTTCTGTACAGAGCCCTTTTTTCTTCTAGTCTCATCCCTAGTAAAGCAGTTAAGGTAGCTTCAGGATCTGGTAATTCTATTTACTTTATGATAATTGAATTCAATCATATGGCTCACAAATAAAAACAATTCATGTGTAATATCCATAGTGTTCTGGTTTCATTTAATCAGAAGTACAGAAAATGAAGCCTCACACAATAGCTGGAGGTTGCTGTTACTTCAAAGAACTCTGCAGAAGATCACAAATCCGCCTGCTGAGAGGCTTCACTGCTGCCTCTTCTTCCCTCTAACACCCTCCCCACCCTTTCATTACAACACACACAACCCATTCCCTTACCCTATTCTTGGGAAAAATACAGGAAGAAGACTAGGGAGACAGTAATGATTAACCGTATTCACAAAACCCACATTTCCCAGCTGCCATCACAAAACAGCTCCTCAAAGCTCACGCCACTGCAGATTCAGAGAAATGTCAACACGGGCCAACATCAGCACACTCTACATGCTAAGCAAAAAATATTGTGGTACTGTTTGCACTGAGAAGTTTCATTCACACTTCAGTTTCTTTCTGAAATATAAGACCATTCTTACTGAGGAATGTTCTCCATCTTCTAAGGTTTATTCTCAGACCTCAGGGTCTAATATTCATGTTCTATCTTTCTAACTTACTCTTTGAATAAATTCTCTGGTCCCAAGACACACACACACACACACACACACACACACAACACATAGGTTTCTCTACTCTTTTAGTCCCATACTTTGTAAGCTGACTCAAATATTTTGTAGAAAGGAATACAATATAAATAAAAGAGTTTTTTATTATTTTTATTTCTTGAATAATTATTTTTGAGAAATGTTGAAATTAGACCTTTATCTCAATTCAACACAAACTTCCCCTGGCAAAACAACTTTTACATCCACAGTGATTACTCTGTGTGTCTATATATGTCTTTGTAAAACAATTCTTCTACTATGTTGTCAAATAGGCTACACGCTGGGCAGTAAAAGCCTTAACATTCTAAGGAAAAGATAAGGCTGTCACCAGAATGGTGACGATTACTTTAAATGAAATTGACATGGTTCCAATACCACTTCCTGAAGAAACCTGATCACATCTGGTTACAAAGGTGACTCCAGGAAGAGGCTATCTGGCAGACAGCACCCACGAGCCCTTTGCCCATGCCACAACCACACAGCAAGGGTTTCACAGCACAGAACGTCTGTAGGGCCAGACAGGTAGCATAAACATGTCAGGTTACCAGGACAATAGTTAGTAGGCAGGCAGTGACACTATGGAGTAAACCACTCCTTTTATTTCATTTTATATTATAGTTGATGAACAATGTTGTGTTAGTTTCAGCTGTACAGCAAAGTGATTCAATTACACATATATGCGTGTATCTATTCTTTTTCAAATTCTTTTCCCATTTAGGTTGTTATCAAATATTGAGCTGAGTTCCCTGTGCTATAGAGTAGGCCCTTGTTGGTTATCTATTTTAAATATAGCCATGTTAAACCACTCCTTTTAAAGGAAGCAGACACTTCTCTCAGCTAGTATTTATCATTTGCGAATGTGTTGTCAGACTTTTCCATTTCTCAAAAATAGCTAGAAATTCAGATTTTTATGTGAAACTCCAAGATTTCTGAATGTTGGGAACTCATTCAAATGTGAAAGTCACTTGTACAGGCTAGACAAAATTAACTGCAGGCCGGATCATTTCTGTAGGCTCCAGCCTGTGATCTCTGGTTAGAAAGGTTTAGTTATCACACAGTTCACAAAGGAATGTTTTGTTTCATAAGTACTTATGAGAGAAAATATTAATACAAAAATGGTTTTCCCTTAGTTTCAGTTCCTTTTTTAAGCATGTATTCCTATGGAAGTTATGGTGAGGACCATAAACCTTCTAGCTGAATTATTAGTCTTCTAAACTTTTATCTTGTGATTTGATAATTGGCTTTGTATAAATGCTTATCTCCAAAGGCAAAATCTTTTTAAGGATAAAGGCAAAAACCAAACATAAAGATTGACAGCATAAATATAAGAATTTATACCATAAAGTGACTTCAACAGCTTTCAAGAAATCTAAAACAATTTAATATTAATAATGTAACAGCAACAGTTAGTACTAAGCTCAAAATGGGTCGTAAAGCAGCAGAGACAACTTGCAAAATGAACAATGCATTTGTCTCAGGGAACTGCTAACGAACGTACAGTGTAGTGGTGATTCAAGAAATTTTGCAAAGGAGATGAGAGCCTTTGAAGCTGAGGAGCGCAGTGGCTGGCCATCGGAAGTTAACAACGACCAACTGAGAACAATCATTGAAGCTGATCCTCTTACAATTATACGAGAAGCTGCTGAAGAACTTAACGTTGACCATTCTATGGTCATTCAGTATTTGAAGCAAATTGGAAAAGTGAAAAGGTTCTATTAGTGGGTATTTCATGATCTGACCGGAAATTTAAAAAAATGTCGTTTTTGAAGTGTCATCTTCTTCTATTCTATGCAACAACGAACCATTTCTCAATTGAACTGTAATGTGTGATGAAAAGTGGATTTTATATGACAGATGGTGACGACCAGCTCAGTGGTTGGACAGAGAAGCAGCTCCAAAGCACTTCCCAAAGCCAAACTTGAACCAAAAAAGGTCATGGTCACTGTTTGGTGGTCTGCTGCTGGTCTGATCCACTACAGCTTTCTGAATCCTGGCAAAACCATTACATCTGAAAAGTATGCTCAGCAGTTGACGAGATGGACTGAAAACTGCAATGCCTGCAGCCAGCACTAGTCAATAGAAAGGGCCCAATTCTTTTCCACAACAATGCCTGAATGCACGTCACACAGCCAACACTTCAGAAGTTGAATGAATTGGGCTACAAAGTTTGCCTCATCCACTATATTCACCTGGCCTCTCACCAATCGACTACCACTTCTTCAAACAACTTGGCAACTTTTTGCAGGGAAAATGCCTCTACAACCAGCAAGACGCAGAAAGTGCTTTCCAAGAGTTCACTGAATCCCGAAGCAGGGATTTTTATTCTGTAGAAATAAGCAAATTTATTTCTCATTGGCAAAAATGTGTTGACTGTAATGATTCCTGTTTTGATTAATAAAGATGTGCTTAAACTTAGTTATAATGATTTAAAATTCACAGTCTGCAAGCACAGTTATGTTTGTACCAACCTAATAACTTAAATTTCATTTTATTTAAAACAGAGTCATTAATAGGGATAAGATTAGGCTAAGTTCTAGGGGGAAAAAATTAAGAAATATAATGCAGGTCGTTTATTTTGATAGGGTGCTATAACATTATTTCCTAAAAATAAAATGTCATTGAAAATCTGCAAAAGCCACTAAGTTAAATAAAAAATGCATTTTTATTGTATCTTTAATAACAGGATAAGAACAGTTTTAGCAAGAACAGTTTTAAATACAAGTCTTAGGGCTTCAAGTTTCTGAATATGACCAAGTCTCCCTATAGCTCTGGAACTCTCTGAGTTCAGACCACTATTTAGAATTTAGACATGACCTTGGTGGGCTACAGTCCATGGGGGTCGCAAAAAGTCAAGACATGACTGTGCTACTAAGCACACACTACCAATAAAGAATGTTATCTTGAGCTCACTTTGCACATCGCATCCTATACCTGCTCTGGTCCTCTCCTTAGGTTACAAATACCTACCACTTGAAGGGTTCTACTGTGTGGTGCCTTCCTTTTCATTTGCTGGGCTCAAGGCAGCTCCAAAGAGCAACCAAACTGTTCAGAGGCAACAGTGCAATCTGGTGGTCAGTTTAGGAAATTACCTGACCAAACCCATTTGTTCTCTTTCCCACAAATTACCCATAAAGCTTATAGTTCAGCATCCCCCCAACCCAGCCTCATTTCCTTTTTCCTCTTTTCAATACCCTTCAAACTCCTACTCAAGCTCTTCAGGAAAATGTCTCCATTTTTCTCTCCCTAATCCTACAATCCTTTGAATCGACGTGAATCAGAAAAACAACAGCGCAGAACCATCAGGACTGCTCTCCCCAGCAAGCAGCATCCCAGCTCTTCTGACAGCCAGGATGAGTCAGCTAAACCGAGGTCTGCGGACACACAGCTGCAACAGCTCAGCTGTAGTGGTAATGCGCCCCAACCCGCCCCAGCTGTCAGCAGTTCTATTTTAAGCATCACAGCCCTCACAGAATGACTGGAGTGCCCCATAGTATCACAGATAAGCTAGTCTGTGGTTTCTGAGGCATCTTTATCTCATCCACGGTGCAAGGGGTTGTTTTATTATTATGACCACTATAAAACTAAGAGTCATAACGGCAATAATTGTGGTTAAGACTCTTCAAAGTATTTTCGTATTTGGTATCTTACCTCAACCTAATTTTCACCACATAATGCCCTAACAAACAGCTCAGCCGCCTTTGAGGGGTTGGAGTGCTACCTATTATTCTCAAATACTGTCCTCCACCCAATGGAGAGGCAAAGGAAATGCCCTCCCTGTATCTTCTACAGTTAAGCGGCCAGAAAGGGCTTAATAGCTGCTCAGAGCCATTGGCCTTGATATGACTCCCGTACCCTGGCCAGGTCTGGGGCCACCAGGCAGAACTCCACTGGGACTCAAAGCAAATGAAGATTATTCCTCAGACACCAACGGGTTGCTGGCCCTGGAGAAACTCAGCAAAATAGCCAGGATTCTTCCTAGACAGGGAGCCAAAAGTAACCCCAGGAAATTCTCTTACACCATCCTAGGATGCTCCAAGGCCCACCACCAGTATCAGGAAATAGTGCAGGTACAATACGGAAACTGCTGCCATCTTTGCCGACTGCACAGCCAGATGCGCAGAAACCACCAGCTCCACCGGGACCTTCAGTTATTGCTGAACAATTCGGTTGCACTCTGTACACTGTTTCATTAGGGCACCCAGTACAAAAATAGAGCATGCATACTGTGCCCCGAAAATGGTGATGTACACCTCCTTCTCTACACTTGATATAATAAAGCCATTATCAATTAGGTGATATGATCAATATCTGGACTTATCATTCATAAGATTCAAGGAAACACCTTCCTGCTAAAGGTTTTCCAGACTCCCTCAGGGACACTTACATGTGTGTTAGTCACTCAGTTGTGTCCGACTCTTTGAGACCCCATGGACTATAGCTCTCCAGGCTCCACTGTCCCTGGAGTTCTCCTTGCAAGAATACTGGACTGGGTTGCCATGACCTTCTCCAGGAGATCTTCCCAATGCAGGGATTGAACCCAGGTCTCCCAGATCGCAGGCAGATTCTTGACCATCTGAGCCACCAGGGAAGCCCCCAGGGACACCTGGTCACTTTACTGTTTGGCCCCCCACCCAACTACTGTCTATAATACCTCCATCATAGTGCCTTGGCTCCTTACTCCACTTACTGTTACCTGATCACTTAGCTGTTTGCCCACCCCCCAACTACTGTCTATAATACTTCCATCATAGCGCCTTGACTCCTTACTCTACTTGCTGTTACCTGATCACTTAGCTGTTTGCCGCACCCCCCCCCCCCAACTACTGTCTATAATACCTCCATCATAGCGCCTTGGCTCCTTACTCCACTTACTGTTACATGGCTACTTCTCTCCACTGGACTCCAGGGTCCTCTAAGGCTGAGACCACTTCTCCGTGTGGGTCCCGACTGCTCAGCACAGTAGCCAAGCCTTAGTGAGTGCTCTGAGCTCCTTGGTATAATGGTGAATTAATGAAGGTTTTCCCGAGGGGCAGACAGTGGTGCTCTAAGAACCTGTCCAGCAGCTGTCCCTCTATAGCTGCCTGATCACTCTCCTCACTCCACCCAAAGTTACCTTCCAGACACATGGAATTATAGTATGTCTGCTCACCAGTGGGTGCCCCAGGGCTTGGGCCTAATTTGTGAAAATTCCTGATGCCACCAGGGGACCCACTCAGTGATCAGAATTACCTAGTGCTTGTCACCACTTCTGATGTTCCCACATCACTTAGAAAGTATAAGCATAATAGATGATTTCCTCTTGAAAGAAAGAAGAAACTAGCACTTTTGAGCACCTACAGTGCCCCATGATGCTAGGCATCTTACAAACACCGTCACATTTAAACTCACCACAACTGTTATGCTATAAAATTATCCCTACTTTAAAGACAAAGAAACTTGTCAGTGTGAAACCAACTCAGGACTGAAACAGGTTTCTCTGACTCCAAGTCTATAGACACTCTTTCCACTGCAATGATGTCATGTGCCTTCAAGGCTCCCTGTCCTCCAGGCCACTGGCCACCAGCTCTGCTTCGCAAAAGTCAAAATAGTCAAACTTCGCAAATAGTCAAATAGTTAGACTTCGCAAATAGACTTCACAAAAAGTCAAAAAGTCTGCTTCCTTCAAAAGTCAAAATACATTTTTATTTGTGAGCGACTAATCTCTCTCCTTTTCAATCTCATATGGCCTGTTCTCAATGCATTAAGAAATGACCCACAGACTCCTCTTAAAGCTACTAACAAAACCAGCAGCTAGAAAAGCTCGAAAATGATTTAACAATGAAACTGGCACTATAGTCAGCTATTTTTTAACTTCTAGGTTCATAGCCTCAGGCGCTCCTACTCTGCAGCCAGACAATTTTGTCCAATGTCTACATAAATGTGTATTTTCAGCTCCATGGTGCTAGGGCAAGGATGTTGTCCCTGGCATGCTGTTCACTAAAACTCTTGAGAGGAATGTACACATAAAAGCTCAAGTTACCTAAGTTTTTCCTGGGACGAAGCCTATTCTTTGAGCGAGTTTCACGGAATACTAATTCCACCAGAATCTTCACAAGTATAATCCCCAGAGAGGTATATAATATGCTGGGTTAAACAATCTTAAACACATTTATTTATTGCAAAACTCCTCAAAACTTTAATATATCAATGTATCCCAAATGTTCTTGGCTATGAAATCTTTAATTAAAGGAGAAAGTTGATATAAAATCTACAAAAGTGCCCAGTAAGCAACACCTGTTATTATCAAGAGCAAACCTTCTTCTGTCAGTGATCCTCTCAAGAGACCAGAGTGTGATAAGACAAGTGTTCTTCGGAACACACTTTGGAAAACACTGAATATAGTCCTTTAGGAGATGGGGGTTGGCTATTTCATCCCCTGGTTACCATCGTGTACACTGGAACTGCAGCATCTTTTAGGCCTTTCTAGAAAGGAATAAAAACTTCCAAAGACTTAAGCACTATGAAACTCTGGACCCATTTGCAAATTCAGAGATTCAGGGAGGGGGAAAAAAAAAGGACTTATGAACAGGAGGTACTTCTCTCATTCTAGAGGAGGAATTCTTTCTTTGGAGAAATTCTTATGATGGGAGGTGCCCAAAGCAGGAATTTAGCCTGAGGACTCAAGGAACAAATAAATAAATCAAGAAGATCAGAGTGCTAAAGATTTCCAAGGTTGAGATAGTACACAAAACCAGATTTGATTGAGTCAAGATAAAATTATTGTTATTGTCTTAGGAAGTAGTAGGTGGGGAATGAAAAAGTTTGAGCAAATATACCAAAACCCAAGGACTGAGGCCATCAATCAAGATTGCCCTATAAGCCCTCACCTGTTTTTCCCCGATTTAAGTTCCCTCTATTCCCTCCATACGTTGGTGTTCCATCTGAAGTGTTCTGCATTCATACCACATTATTTCTCATTTCTGTGTTCATACTGTTACGTTTCTCCAAAATGTCTATTCCCTCACATCTCTACACTTCTGGTCAATCTCCAAACTCCCTTCATTCTTCAAAGCTCTATTTAAGAGACACTTCATCCAAGAAGCTTTCTTTCATCACTCATGGTACATATGAATTGTGCAAAATATTTAATCTACATTTTACCTTCATTATAGTCATTCTTTTTCTTAATCTGACAAATATTTGAGAATCTTTTATTGACCAGGCTCTATAAATTTGTGTACTTACACACTTTTTTTTAATCTACTCATTATACTATTAAGCTTTTGAACACTTGTTTTTTGTTTTATGTCTAATTCAAAGTATTCTGATTCACAGTAACCAATACTAAGGCCTTGCCCCTAGTAGGCACTCAAATATGGTTTGAAGGGAAAAAGGAGGGCACAGAATTTTTTAAAGTTATATGTGGGCTGGAGATAGCTATAATAGAAGGTATGATTCACTATAGGATGGTGCAGTAATCAGAGAAGGCTTCATAAAAGAGATGACATTTGAGAGGAGTCTGAAAATGAGGGTAGGAATTAGAAATTGAAATGGGGGCAGAAATATTTTAGTTGATTGGAATATGGGGTTCAGGAGGAAAGCAGAAAAAGTTAAGGTTGGAAAAAAATTTGAAGTCAGACTAGAAAAGTCTTAAATCCTAGGCAAAATAATCCAGTTATTTTTGTAACTTTAAAAAGTGACTAAAAAATTTTAGAGATTCCTCTGATATATAAATGGGGGTAGGAGACACTGGAATGATAGATTAGGTAGAATTAAAAATTAAAGAAATAAACCAGCTTCTATTTCCAGTTTTTTTCCCTCCACATTTGTTTTTCAATTTTTGTCTTTCTAGTTTTAAGTGGATGGCCTGAACAATAACCTGAAGAACTGACCTTACATAAGCACACGTCAGTTTGGTAAGACAGTTTTTAAAATATATAGCAATGTCTATCCATCAAGTTTTAGGATATTTATAAATCGTGATTGTGCTATAAACTTTAAGGAGGAGGAATTAAGAAACTTCTCTGACGTTCCCTTGGTGTTTGCTAGCCCATATCTCTGGCCAAAGTGTTCTAGAAGTTAAGAACCATGATGTCTTCTTCCTCACCTCCTTTTCAGGGTTATTGTTTTCACCCCTCCATCTGTTAGACCCTCTCAGGTTTCCTCTTCTATCAGTCTGCTGTCTTGAACCTTCAGGTTCCGCCTATTTATACATTCAAAAAGTAGAGTCCCCTTAACAAGAGGGACCACTCTCAGTGTCTGCCTCCTTCACTGGAAGCACTGACAAGGATACAGCTGTCCTCTGGGATGCCTGGGACATGTGAGCTATGGAACCGCTCTTGCCAGAGGAGGGGGAAGAACACACACAAATCTAGAGACTGTGCAATTACTCCTGCTCTTGCCAATTTGTCTTTCATTCTTTAAGCCTGAGGGATCCTCTACTCAATACTCTGTAATGGACTACACGAGAAAAGAATCTGAGAAGAGTGAATATACGTACGTGGATAACTGATTCACTCTGCTCTACTCCTGATACTAACACAACACTGTCAATCAACTATACTCCAATAAAAACTATGAAAAAAAGGCTGAGGGGTTAATTATCAGGCCATAAATACAGTTTCTTTTGCCATCTTTCAGGATCAGACCTATATATAGAGTAGTCTGAGAGGAGTCATTTAATGAAAGGTAATCACTGGCTAGAAATAGAACTACCTGAAATCCACTAATTATAGATTCATTTGAGTTAAAAAACAAACACAATCTCAGAAAGGGTAAGTAAGGGGAAAGCTTTTTATCAGGCACTGTATTAGGAAAAGCACGTGATTAACCTAATCCACACAAAGGGAGCGGAAGGCTGATTGTGGAGAAGGGAGAGGCAAGGGATAGAAAATCTGTGAGATCCCTCTGGAACATGGGGTATATTTCCCAGGAGAAATTCAGGGACGATTGGACAGAACTCAACAACAGAATGAGAGCACTAAGAACCTGACAGGCGGCCAAGATAAAAAGCAGGAAAAGCAGGAGAGAGTCACAGCTCTGGTCTGGTGAGTGACCTCTAGAGGCTGACTTTACCTCGAGCTATTGCCGAGGTCCTCATTTACTCCCAAAGTTTCAACCCAGCTCTCACTTTCTGTGGGAGCATCCAAGATGAGGTGGAAAGTACTGAAATCTGGGCAGGGGGAGAGGGGTAGGAATGGGAGGGAAGTATGGCCAAATAAGGCTGGGAGTGGAAGATGTGGAGCGAACGCCAAGAAAGAGATGGTTTCAAAAATGGAGCCAAAGAGCCGGAACCCCAAATGGGATCCAGTTCATTAGAATTATAGGCATTTGGGGACTTTCATGTTTCCCATGCTCAGTTTTATTTAAATTGCTTATGCTGGAAATTCTGAGTATGCCTGGGTCAAAGAAATATGTGATCAGCAGCCACCTTTCAGAACTCACCAAGCTCCAATAAAACTGCTTCATTTGAGCTCAGAAAACGGAAACTGCAACAAGGGAGAAATTTGTAGAGACAAACAATGGAAGTTAGTTTCCCTATAAACATTTCCAAAACAGATAATTACACTGTTTAATTTCAAAAGTCCTTTATACCAAGGGTAATACGCATATTTGGCATGAAAATATTCAACAGTAATGGTGCTGCCTCCATACCACCTCTGTCTGCTTATCCCCTCTCACAGGGACATCCAGTCCTGGGGTGAGCTTTCCCTGACCAAGCACATGATCCATCTCCTCCCGTACAGCCAGGGACACGGCCCTGCTAAGGTACACAAGCTCTATCTGCTCATCTCCAGGCTCCTTCCCTTAATTCAACAGCTTCTTTATCTCCTATGGGTATAACTCTCTCAATATGTACCTCTACCTCTCTGTCATTTGATAGATACAAACATATCTCAAATCCCCTTCTACAGTGTACAACCAACCCCACCTTAACACTGCCGAGCTCACCCCCACACCTCTTCCACTGATGTGTCAGTGGCAGACTCTCTGAGGGGTGACCATTTTCCCCTGACATGTGACCCTGCCAAATTGGGCTCAGTCCGTCTAATTTCATTACTCCAAAGAGGTTTACAAGTTACTGCAGCTTTCTTATTATCATCTCAGAAGAAACACATTCCCATTCCAGTCAGTCCCCATGTCTCCCTCAACACAGCCTCTCCACGCTGTTTAAATTAAGACCAAAGTTAACAAAGGCCCCCTACTCTTTTTCCCAACCTACTATTTTCTACTGTTTTTCTGTATAGCTACCTGAATAGCTACCCTATCCAATGTTGTTTACTGCTGTTATAGAAACTGGATAATGGCCCCAGAAATTGAAAGTTACAGTACTTTCCAACTTGCTGAAATCCTTGCCTCTTCTTCTACATCAATCATTGTGACATGACTCAGGGTTTTCTTTCCTTAGTAACTCTCTCTTCTGCTTTACATGCTGCCTTCTCCCACTTAGAGATGGCCAGTCCTGGCATTCTTCTGCAAACAATTATAAACCCTGTTCCATTTTTTTCAAAAGATGTTGCTCAGTAGGTAAGCGCTGATCTCGCGCTCCCCAGTCCTCTAGCACCATGTAGGAGTAGCAGCACTGTTTGTGCAAGTACCCGACCTCATCAAATGCTTTCACGTACATTTCCCTCTTATCTGAGCCTCTCAACATCCCAGAGAGGAACTATTGGTCTTCTCATTTTATCGGTGAGGACACCAAGTTGCAGCAAGGATTAGGTGACTTATGCAGTCAAGCAGATATTTAAATGCTAGAATCAAGACTCAAACTGGGAGCTTTACAGTTGACCACAACTCCTTCCCCATACATGTTTCTGAGAGTAAATCTTGCTGTTAACCAAGCCCACACCTCTGGTTAAGTCTTACAAGGATGCTGCAGGCCCCGTGGTGAACATGTGCCTTGGCCCCTTAGTCCACACTACTGTTTTTACTCTATTTCCCACTCTGAGTATCAGGCCTTGACACACAAGTCTCCCCATCCCAACCTCCTTAGGGATCATTGTTGTTTAGTCACCAAGTCATGACCGACTCTTTGCGACCCAATGGACTGCAGTACGCCAGGCCTCCCTACCCTTCCTCACCTCCTGGAGTTTACTTCTGCCGTATTATTCAAGTTTTTTCTTCTGCCCTGAACAGTCTTGCCTCTTTTCCACTGATATCCCCTCTGTCAGGAGAAAGGAAGTAGTCTTCCTTTCTTACCCACTGACTTATTCACTCACACTCTTTGGCTCAGAAACCAGACTCAACCACAAATTCTGTAGAAGTGTGCATTATTTATGGCTTTGGGTCCATGTTGCCCATCTTTTCCCTCCCCTTCTCTGTTTGAAGCTATTCACTCTAGAGTGTAAGTTCCTAGCCCAGAAAGCTCTATTTAGCCAACTGTGGGTACCACCCAGCACAAAGCTTTGCATTCAAAATCACATAAACACTGAAGATTATGATCTTTTATTTTTTAAAAAAATAAATAAATCACTCCTGCCCTTGATCTGAAATAATGACAGAAACCAGCTGCCAAAACCACTAAGGGCATTATTTACTTCAATTCAGAGTTTCTGAATAGGAATTAGCTTAAAAGAACTGTAAAGTGAAAGACAAGGGCACATTTGTTTACATGCAGTCCCAAACATAAAACCAAAAACTGAGAAATTTGTTATTAGCTCCCCGTCAACAACAGTCCAGCGCTACCGCATAGCGAAGTCACCCTGGGTAAGAGGATCCTAGTTCCCAGCATTCTTATGACAAGGAGAAGGTGATCAGCTATTCTGATTGTATACATGCTCTGGAAAAGCAACAGCTGGCTGCACGTTACTTACTGGTTTATCCTTGATGGTGGGGCTTGACACACACAGGTACAGTTTCCCGTCTTCCTCTAGGCAGGCGTCTATCAAAGCTTGTACTGAGCTCTCCTCCTGGAACAGCAGAAAGGCATAGCCTTGGGGAGGACAAAAACAAAGGGGTGGGGGGAGGAATCAGTAAATTAAACTCAAAGTACCAATTAAAAACTCATCTATTGTTTCACTTTGGTAAGTTCTTACTAAAATCTAAGAACCTGAAGTGGGACGTAGGGAAGAAATAGTCACTGAGGCCCTCATGTGCCAGGCACTCTATTCAGTTCAGTTCAGTTGCTCAGTCGTGTCTGACTCTTTGTGACCCCATGAATCGCAGCATGCCAGGCCTTCCTGTCCATCACCAACTCCTGGAGTTTACTCAAACTCATGTCCATCGAGTCGGTGATGCCATCCAGCCACCTCATCCCCTGTCGTCCCCTTTTCCTCCTGCCCCTAATCCCTCCCAGCATCAGGGTCTTTTCCAATGAGTCAACTCTTCGCACTCTCTCTATTAGATACTCATAAATTTTACCTTGATTTCTAAAATGACTCAGGGAAGCAAGTTCAGGTCACATGTATGGAATTTTCATTATATAGGTTTGGTCAACTTTCATGAGGGTTGGACACAACTTATTGACTGAGCAACAACAAGAGGTTCACCAGTGGCCTGAGCCACAACGGCTCTTGAAACAAGCATCACCTGGCCTCCAATTTCCATAAAGCTCTAGGCTTGACACGTGCTTCAACCTGGACGAGTGCTGAAGATACTATGCTAAATGAAAGGAGCCAAGCACAAAATACTATATTTTTATGGAATGCCCAGTATAGGCAAATCTATAGAGACAGAAATAGATTAGTGGTCTACTGTCCAGGGCTGGGGGAGTGGAGGGAATAGATACTGTGTTTCTTCTGGGAATGATGAAAATCTGCTAAAATTGATTGTGCTGGTGACTGCGTAACTCTGTTAACATACTGGAAACCACTGAACCATACATTTTAAATGGGTGAACTGAGAATTATATCTCAATGAAAGTTGTCAAAAAAAAGAAGAAGCTCAGCAATAGGCTAGTGTTGTCTTTATACGTTATGTCTGATAGTGATGCTCTATTTCTTCAAGGATATTCTCCTGCCTCACAGCTGAGTACATGATCTGCAAACATGGACATGAGCTGCAGGATGTCCACGGACATGCTGAGCTTTGTCCCATTCAGTAAGATTTACTGAGCAACTGTTACAGTCGACACACAATCTATGGATTATGAGGAATAGTGAAAGGAACTAGACTTAAGTTCCAGCTGTCCAGAGACTTACATGGTAGAAGAAACAGACTTTAAAACAATTAACTACTTGCTACAAAGCTGAGGGAGATAAATGGAAATATAAAGTATTGTGGGAGCCCAGACAAGCAAGGAAGCTGACTTGAGAGAATCAGCAAAGACGTCAAAGAGGACAATAGGTGTTGAGGGGCCAGCTCTGGCACATGCTGCCGCATTGGCAGCTAAGCAAAGGTCCATCACGAGTGAGTCTAAACTTGAGTTCAACGGTCCGACCTCTCTACAATCCCTTTAGCTTTGCTAAGTCTCTCAGCTGTCACCTCTACTCCCAGTCCTGCTAGTGACCTCAAAGGAAATCATCAGCAATAAGGCCCTCCTCTGGCACTCTGAGGGCCAGAAAGATCTAAGTGGTGAAGGAGGATAAGAACCACCACATTCAGAAGCTTTGCACACATCAAAGAAGCTAATCAACTGGCCTAGAAGCGAAGCTCTCTGGAGCTCTGAGCAGCATGTAATGACAGTGGCAGTGGACAATGACTAATGGGTACTCTTTATCTTCTCCTCCAGCTCCTCATCTACCACACAAAGCACCCAAGCAAACACAACAGGAGAAAGGTCAACCGTGACGCAGCACACCAGGAGCGGCCAACAGGCAGACGACAGAACACAGGGGAAAACACCCGGCCCACAGGAATGGGTGTGGAGCCACGAGAAGGAGACTGCCTACGTGGCGGGACCCAGAGTTGTTTCCTGGGCTGGATGGGCTAAAGGATTCAGCAGGCGGCCAGGCAAGAACAATCAAACTTAACTGAAAAAACAGAAAGGATAATACATCATTTCTTCATACCCTCTTTCTTTCGGAAATAATATCAAATGATTACCAAGCCCCAGGGAATCTATTCAAAGTTCAGTGCTTTCATTTAATGTGAGAACATTAATTAAACTTGCCAAGGAGAGTATTAGAGGTCAGTGGGTTAAAAAAATGCAAAGATCACAAAGAGGAGGTCTCAGCACATCTTCTCAAACCTCCTGCCTCACCAAGTTAAATCTTGGTGCAAATTTTCCATAAAGGTCCTGAGAGGCATACTGAACATCCTGTTTTTGGAGAGGACCCCGTCTGTGTACAGTAAGTGCAGCAGGCACATCAAAAAGGCCTGGGGATGGGACAGCTCAGTGCACAAGCTCAGCTAGCTCCTTGCCTCTGCAGGGCCATGGAGCTGGCTGCACCTTTCTTGTACATCGCTGCCTGCCTCCTACAGTCTCCTGCATCACATCCCACACTGGGTTCAACTTAGGCATCAGAGGAAAGGGAGGGTATCGCCCCATAGCAGCTGAGTAGCTACCACAAAAGTACACAGATTTTTCACTCAGGCCTATTTCACAGCCATAAATGTCAACACTGGTGGTAGACAGAGTAAAAACAACTGAGAATCACAAGTAAAAGCCTGTTACAAATATTATTACCAAGAAAAAGACCTACAACTTATTTTCCTTTCCTAGAGAATATGCCATAATACTTTACCAATTTCTTCAGAATGACTCTTTTACAGCAAATGATCTCTACTCCCTGAAGCTGCTACTCTCAGTAATGCTACTCTCAGACATTCTCTTAGCACCACAGAGAAGGGGTGTAACTCAAGTGCAGCCAATCCTGCCTCCTACCCCAGGCCTTTCAACCAAAGTAAAATTCAGAGACACCCCAACAAACCCATGAAAACAACTTCATGACATGTTTACCTACTAAAACACCTTCTGATACCTCAAGGTCAACCAAACCCAGATGACAACAGAAGTCAGAGGATTAAAAAAAAATCAGGAAGGAAGAAAACTTCAAACACATTCCCCTTTTGATCTTCAGAAATTCGAGGTCAAAGCAAACAAAACGGAAAAAGATGCCTTCAAGAATAATAAGGTCAACATAAGATGGAAACTAAATCAATGATTTACTAAAAGGCAAAATCCACATGGCACTGGAGACAGAACTCTGGATTAAGGAGTCAGCACGCCTGGATTGGGGTCCTAGTCCTCATACTTACTAGCTGTGTAGTAATAATAGTAGCTAACATTTATTGAGCATCTGCTATGCACCAGGTGCTGTTTTTAAGTGCCTTATGTGTATTAACTTGTTTCAACTTCACAACACTCTGTGAGGCAAGCACTACTTTAAATTCTGTTTTACAGTTAAAGAAACTTGAAGAGGGACTTCTCTGGTGGTACAGTGGATAAGAATCTGCCTGCCAATGCAGAAGACACAGGTTTGATCCTTGGTCTGGGACGATTCCACATGCTGCTGAGCAGCTAAGCCCCTGGGCTACAACGAATAAACCCGTGCTCTAGAGCCCTTGAAAGATAACTACTGAAGCCTGAGCACCATTATATACTGTGCTCCGCAACAAGAGAGGCCATCGCAATGAGTAGCCTCTGCACCCTAATGAAGAGTAGCCCCCACACAGCAACAAAGACCCAGAGCAGCCAGAAAGAAAGAAAGAAAAAAAAGAAACCTGAAGAGTGATTAAGTGACTTGTTTGATGGTGACTGTTCCAATACCCACTTAAGTGGTGAAATGATGAACTAGAACTAGACAAGGAATCTTGTCTCTTTTACCTGTAAAATGAAGAAACTAGTTATTTGTCCTGATTATCTTACAGAGGTGAAGGCCGTGAGATAACATATGTAAAGTGCTTTGAAAACTAGGATATTGTGCAAGTGCCGATTTTTCTTTTATTGCATTTTCAGTTATTCTTGTGTTACGTAAAATGTTTTAAATATTTATTTATTTTGGCTGTTCCAGGTCTAAGCTGTGGCCTGTGGGATCTAGTTCCCTGATCAGGGATCGAACACGGTTCCATCCCTGATCAGGGATCAAACGCGGTTCCCCTACACTGGGAGCAGGGAGCCCTAGCCACTGGACCACCAAGGAAGTCCCTGTGATATGTAAAATTAAACTGAGTTCTACATATGGTCTCATTATAAAAATCAGAGTTCAAATGAATGAGATACACTCTCTTCTTTGCATTTGTAAGCATTTGGTGAATAAAGGGAAGTAATCTAGATGCTAAAGGAAAACCTTAAAGGTTTTTGAATGACAGCTTGAAAAATTACTGTAAACAAACAATAAGGTAACTGAATATTTGTTTTCATATATCATTAGCTAGTTTTGTCAGGAGACAGAATGATCCAATGTGGTACTATTTGTTGATTTTAATGTCTTTAAATAAAAGCCTATTATACCTAAAAATCAAACTCCTCAAACTGTCACGATGATGGCAGGTTCTTCTATTAGTTTGGTTTGAAAGGTGTAAGAAAAAAAAAACTTGCCCTCAAAATTATAATTCCCTCCATCTTCCCGTGCCATGTGAGCCAGCCAAGAGATTATAGGGTTATAAAAATCAAGTTTCCGAAATGGCGACCTTCTTACCCAGGTACCTACGAAGTGTGATGAGCTATTGGAGGCCCTCAACTCAGAGCCAGTCTGTGGGTGGAAATCTGGGCTCTGAGGAAGCAATATGAACTCCTGGCATGGTCACCATCCCCACTCTGGGTTATGGGCAGAATGGGTGGGAGGAAACTGCTTGCTTTCCCACTAGTGCCAGAGAGGTTGGAGAGTAAGAGGAGGGCTGTGAGGGATTTGGTGACAAGCCTGAACTGACCAATGCGCTTCTCTGGGGAAACAGGTATAGCATGAGGGCAGGGACTCATGGGGATAATTCCATTTTATTTGGGCAAGCTTTTGAAGGATAAATTAAAAAAATTTTCCCCCTTAACACCTGAGAATGCATTACCACAACCCCCAAAATGTTCTTGGCTACCTTTCAAAAACAAAGCTTCCTAAGTTCCTGAATACATAATTTTTCATGTTACATTTTTTCATATTTGATCTCTAGCACAAATAACAGTCACCACCAACTTTACCACCACAAACACCAGCTATTAGGTGCTTAAAATACAGGATCCTCTTTGCTAAAAATAAACACTTTACCTCACAGTAATTCTGAGGTAAATACAGTTGCTGTTATTACCATTTTACAGATGAGGAAAACTGAAGCTCTGAGAGGTTATGGGATACCTCAGATTAAAACATAGGATTAAATTTGGGATTGAAATTTAGGTCAGCTTCCGGTGGTCTCATTCTTTATCCATTAAGTTGTACTGTCTCACCTAAAAATGATGACATAAAAATTTTAATACCACTAGCAAACAAGTACTCGCCTATTTATTATTTGTCACTTTTGTGACAGTGATCATTTGACAGTGGTTTAGTGGCAGGAAGTGGTCACCTGTGCTTTAGTGTTACAATTTAAGGTCTATGCAGATACATCCACCCTAGAGCCCACAGAAACTATATTAAGAGCTTATAAAACCAAACAATCTCAGCTAAAAGAAAACTCTATTAAGAAAAGTTAAAATGATGAATTTCAAAATAATCAGGAGAAGTTTAGTTTTAGTTTTATTTAGGTCAATCAAATTTTCATATTTAGTAAAGACATCAGTTTCCAATGTATTTTTAGGTAACGTATTTAGAATGAAGGCTCTTGAGGGAGTTAAACAGCAGATCTCACTAAATTAGATTTTAATAAAATGAACATCATCCTTATAGTAATCATCAACTTACGCAAGAATCTTCAATGGATGCTAAAACTATTGTGTAAATTTGGGAGGAGATACAAGTTACTCATGCAATCTTAAGGTATCACTTCAAAGATTAATTACTATTTGCAAAGGGACAAAAAGGTTCTTTCACAAAGGAAGAACTAACCAAATGATCACACCGAGCGTCACCAACAACAGGGCCAACTGACCTTAATATGCCTCTCGTATTATGTCCTTGGTGCAGCATGTCACCTGCTCACAGTGTTTCCCCTGCATCTCATTATAAGGAAATAAACCGATCATTCAAATTAAGTCATAGTCCATAGAGTATCCAACATGAACCCATCAAAAAACACAAAAGACAAAAGGCCTAGGAAACTATCTAAATTAAAGTAGACTAAAAGAAATATAACAACTAAATGTACGGCTACACTTTGACCAGATCTTGGATTTTTTTTTTTAAAAAGAAAAAACTCTAAAAGACATGACTAGAACCATCTGGATACCTCCTGCTCTCAGAAGATATGGTGAAGTATTTAGAGGTGACAGTCTTACTGTCTACAGCTTACTCTCAAATGATTCATCAAAAAACACAGGGGCTTCCCTGGTGGCTCAGTGGTAAAGAATCTGCTGGCCAGTGCAGGAGACAAGGGTTTGAGTCCTGATCCAGAAAGATTCCACATGCTGTGGAACAACTAAGCCCATGAGCCACAACTATTGAGCCTGTGCTCTAGACCTCAGAAGCCACAACTACCAAAGCCTGCGTACCCTAAAGCCTGTGCTCTGCAAAAAGCCACTGCAATGAGAAGCCCACACATGGCACCTGGGGAGCAGCCTCAGATCTCCGCAACTAGAGAAAGCCCACACAGCAAGGAAGACCCAGAGAAGCCAAAAACAAATATAGGTGGATATACATACACAGGCTTCCCTGGTGGCTCAGCAGTAAAGAATCTGCCTGCAATGCAGGACACCCAGGTTTGATCCCTGGGTCAGGAAGATCCCCTGGAAAAGGAACGGCAACCCACTCTAGTATTCTTGACTGGAGAATTCTATGGACAGAGGAGGCTGGCGGGCTATAGCCCATGGGGTTGCAAACAGCTGGACACAACTGAGCAACTAACACTTTCACATACATATACACATACTGACATGAAAAAAAGAAAAAGCAAATGAAGCAAAATGCTAACTTGCGAATCTAAAAGAAGGCTATACAGGCATTCGCTGTACTCTTATACTTTTTGTAGGCTTCAAAATTTCTCAAAATAAAAATTTGTGGAAAAAAATTAGAACCACGAGGTCTTTTTGGCAAAGAGGGTAATATAGTCTCTCAATCTCTAAAGAAGTGTGTGATCTTTTGAAAGACCTAATATTTCTTAAAAACAACTAACACTCTTAGTGATTTATATGTTTAAGTTATCAACTACAATGGTTTGAAAACAATTCCAACTTGCACAGCGGTGCCCTGAGCTGCAGCTGCATTCACAAAATGGTAACTGACCAGGGAGGGTCAGTTTCTGGTGACAGGAAATCAGCACCAGAAGGAAGGATTCAAGGTCTGGACAGAGAGAGATCTCACTCCCTGCACAGAACCCAGGCTCCCCGATTTCCTATGACCTTCCTAGAGAGACCTGAAGGACACCTCTCCAGCCAGAGCTGTGTGGGTTCAGACGTTTTCTGGCAGAGGGAGTCTGCTCCAAACATTCTCCCTGACCTTGGCTTTCAGGTCAGAGGACTTACTTGGTTTGCCTCAGGAGTCTTTGCCTTTGGATTCAATTCAACAGAACCAAAAATGTCTAGGAGTTTCAAGGTAGGACACTAGGCACTGAAGCTATGAAGATAAATAAGCCAAGAAAGAAATCCTGCCCTGGAAAAACTCAGCCTGTAAATAAGTGACTAAGGAAGAAGAAAAGTGTTAGATTGGGGTTATATCGTATAAAACACTGAGGGGAAACAAATGTAGCAGAGAGGCCCAAACATCAGGAAAGCCATATCGCAAAGGGTGTATCTGGATTGGAGGATAATTGCTTTTCTAGGAAGGAACGGCAGTCCAAGTTCAGGAGACAGCACAGGCCAAGACTTGGAAGGGTCAAAGGATTGGCTTCTTTGGAAACCAGGGAATAGAGTTTATTAGTTAAGAGTATGTGATTGGGAGTAGCAGATGAAAAAGGATGAAGCAGTTCCTCACCCCTTGCCTGCTGCCTGGAGAACACGGCAGATCTCTGAAGTGGATTCTTTATTCAGCCCCATCGTGGATGAGAACATCTGATCTCCAAGATATATTGAACACTTACTACGCCCCCTAGGCAATGCAGGGAAATTCTAGCATGAGCAAATCCTTGTACTCCAGAAATTTATAAACAAATACATGAGGATCATGAAGAATAAGTATCAAGAAAACGCTAACCTAGGAACAAAGCATTCAGGGCCCTTAGAAGTACTTTCTAAAATGTATTTTTAAAAGTTGGACTTCATAGAAGGAAGACAGATCTTTCAGTGAAGAAGACATGGATGAAGAAATCAGGGAAGACTTTTTGTCGGTGGTAGCATAGGAGACAAGTCTTACATGAAAAACTGGAGGAGGACATTCCAAGGGAAGGATTTAGCCTAATTAAGATGCAGAGATGGCTCAGCAGGTACCGCCCATGGATTCCTAAACACTTCCCTGAGATTTGGAACCAAACATATTTCTTTGGCTATCTTTGCTACATAGAGCTGAGGGGGAAACATTTTCGTTCAAGCCTGTTTTGTGTTTTCTATTACACTAGTAACTGTTGCTTGGTGGGCTTGCTGCTTGGCAGGAGGTGTGGAGGAAGGGGAGAGTGGACAAGAAAAGTTTGATGGGTAGTGAACCACCTCAGAACTGAAAACTGGCAGTCTGCTTCCTGTGTTCTTAGTAAAGTCCTGCAGTCCAGGGCAGTGACCTGGGGCATTTGGGCTTCAAGTCTGCTGCGTTTACATAACCACACATTCCCTATATAAAGAGGTCCTTGTGAAGTCTGCCAGATCTGTCAGTTCCAGTCACCGTCAGTTCCAACAAGCACCTGACCAAGAAAACTGAGATCAGATTGGGGGTGTGGGAAGGAACTGGTCAAACTAGTTGGGCAGTTTTGTTTTTACTGAGCAACATATTTTCATCTGGGGGAAGGACACTAATATTATTTAACCTCTATGAAACTAATGCTTAGGTACACTGTCTCATATAATCCTTTTAATGACAATAAATAGTATTAATTCAGATGAGTAAACTGAGGTTCAGGGATTAAATAACTTACTCAAGGTCATCTCGCTGGTAACTGCTGGTGCCCAAGATTGAGTCCACAAATATCTAGTTCCTGCCCCACTGCGTGTTGTTATGTCTCATTAGACAATTGGCAAATTCTCCATTTTAACCTAGGAGACACTTCCCTGCAGATGAAGCTTTAGTCCGACCCTGCTCGTACACTGCCTGAACTCTGACAATCTAATTTCTCCGTGCACTTTAACACTCCTCTGATGAGCTCTTAATGCTGCTGCCAAGAGGTTTTCTTGGTGTCACGGCTTCCCTTTCTCAAGATGAAGTCTATCTGTTCTATTTTGGAAGACAACCCAAGTCTGTGCTCTCAGCTTTCAAGATGTTTCCCCAGATCCTCTCAGTCAGCTTCCCATTCTAAACTCTTTCAAATGACACATCCTCTCTTAGGCTTGCTGGTTCATGGTCTTAGCCCTATCCCAACTCCTGTCAGCAAGTCCTGCCCCAAGCCACACCCTCTTCTAAAACATTCTCTCTGCCTCAGCCTACCAAATTCACACCTGGCATTTTGGTTCCTACATTTCATTGTCTCCAAAACAAAGTTCTCATTGGACATGACTCTGGCTTCTCCAAATTTAATAAACATTGCCCCTTCCCAGCACCTCTCCCTGGGGATAGCACGACAGATCCTGCTAAGACAGAGGGCACGGTGTCTCTGTTATTCAAGTGGCTACTTGGCTTTGTTCCGTGGTCTGTACATTCCTACTGCCTGTTTCTATACAGTCTCTCAAATTACTAATGTTTTAAAATCAAACACTAACTCTTACATCTGTAATATAATGCAAAAGAAAGAGGTATTTAATAGAACAGTTTAAACTGAGGGTGTGCTACACTGTTAAAGGCAACAATATAACTGCTCCATCTGTCAAAACAGGACAAAACAGAACAAAAAGCCCACTCCTGCTGCTCTGCAATGCAATTTCCATATTTTTTAATAAGAAAATTCATCCTGAGAATGAAAATTCTATCAATTAAATATTAAAAAAGGGTTCATAATTCATCAGAGACTATGAGTTTTATAAGCCAGGAACTATGCTTTGAAAAAAAAATAAAGGGCCAAGTATTACTCAAAAGCTTACAAACTGCAAAAGGTTAAGTACAGGCTAAAACTCCATTAGGTTCCCAACTTGATCAGTTTATGTAACTCAGAAGGTGGAAAAACTTGGAATCTGGGCCTAAAACAACACTGAATTATTTCCATCCAAGTTACGCTACAAGTAAAAAAAAATGTGAAGTTTGAAAACTTTCCTTTCAAAAGCCAGATTTAGACAAACTGAAGGAAAAAGGAATGAGATGCTGTGAGTCCAGCCACTGCAGCTTCACAATGACCTATTTTGCCCTTTTCAAGGAAAACTCTCTTTCCTATTCCTTAAACAGCATCTGCTTAGCTAGTCAGCTCAAAGTCAGTGTGAATCCTACGTGGCCGGGTTTATGCCAGGTTCACAAACTATGTTGGTATTGTGTAAACTTCCACGACTGCATGACCTTGGTCACAAGGACTAGCAGTTAAGTCGGCTTGACCAGTGTGGAGAAAATACATGATCAGCAGAAATGGCCACTTAGAAATACATACTTTACTCAAGGTGGGTGAGAGTCAGAGAGCACGGCCCACGGGTCACTCTTGCATAAATATGCATGGCTGTCCCTATTCCGTCTACCTGGCTGTGCACTTGAACTGCTGGGGCCGACGCTGGCTTTTGTGTGGCTGAGGATGCCAGAACCACCGACGTCTCCACACAGCTTCAGAGCCATGTGGTCAACTGCCCGCCCAACATCTGCAGCTGGCTTCTGGCCTTGCCTTTGCCCCAGAGGTCTCTGCCAGCAGGGGTAGTGCAGCTGCGCTCACTGCCCAGGGGAGGCCAGCTCCTCTCCCTGGCCTCAGCCCCACCACAGGAGGTGCGACTGTTGGCAGATGGGGAGCAGCTGCTTGGAACCAGGGGTAAAGGCTGAGGATAGGCAGACTTTTTTTGTCTCTCCAGTAATAGCAACTTTGGATGTGGGCTATTCTCCCAGGAGGTGATGAGGGAAGTTATGAGAAACACATCTACTGTCACAAAAGTTTGCCATGCCCAACCTAATCTTCCCACATGCATAGCACCACGCTCAAGGAAGCAGAACTATGCCATTTGCTTTATTTTTTATTAAGCACTCAAGGATTCTACGGAGAAGGCAATGGCAACCCACTCCAGTGTTCTTGCCTAGAGAATCCCAGGGATAGAGGAGCCTGGTGGGCTGCTGTCTATGGGGTTGCACAGAGTCGGACACGACTGAAGTGACTTAGCAGCAGCAGCAGCAGCAAGGATTCTAAAGTCACTACCATTAGGATGGCCAATGTTACAGCAAGGAGTTAAAAGATGAACTGAACCGATCAGATACCCTCTCTTTGGACTCCAACTAGAAATATGAAATCAATTTGCCTGCTGGAAGCACAGAAAGGAGGATATATGCAGAGAAGAGCTGACTCATGATAATGTGGAACACTACAAGGAAGAATTAATAGTGCCTACTGTTCAAATCCCTGCAGCCTGCCACCCTCGAGCACAGTCACCATGACACCTGGTTGTATCATGGCTCCTATTTTGGGGCTTTCCTTGTTCCTCATAACCATAACCCTAATTTGAAACAGCACAAGAGAACTCTCTGATCCTTGCAGTCAAAGACCTTGCCTACAGAGCAATGCACTCACGTCCAGAAACAGGGTGGCACCCAAAAGGCAGAATCCTCTGGTTAAGCTACAGCTAAAGGGCAGCTCAGGCCTACAGCCTCCACCTAAACCAGCTCTTTGGAAATACCCCCAGCTAGTTAAGTGTGACCAACAGAAGAGAAGAACTCAGGACAAAACCAAGTATCACTTTCAGTTTTAAATAGCTCTGAAAGTGTTACCATGGATCATATAGCTTAAGTTGCTAATTTTATATAAAATCCAGCCTTGCAAATAATAGCATAAGTTATCAGACTAATAGTTTAAATCTATTTACCTTTCCCACAAATTACACACCCTAGAAAAACAAAGATTACTTTTTTGATAATTCACCAGGTGAAACAGTATATACTACTGGTCAGCCAGGTTCAGGTCTGTCTAATAAGAGCTGTGTGCTCTTAGCAAAAGACACATCACCTCTTTGAGTCCTGGTTTAAAATAAAGGTTGGTTAAGAATGAGATGCTCTTTAGGGCAGCTCTAACATTTGAAGGATTCTGCTTCTCTCTGCACAAGTAATGAACTCATCATTTGCAAAGATAAAATCCACTCATTTAGCAAATATCTGAGGGCTAGCCACTGATGCAGGTGTGTAAGGTACTGAGTATAGAGCAGAGAACAGAAACCCTGGTCTTATAAAATTTACATTCCAAGCTGGAAAACAAAAACACATATAATTTTTTTTCAGGTTGTGATAAGTATACCTTATCACAAGGAAAAATAAATAATGAGGGTGGAAAATAAAAATAAAATGAGGGTGAGGACTAGAGAGCAAGAGAATAGAGGGGCTGCTATTTGAGACACTGAAGTCAGGAAAGATGTCTCTGTGAAGGTGACATTTCAGCAGAGTCTGTCTATGGGAAGAGAGGAGCAATCCATTTAGAAATCTGGGGGAAGATGGTTTCAGACAAAAGGAAGTTTCAGACAAAAGACTAAGAACCTGAGAAGACTTTGTGTACCTCAAGGAAGAGCAAAGGAGCCAGTATGGCCAGAGAAGGTAAGGCAGAAAATGACCAGAGATGATGTCAAAACATACCCAAGATTCAACAGACGAAGAAGACCCAAGAGGAAAAGGTTTAAACTTCAAGTACAAGAGTCGGATCAATGTGATTTCTGGCTTCTTACTCATAGGCAAAAAGGTAAGTCCACAACTGCAGTGTACCATTCATCTGACTTAGAACTAAGCAAAAAAATGTGCTGCAGATGTCCAAATTAGCATAAACTTCATACAGAAAATTGCTTTGGGAAGCCATGTGATATCAAATCCGGAGTCATTAGGACTTTCATTTCTTTCAACTCTGGTTAAGCTTCTGCTGCAAATTTATCCTAAAGAAGAACCATATGAAAGGATATATTAACAGAAGCATTATTTGTAATAGCCTACATGACCAACAAGCAAGTAAATTATGGTGTAATAATAGGTGAGGCAGCCACTTAAAAAATATGAAAATTAAGCAGAAACATGGGACGAAGAAGAATAAAAAACTGTATCTCTGCTATTATTATACTCCCACAAAAAAGATATATATAAATAAAGACTGGATGGAAACAAAAACAATGACAGTGGCTCTGCTAAGGAGGCAGAATTATACTTTTTCCTTATAAAATAACACTTGTTCATTGCAAAACAGATTGCTTTCTACTTCATTACAATACTAAGGCCGAGAATTAGGATAACAACAGAAATTACTATGATCCTGTACTTGACAAGAGGGCCGCACGCATCTCTACTCCATGAAGGACCTCTCAGTAACCCTGAAGTATCTGTTGGTGCTGACTGTTCTTGCTTGAAGCATCTTTCCTTTAGCCACCATAGTCACAGACACAACGCCAGTCCTTCACTCCCCTTCATCTCTACTGCCATGCCCTCTTCTTCTTTCTGGTTCCTAACAGAACTTACTAACAGCTTTTCATTTTCTTCTCCCTCCTCTCTATAAAGTTGACTCTCGAGCTGTGTACCTCCAGCTTCACTCTTTTCCCAAACTCCCTAGCCACAATGTCAACTATCCATGAGGAATTTCCTCTCATATAAGATGTGAGGACATACCAAACTCTACATGGTTTTAATCAGATCAACACTAGACCAAACTGGTTTTCTCTCTATTGACTGTCCTACATTCAACAGTGCCAACGATTCTCCCATTCAGTGGGCCTATCATTTAACACATGATAGTGAACAAATTACACTCTTCTGATTTCTTATTCTTTAAAATGGGGCTAATAAGGGTGCCTATCTTGTGGAGTTTAAAATAAGATTAAGCACAGAAAATAGTAACCCACTGCCTAGCTGACAACAAGTCCTTAATAAACATTTGCCATCCTAATTATCCTTATTCTAGCCCCCAGAATAATTATCATTATTTTGTCTCTTTTATCCCTGTCTAGCTTTTAAGACTCAGGTCTCACACAATCCACAGTAATCTAACCTGTGCCCCTGCCATGGAAGTGTGAAGTCTTAACCACTGGACCACCAGGGAATTCCCCAGTTCATGATAATCTATTTCTCCTCTGGATACCTAGAACTTTTTTTTACTCATTTGTCATTAACCATAAGTTGATCTGTATTTTCTTTAATAAAAATAACATCACTCATAAAACCTACTGTATGCCAGGGTGATTTTAAGTACTACATATGGATTCATCCGTTTTAGTCCTCATCACAACTTTATGAAGTAGGTACTCATATTACCTCTCTTTTACAGGTGATGCAACTAAGGAACAGAAAGGCTAAACAGCATGCTTAAGGTCATACATCTAAGAGGTGGGGTAGCCCAACAAGTCCAGTTCCCAAATTCATGGTCTTTACCATTACTTAATGTTTCACATCTGTGTTCTCATGTCTCCTCTGAAAAACTTCAGTCTTCTCAAAAACAAGAATGGTTTCTTCTCTAGATGCCCCGCAAGGCCACAGAGTATAGACTCTTCCACAGACAGATGGTCAACAAATATTCAATGGATTGATAATCTCAATGCTACCTGATCATTTGCACCAGGACACAGGCCCTCTATCACACTTATTCTGTTCTCTCACCATCCACTTGTAGTAACTATCTTCGAATTACCTTAGCACCCAAGCTACTTACATAGTGATGTTGATTAGCATTTTGTATGAATGCAGGGATTGGTTCATGTGCTAACATTTGGGAGAACCTCTCTTTCCAGCACTCACAATTTCAACTGCTATTTCAGAACTAAAAAGCATGAGGATGCAATGTCAGGAAAATTCCTCAATATTTTGACTAGAGTTGAATTTCTTTTCATCATCGAGAACCAAATGCAGAAAACACAAAGCAAGACTTTGCTTTAGTTTTATCAATAACTTTTTGGAAGTACGTTAAATTGATATTTCTATTTGACCCAACTCCATTCTGTCTTTACCCCAACCACCACAGAAATACTTTATATCTACTCTCTCTGGGGAGACTAGAGAAATTTAGGGAAGGGGAAAAAATTGTATTTCTTTCCAAGGCTTTCTTTTGCATCATTTTCTCCTTCATCACAACATTCCAACCACACTTCCTTCATTTCTTCAAAGGAATTAAAGCCCTTTTCTTACTATTTCACACATGGTATTCCTCTGCTTGCAAATTGCTTCCCTACACTTTCTAGCTAAGCCCTCAGTAATCAGTCCTACCTAATCCCTGTTTTCTCAAAGAAACTCTCTATATCCTCAGTCTAAATTGAAGTTCCCTTTCTAAAAGTCACTGCATTCTCCATTTTTCCTTCAGAGAACTATTATAGCTTGTAACTGCGTTATTTTGTGATTTCCCCCAGAGGACTCTAAAGTTCAGAAGGTCTGAGAACACATCATTAAGACACAATATGATTTCCATGCTTTCTTCCTCCTTCCTTTCAGAGGTGTTCTGGAGAACACCATGCAATGACCTGCTTGTGGCCCACAGAAAAACTGTCCCAGAGGGCTCTGCATATCCTCAAAGAGTTGATCAAATGCTTCAGTGGCTTTCTGTTGGCGAGAACCCCAGTCTCCATCCCCTCTCACTCTGCTGGCCCAACAACACTTAAGAGAACAGTTGATGTATGTGGTCAGTGCTTCCTTACATAGATATTAAGCTCTCCATAGTTCAGTGAAATGGCCATGGTTTGACAAACCGTACTCCAAATCTGTACAGGCATACTTGCCAGATACACGAATGATTCTGTTTATTTCATTAGGCACACATGTTCTGAGAAAAAGACAGAAGGACTTCATAGTGTATGGTTCTTATTTTCCTCTTATCTACACGTAAGCCTAAAGCATAAAGCCAAAGAAACTGTGCTTAATGCCCAAGCTGCGGGGACCTAAGAAAAGTATAACTGACAAGAGGAGTATTACCAAAAAAGCACTGACCTGAATTAAAACCTGAGGAATTCAAAGAAAAGCAGAAACAGCACGAGAGGGCATTATTAACAAGGCACAAAACAGTTTGGAATAAACTACTTAGGTGTCCCCAGTGTTCAAAGCAAAGGGCATGGAATCTCAAAGTTACTTCAACCTTGGACCAACACCAAATTTCTTTAGGTCCTTCCAAAATAGGTCAACCTTCAGACTTTGGCTGAGAGCAAAACACAACAGGAGCCAAAAGTTTAATAATTATTTCTCCTCCTTGACCCCAAAATCACCAGAGAGGCAAGCTGCTCTCTGAGGATGCAAGCCTGAGGACCAGAATCAGGGGATCCAGATTCTCTGCTTGGCCTAGCTCTCACTAGTCCATCTCAACACTTAACCTCAGTAGTAAAGTAAGAGCAACTTCTCTAATGTCCTACAATTCTATGTTATTGTGCTGTTAAATAGGAAGGGCACCCAAACCATGGAGAGTTCATAGAGCTGTTAAGCTCTATACTGCTCATACCACCCCAAATGTTTTTTCTTTAGCTCTGAGATAAATTTAAGTAGGATGTTGCAGAGATGACACACATACAAGAATAATGTACAAGGCAGACAAGAATAATGGTGGTCCATTATGCATAAAATATGAGTAGAGATGTGAAAATATTTAGCTTGGAAAAGAGAAAACTTGAAGGGGAACTGATAGTCCTTGATGTACCAAAAACATATGTCACAACAATGACTTACTCTGTTTTACTTTATTGGACACAACTGACCAACAGGTAAAGACTGTATGACCATATATATGCTTATTTTCACTGTTACTTTTACAGTGATCATCTCCAACAGAAGAACAAAATTTAATAATTATTTATGTCTACAAATATAGACTTCCTCTGAAATAAATGCCTCCTTTGTCACTGGATGTCTCAGAAGGTAAACAATTCTCCGGGCTACAGAAGTCAATAAACTTTCTGCAAAGGGATTTGAGGGCCACATATAATCTCTATTACCTATTCTTCTCTGTGTATGTGTTTTTACAACACTTAAAAATATAAAGACCATCCTGAGCTCACAGGCTAAACAAAGAGTGTTTGTTGACTCGTGTTCTGCAGGTGTGCTGTCCAATAAATATGAGTCACATATGTAATTTAAAATTTTCCAATATCTACATTTAAAAAGCTAAAAATCAGAAACAAGTGAAATTAATTTTAATATATTTTAATCCAAAATATCCAAAAAACTATCATTGTAACATGTAAACAAAATTACTAATGAAATCCTTTACCTTTGTAAAAAATAAGTCTTTGAAATTCAGTGTAGAGAAACAAGAGAGATGACCTTTCAACCAATACTGAATTCTAATGATTCAAATCAATGAGGAAAAAAAGGAACTGTCAATAAATGACAGCTGGGACAGCTGGCATACTACCTGGAAAAACAAAGGTGGATCTTTTCTTGTGCCTTACTCCATTATTAATCCCAGACAGAAATGAAATGTCAACGAAATAAAAGTAAAATAATAAATTCAAATGGCTAGTAAGAGAAAAAATGCCAAAAAAGATGCTATTTTAACCATCAGATTGGCAAAGATTGAAAAAGAGCCATATCTCCAGACCGTCAACAGAACAAAGTTTCACAAACTAGGTACTACCAGCGGAATACAAATGTGTATGAGCTTTGTTAAGGGCAGCTTGGCAATAGGTATAAACATGTACCTCACTTTTGGAAATTCACCCTAAGGTGTCATTAGAGAGAAGCAAAAAAATGAAGGCACAAGGATATTCACTGAAGCAGCATCCATGAGAAAAACAACTGAAAGCAACATAAATGTCCTCAATAGGACTGAGTAAGTAAAACAAGGTCATAGGATCGTGTAAGTTTCTTACAGAAAGATGTTGACATTGCTGGGGGGAAATTCAGGTTATTAATATTAGCATATATAGTGTGACCCCAATTAAAAATTTTAAATTTCATATAAATGTATGTATTCATAAAGAAATATAAGAAAGATATTTAATAAAATGTATACAGTGATCATCTCTGACAGAGGTATATTTGGGTTAATTTTCTTTGGGCATGATCATAGATGTGCTTATTTTCATTTTTATTTTTTATAATGATCATTCTGCACCTTTTATCCCAGAATCATTTTTATAACCTTCTCAGAATGATTTTTTTTCAACTAGCACTCTTAAAAATATCTTTTACACATGTCTAAAGCACAATATTGTTGGTTGTTTATAAGATGTATTTGACATTTAATTTCAAGAATAAATACATACTCAGTCTCCGGGAGGCAGAGGGGAAGTATCTTTTATACATGTCATTTTACAGAGTGTATTACAGGCACCACCATGGTGGATACATTCTTTCCCTGAAATGATGCTGCCTTCATCCACATGTGTAACTAGTACTCTCAGGAACATCTTTTTATACATGTGACTTTACAGAGTGTATTACATGCAGCACAGTGAGATGAACTCATTCATTCACTGAAATGCCAAGATTCTGACTCAACTTCACCATTAAGCATTGTTAAAAATATGTTTTAAATATTTCTTTAGTGTCATATATGCACCACAAAGTGAATACATTCCTTCACTGAAATAATCAGCTTGATGATTTTATCTTTTTAGACTAATATAAAATTTAATTTTAATTTAAAAAAATTATTGTAGAGGATTAACAGAAGAATGTTAAAAGCAAACAAATAACCTTATATTTAGTGAATAAATTATTTTCATAGGCAATAGAGTGGGGAGAAGTACAGGTGACAAATCTAATAAACCAGACATAAAAGGAAGCCTCCTGCCGTTCCTAGGCTAAGCTGTAATTTGATTCCTGTTCAAGGCACAGGAAGGACAGGTATTTGGACTCCATCTTCTTGTGTTGAATATTGTTACACAATAACACCCATCAAAGCCCAGTTCCTTAGAGATGAAGGACATCCTTGAAACATACAGAGCATAACACAAGAAGAAAACTTTCTCTGTAACTCAAAACACTCTTCAATATAAATGTAGAAACATACCCAGAATTAATACCATCAGAAAAGTTCCCTAGATTCCACAAAATGATAAACTATAAACAAAGTGATATATTTTAATGCCCTCATAAACTATCAAAAAAGCCTACCAAAAGAAAGGAGAGCAAAGTCATGGAAAGGGAAACAAGGTCATGCTACTTTGCCCTCTACCCGTCACCAGGCTAAATCACTTAAGATACAGGCATGGATAAAGGTAATTTCATATAATGTCATTCTCCTGTCACTAGCTTTTCCAAGTTTGGGGTTTTATAAGATCTATAAAACTACAGGGCTATGGGTTACAAATAAAATTTTATTCAAAATAATCTTCTCCAATGTTGACAATCCTCAAAACCCTAGATCTTTTCTTTCAATTAATGAAAAGTTAGCCAAGGCTCCTTCACAGCAGACTCACAGGATCTCATTGTCAATAAAAGTAGATGCCATGAAACAATCAGTACGCTCCTGGGGGAACAGTCTCCAAGACAATCAACATTAAAATGATTTTTTAATGGCTGGGGGAAGTCAAAAGCTATTTCCAGAGTTAAAATGCTGCATTTTATTGAACTATCATGCTAGCTCTCCAACCACTGAACAGTGCAGACATTTTAAGCGCATTACCTTTAGGAGGAAAATATGACTTGCTTTCAGCTTTGTGAGGCCAGTCTACAACAAGAGGTCCAAACCTGCGAAAGCTGGCAGTGATCTCATCTACAAAACAAAGAAGGAATGTTAGCAGAAGAGAAAAAAATACTGCAAACAGAACAGCATCAAACATATCTTTTTATTTTAAAATGTTTTTTGAGAGCTGTTTTCTAGAGCATTCTTTACAGAAGTCAAACTTATTAAGTGAAATACCATTGTTAGGGGGGTACATTTGGTTATCTACTGTCAACCATGCAGAATGTGTTTCAAACTATAATTCACTTCCCTTCACTTTCAATAAGCCTGATATAAAGAATCTGAAAGAAAAAAAATCTGACATTAGCAAAGGTGACCGCTCTGTCAAGGAAAAATGAGACTCTAAAAATAGGAATGTTCTCTGTTTTTGAAAAAAAAACAGGCAAAATACACAAAATATTTAAAACACACTTCTACTTATGTGAAGTAATCTCTGAGATTATTAATCTCAGATTATTATTATTAATATAAGATTCTTTTAGAAATAGATACTATTCTTTTGGTGAGGAGCAGGGACAATAAGTGACTTAAGGATATGAAAAAACTAAAAGCCAATGGTTTCTTTCTCTTACACATATCTACCACAAATCCTATAAAGAAAATGTTTCAAAAGTTATAGCTGAAGATTTATCTTTTCCTTCTGACTTTTGATTCAAAGCAGAAGGTTATAACTGAGCTCCTAATCAGGTTTAAGTTGCCACTCTCGCAGGACAGGGGAGCCTGGTGTGCTGCAGTCCAAGGGGTCACAAAAAGTCAGACATGACTGAGTGACTAAACAACAGCCATGATCAACAGCTTTGTCTTAAAGAAAAATCCAAGAGGGTTTTCATTAACAGGTATCTCTATAGATGAGATTAGTAAAAGTAATAGTAAACTAGTAGTAAAATAGTAAACTAGTAAAAGAATAGTTTAGAGAAAAATGAGCCTTCAGCTGTATACAACTTCAAAGCAGTAAACCTAAAGTAAAACCATTTCTCTCATGAAAAAAAGAAAATCATGATAAATTAAGAGAAATATTATAGCTTGAATAACACTGGCAAAACAATTTTGTTTTAACAATGTTTTTATAGCAGATCCAAAGCCTACTAGAACTAGAGTTGTTTTCTTCCCTTGAGTGAACTCTGTCACAGTTCTATTTCATTCTTCTATTCAACAAATATTTACTGACAACCTACTATGTGTTGACCAGCTTTAGGCACTAGTGAAACTGACTTTTGGATTGCTAGTATCTCAAACATATTATTAAGAAATATTCTAATTAGCCTCAATTCTTTCAAAGGCAAGAGGGGTTATTTCATTAACAGGTATCTACATTAAAATATGAAATGGTATGATATGATAGATAGGAACAAAGTTCTGGAATCAGATGGATTTTGATTCCAACTGCACCACTAGTTACATAACTGTTTCCCTCTGATCCTTAGTTTCCTCATCTACAAAATGGAGTTGGCAGGAGATGACTTAGAGGAGAGCTGTGGAGTTTAAATGAGATAATATAAAGCACTTCACACAATGGGCTTATTGGAAGAGTTTCGTAAATATTAGCTCTCACTATCATTTAAAAATGTGACCCAAAATTAGTAACAAGGAAATGAGAAGCTGTTTGGAGACTGCCATGTCAGACCAGAGATGCACAATCTCTTTCTTTTCCATCTATTGGGCATCCTCATCTCCTGACACTAAGACATGAAAGTCCTAAAGCGGTCTTCGAGAGGAAAGGTAGGGTCAGATCACACAAGTAACAACCCTGGACTTTATTAAGCCATAGTGAGTGCATGGTACCTTCATCGATATCAGGAGGAAGGCCTCCAACAAACACCTTTCTAGAGTAGCGCTCTACTCGCTCCCCATTCTGACAGCGAGTGGGAGAACTTAAGCCAGATGACAAAGACTGATCGCCGTGACTGTCGTCCAGGAAGGCATCTTCAAAGGGAAAGAGAGAAGATCGACCTGAAACAAATGCAGGAGTTTCTATGGTTAAAAGTGGTTTCCTAGACGACACATGTTTTTTTTAGGAGCCGAAGCACAGAGTGAAGCATTCCAAAAAATACATTCTAAACTGTGATTTTTTTAAAAAGTATTTATTTGGCTGTGCTGGGCATGCAGGTTCTTTGATCTTTAGTTGTGGCATGTGGAATCTAGTTCCCTAACCAGGGATTGAACCCAGGCCCCCTGCATTGCGAGGACAGAGTCTTAGCCACTGGAACACCAGGGAAGCCCCATAAGCTGTGATTTTTTTCAATAGAATAAGCAACTGCAGATTACCATGTCTAGACAAATTTATAGCATCAATTTTTTTTAATAAACGACTTTTTTATTTTGTATTGAAGTATGGCCGCTTAACAATGTAGTGATAGTTTCGGATTAACAACAAAGGGATTCAGTCATACATATACGTGTATCCATTCTCGCCCACAACCCCCCTCCCATCTAGGCTGCTACGTAACATTGACCAGAGTTCCATGTATAGCATCATTTTTTGTGTTAAGGTATGTACAGCACAGAAGTGACTAGATTGATACTAAATAAGAAGCACAAAAAACCGCAGCTGTTTTTTGCTGCTAAAAAATATTACTACATTTTACTCATACAGCCCCTATCTCTGCTGCTAAGAGTATTCAGCAATTATTTTTCCTTTCCCCAGGCATTTCTTAAAGGGAAGAATAAAATAAATCTTTATTCACAGATTTTGATGGCTCTTTATGGTAACCTCAGAGGTTCAGTTCTAAAGACTGGCCCTGATAGGTGGGGGAATATTAAACTGATGACAGAAGCTGAAAATTTCTCTGAGAACAAGACTAAAAATGATCAACTTGTCCCTGCCATTCCAAGCTACTCCCATTTGGAAATGAACGTCTATAGTAATAAAAGGTGGGGCAAGTGAATGAAAACATATAAATTAAGATGTGGCTATATAGATGTAGATGTGGTTGTGACTAATCTAAGCCATATTTTATATCACTCAAAAAAAATGATTTCCATTGTTAACTCTATAGTCTGAGAAGCAAAGGCCCTGACCCTCTCCACATGACTATAAGGAAGATGCCAGAAATTAAAGTTTGTTAAGAAACACAACATAACAGTGTCATGTGGCATTACAAAATAAAATTTAAGTTTAAAAAATATTTTTTTTTCCTGTTTGAGTCAGTGAGTTCCTGGTAAAACTTTCCAAAAATGAATTATCTTGAACTTTCTAACTTCTGAAAAAGAGAAAAACTCCCCTCTAAAATAAATTCATACACTATTCAAAAAAAGGACACTATCTTTCTCATTTACTCTCCACTCTATATTTCCCTGAGACCTAGGTTCTGCGTCACTATAGCCAACTCTCTAAAACAGAATATAAATAGCCTTAGAAAAATACTGAACATTTATTTCTTTTATAAAAAAAAGTTACTAATATAACTCTGTTTATTTTTATGAACAACCCAGGTGGTATAAGAAAGGCACTGTTTTGATGTTGAGAGTTAATAAATAAAAGGACCAAAGAATTTTTTGTTCCACTCTTCTCAGCTTAGCTACAAAGAAACAGAACAAAATTTGTCACTTCATGTCACCTAGCTTTTTCAGCCTGGCAGGGGCAAACAACAAGACAGTAAATTCTCATCCCCTGATGTCTTTTGTTCAGTGGGAGTAAATGAACTAGATCTGCAACAACTATAGGCAAAACAAGCTTCCCAAAGACATCCAGTGATGTTCGCCCATGGCCGCTGGGTTTGCTTTTCATGTCGTCCACACTCAGTGAACTATGTCCCTACTGTGACAAGCATACATCCAAACCAGCATTTCCCACCTTTGTTCCTATCACCAACTCCTACACTCAATAATAGTAACATGAGATGCTCAGAAGACAAAAGCTGGTGGGGGAGAGGTTGGGAGAACTAAATAATATTGGCAAGTACTACACACGTTATGCCCTTTCCAGAGATTCACAAGCCATATTAGAATACAAAGATTGGGGAAAGTTCTGTAGTAAAATAACTTAATCTAGTATTACCTGAATTTAAGATAAAGGAAATCTTAACATACTATGTAACTCAGTGGAAAACACTTGTAGAATTGTTTATCCACATTTGGAGAATACCAAACAAATAAGAGCTATTTGGTAGTCCCTGCCCAAGAAATCAAGTCTGGGGAGAGAGAAAGGCAAGCACATAAATTATCAAATACGTGCATGCATACATGCTTAGTCACATCTGATTCCTTGGGACCCCATGGACAAAGGAGTCTACCAGGCTCGCTGTCCATGGGATTTCCCAGGTAAAAATACTGGAGGGAGTTGCCATTTCCTCCTCCAGGAGATCTTCCTGACCCAAGGATCAAACCCAAGTTTCCTGCACTGGCAGGCCGATTCTTTACCACTGAGCCACCTGGGAAGCCCAATTATCAAATAGAGATGGAAATACTAAGAAAAGACTTTACCAAATGACACAAGGGCACAATTTACTGCTCTATGGAAAATGGTAGGGGCAGGGGTTTCAGAGAGCTTCAAAAATGATTTCAGAGGAGGGCAATTTTGAGCAGAATCTTGTGAAGTCATAGTTTCAAACATGAAGAATAAGAATCCATAGAGAAAGAACTTTCAAAATAGCTCTTATCCTTCCCGCCAACCCTGCTTCTCTAGCATTCCCTACAATCTCAATGAAAATAACTATTATTCACATTCAATTGAATCATGAAATCTAGGAGTCAATCCTGACATCACTTTCTTTCATATTCCACATCTAATCATCTCTCACTAAGTCCTACCAACTCATGCTACAAAATAATTCTTCATTCAGTTCTCTCTACCTTCAGTCCTAACACCCTGGTCCATACTACTATCATCTCTCCCCTGAACTAACAGCCTCAAGAGTCTATACAATAACTTGTTCAGGCTGCTAATTCCTACCTTATACTCCACAATGCTTTCTCTACAAAACAGCCAAAGTCACCATTTTCAAATATTAATCTGAACATGACCACACTCTTTGCCACATCCTTAAAACCCCTCGCCCCTAATTTGGGGATAAAGTATAAAAAGGTCTCTGTAAACTGTAAGGCCTCTGCATAACCCTCCTACATAAAGACTTGCTGCCTCTCCCTCTGGTTCACTAACCTCCAATGACACAGGCCTCCTCAGGTATTTCTGTTATTCCTCCCTGCCTCAGGCCTTAAGGAAAAGGTGCTCCCCCACCCAAAACAAACACCCTCCTCTCAACTCCCCAGTTTTCTAATTAAGTCCTATTGATTCTTCAGGTCTAGGCTAAAAAGTCAGTGAAACTCAATTGGAACTTTCCTGACCTTTTAGATTAGATTAGATGCCCTTTCCCATCCATTCACAGCACTTTTTCCTAACATTTTTCCCCCTAGTTACCATTATGCTATCATATGGGTTTTTACTTGGTATCTCGTTCCCCAACCCCATGAAACTGTAAGCTCTGTTAGGACAAAGGACCAATTTAATCTTGTTCACCACCATATTTTCACATCCTAATAAGGGCACACAAAATAGGTATTCAGTAAGTGTTAACAGTGAGGCAGCAGACAAAAAAGGAAAATACCATGTGCAAATAAATAAACGTTGGAACACAATAAATGGGTCTGAGGACAGCAAGGATCCTTCTAGGATCCTGTTCCCAGAAGACTGAGACCTCTTCTCTTGCTTCTGATTGTTCAAGTATTACATATTACACTCTATACTGTAAAAGCAAATTTCCACATTTTCCAAATTTGCTATTTCATTCTAATACTAGCTTTTTTAAAAAAAAACAAAAAAAACGTACTCACTCCCTAGAGATTGATACCCCCATCTAATCCATCTTCCATCCTGTCACAACCTGATCATGTTCTTCCCTCTACCCCAAATCCAACAACAGCTACCATCACCTCCATTAACAATGTGCACCCAGGGAGAGGACGGATGGGGTGCAGTTCTGAAGAAATCTGTGACTTATCCACCTGGGAGATGAGGAAGTCTTGAACCAGAGCAGATAGGAGAAGCAGCAGATGGTCAAGATATTCTGGAACAAAGAGAAGTTTCTTTCTGTGTAGCCAACATAACCATAGTTTCCCCAGGGTATTTTGGCAAAAATAAATAAATTTTAAAAAGCAAGAGTTAACTGCAAACATTTGACCTGTTTTAAAAATTGGTTGTGGGTACTTAAGAAACTTTCCAAGGTTTTGAAAGTAAATTTCTGTCTTAGCATGTAGAATATCAAAGACTTTAGTAAAGAATTTGCCCCTGGAAATGAAACTGCTAAGAATTCACACATATATGATGTTTCTCTAACTGTAGGTAAGACCTAAGAATAAACTCAGTCCCCGGATCTACTTAATCTGAATCAAAGAGGTCAAACTTGAAAATCTGCACTTTAAACAAATTTCCCTAGTAACCCCTATGCTCCAATTTAAGAATCACTGAAAAGCAGATGATATGTCTGTAGCAAACAGCCACAAAGAGAGACATTGTGTGAAGTGTATGGAGCCTTGGGAAACATGCAAATTCAATCAAGTTAAGAAAAGTATCTTCAGGAATGGAATATAAAATCTGTAATCTAGTCCACCTTACTGTAATGTGACTGCCTCAAGTCCTGTCAGAACAAAAAGTCAGTCTGCAGGAAGCATTTAAAAGACAGAAGGGTAGGTTAAGAATCCACTGCATTTCCCAGTGCAAACAGAAAGGAGAAGGATTTTATCACACTGCTGGGATGACTGTGGGACAGAATGGCTCATCGATCTTTCCAGATCCTGAAAACAATTTATTTCCCTGTGCTCCGATTATAAGTTCCTGAAGGGCTGTTCTATTAGTTAATTAATTATTATGAAAAGGTGACTTGAACTACTAGATAAATAACCAGCCATTCAAGTTTTATTTCTGACATCCATCTCCATGATAAGTTGGAACACTAGCATTCTAGTCTGTCCAGGCATTCATCTGGTTGGCATAAATCATTCCCTACGACAAACAGTCCCTGCAAAGACTGGTATAATTTTAGTTCCTGGACACGTGCTACTAGAAACAAACTTAAGAGGCTGTACCCAAATTGTGTCCCACGAGAGGTCCCGCTTCACTAACACTAGTAGCTCTCTGACATGTTTCTTTTCTTTAATAAAAGCATTTCCCAAGAGCAAAACGTTTTAAGTAAGTCACATTACTTACTAAAACTTATATTCTTACGTACCTAGCATATAAATCTGCTTTAGAATCTCATACTTTCACATAAAATATTCATATTCAGTAAGTCAGCAAAAGCAGGAGAAGTACTTCTTACTTGTTGCACTTTGGCCATTAGGCTCTCTCTTCCACCAATGGTCTGGTTTTCTGATATCTATTTTCAGTTAAGAAGCAGAATGGCAGCCCACTGGCCATGCTGCGCTGCCAAAACTGCTCAGACCTCCCCTCTGAACTCCCACATCTCTGCTGTCAATCCAGCAGCTCCAGGGTACTCTTCACCCAATATTCCCACTCCAAACCTGATCCTTTTCCTCTTAGTTATGGAAAGAACTCAGAAATGAATTACTCTGGGGATGTTTTAGTAAATGGCTCGTGAGGCATGTCTCCCTTAGGCAGGGGGAAAAAAAGCTGCCTATAAGTCAAGACAGTCAAGTTTCAGGCTAGGCTTTACTCTGTGACCCTGGAAAAAACATTTCACTTATCTGAGTTTTGTTTACTTAATGAGAGATTTGAACTAGATGAAAGGTTTTCACATCTCTGAGAGTAGCAGCATTCCTTCGATTACACAAAAATCTTACATAAAACCCTAATACTAGAATACAAATAGATAAAAATACATCTTATTTGGTATTACTATGTGGTTATCTCTTAAGCATCACAACCTTAATATATTTATAAATGAACTCAACCTCTACCTGAAGTCTATTTTTGCTCAGTCTTATTTCGATATGTGGCACCACACTTCACTCAAGTGGTCAAGCTAGAACCTGAACACCATTTTTGAGTCTTCCTTCTTATTTGCTCTCCACATTCAATTCCTCAGTCTAATGCCATTAGAGAGGGTTGAGTCTGTCCCCAGAACACACCTTCCAATTGTTCACTTCTTTCCAACTCCATTGACAATACCCTATCTTAAAACACCATCATCTTTGGCCTAGACTATTACCATCATTTTGAACTAGACAACCCACTACTCCTCTCACTCCACGCCAAACAAAAGCCAGAGTGCTCTTTTAAAAACATAAATCTGATCACTTGCCCCTGCTTTAAAACATTCATAGATTTCCTCCTGTATCGGGATCAAATTCAAAATCCTTACCAGGAGCTAAAGCCCAGTGAGATCAGATTTCCTTTCTTCCCCCAACCTCATGATAATATACCCCCTTCTCTCCTACCAAGTTCAACCATTCTGGGCTCCATTTATTGATACTTCCTCAAAAACACAAAGTCCTTTATTGCTTCAAGCTCCTTTCCCCTTTGCCACTACTCTTTTTTAATACTTTATTATATAATTCATCCTTTTAACCCATTAGCAGTCACTCCCCATTTTCCTGGAACCCTCTCAGCCCTAGGCAATCACTAGTCTATTTTCTGTCTCAACAGATTTGCTTATTCTGGACATTTCATAAAAGGGAACCATCCAATATGTGGTCTTTTGTAATTGCCTTCTTTCACTTAGTATAATGTTTTCAAGGTTTATCAATGCTGTAAACATTTATCAGTACTACACTTCAAGCCTCTTAAAACTTGTATTTTGATGTCTGGAATTTCCTTTAAAATATTCTAAAGGAAAAAAGGAAGGGGAATGTAATAAACAAGATAGGCAAAAATGTTGATAAATCATTGAAGCTAAGTGATGAATGCATAGTTCATTAAACAATTCTATTTTTGTGAATGTGGAAATTTCCAAAATAAAACATTTATTTAAAGATAAATAAATCCTTCCAGACTTTCCATCTTGTCTTTCCATCCTTAGGGTTTCAGTTTAAACAAGATCCCTTCAGAGCAAACCATCCTCCCTTAAAGGATCCACCCATTTTTCCTTCCTAGTACTTAACAAAACTTTTGAGTATAAAAAATTTGTTTGAATATAAAAATGTAGTATCTCTCTCTCCTCCACTAGAGTGAACACTCAGAAGAGAGACAGCTAGGGTCTAGCACACCATCTGACCCACAGTGGGCACACAAACATTTAATGAAATTAGGGTAGACAGCCCAGAACCCCTCCTTCATAATCAATGTAGGCTCCTTCCAGACCAACTTCTTTGCAAAAGTGAAAAAATAGTGATCTTATTCCACTCACCATCTCCTATGCTCATATTTCCCTATTACTATAAGCAGTAATACTTCAGATACCATAGCTATGAACAGTCAGATATTTCTTCAGCTGTCCATGTTTCACTCTGAAACCATCCATTCCTCTTTAGACAAAAAAGCTCGCAGAACCTGATTTGAATTAGCAGGATATCATGTTTGTACCATGGTCTCACTGATACAGCTGATCTCTCCTCCCTTGGGCAGGCTTTTGGCAGAAAGACAACACCAAATTCACACACAAGTTTGTTTTATTGGATTCTTAGAACTTTTGTTATTGATTAAATCATCCATTAATTTCAATAGATTTTTATGGTTAAGTATACACAGAACTACATTTTACAATAGTAACACCAATCCACAGTAAATCCAATAGTAAAGTAACTCAAATCATTCTTTCCATTTGCTCATTCACATTACTTAAAAAAATCTTTCATATTTTCCTCGTTGCTCTTTAACTAAGAAATTCTGTTAAACATCAAGAGCACTGGCATAGCCAACATCTCTGCATATGGACAAAAGTCTCCCAGAGACCATAAAAACTCATATGAGATGAAAACACAGCATATATTTTAATCAAGTGTGCTGTAAAATGTGTAGGCAAATATCACATATAACACCAGCTATTAGGCTAGTTTCTAACAGGGGCTGCAGCTGTATGGGAAAACACATATAAAAGCTTGTGAAAGTCAGAACACTATAGAAGAAAAATGTTAAGATTCTTTGCTGCCATTCTGATTCCACAAGGGAAATCAACACTTGTCTACTGGAACACATCTCTAAAATAAAAGTGGGAATCAATGGGAAATACAATTGAATATTTAAATTCTTTATAAACAACTGGGGCTTGCCTGATGGCTCAGACAGTAAAGAATCCACTTGCAATGCAAGAGATCTGGGTTAGATCCCTGGGTGGGGAAGATCACCAGGAGAAGGAAATGGATACCCACTCTGGTATTCTTGCCTAGAGCATTCCATGGACACAGGATCCTGGAGGGTTATAGTCCATGCGGTACAATCAATATTCATTTTCAAATCCTATTCTTTCATACCTAATTGTTCTTTCCAACTGCTACTGCTTTAACTGTACTACTGGAGGCACTTGATTTGCCAAAGTCTACCCTCCAATACCTGATGCCCCATCCAAGCTGTCAACCAATGTCCAAATTCTCTCCTGTCTTCATTACTTGTATCATGAAACCCTGTTCCTAAAGCCTGACAGTATCTGTGTCAAAAACCATTCATCAGGGGAGCACAGATCATCTCACTGCCAAGTTCTCCTCTCCAGCTGGCCCCCACTGCATACACTCACAGACACATGCTCCAAGCATCTGGCCATGCCAGTCTCACCTCAGAGCTTTCTTTTAAGTTGAATCAGATACCTGGAGTGCTTCACTTCCTATTCCTCTTCCATCATCCAAAGAGTTCTTGAAATTCTACCTGTTCCAGGAAGCCTTTCCAGGTTTAATCAGAAAAGACGGAAAGTTTCACTGGCCTAAATCTTGCTGACAGATCTCGAAACTGTCACAGATAATTCCCTCTGCCCTCTATTCCTAAAATGTTTACCAACATGTATGTAAAACATAGAATATAAGTTACAGCCAACACACAACAGCAAGTTCACTTTTTATGCTTTTAGGGGAAAGCCTAAATTTTGTTTACAGGAAAGAAATCAAGCATTAATACAATCCTTGATCATACAAATAAACAAGTGTGAGGAAATCAGCCAGATCATCAAATTTATACCATGGAATGTTGGTCCAGATGAGTGTATTTCAGAAAATGAGAGTAAATATGAGTATACCTGCCCCATCCTGTATGACTACGTTACCGCATTTTTAAAAGATGACATTTCTTCTTTTTCAGTTTTGGGAACAGAAGACCAAATAAAAGCATGGAACGAAAAATCACTGGCTGTTCTTTTCTCATTACAGAAAGTCAACACTCAAGTATTTCACTGCTCTCTCATGCTCTTTCTCTGTCACGCATGTGTGTGTGTGTATGCGCAGACACACACACACATTTCTGCCATTATCTTCTTCATTTACAACTATCAAACTGCAGACTTATACAGAGCAGTAACCAAGTCATTCTAGGCAGAGTTTAGCTTAGCACTTGATGGAAAGATATCATGGCTTCTGAAAACGATTAAGTCAAACCTTACAAATAAAACTGGGGAAGGTAACACGGAACTTGGAAGAGTAATTATTTTCTCAGGAGTTTAGAAACTATAGGTGATCTTATATTCCTGATGCCTAGCATATAATATACTATGATTTTTAAGTATATAATAATAAAAAATACAAAGTCAAAGTCTGGTCTGCATAAACATGGGGTCTGACTTCAAAACAATCCTCACCAATAAGCATTCAGTAAGTGCTAACTATATGTAGGTCACAGTGTAAGGCACATAAGACAACTGTCCTCAAAGAACTTATCTCCCGTTGAAGAATGAGGGCACACAGAAAAGGCAGAAGGAAAGTAAGGCAACAGAAGCAGAGGAAAACACGGCCTGTAAGGCCACCAGGCAAGGCTTCCTGGACGGGGTAAGGCTTGAGTCAGGCTTGAACGCATGAACTAAAGATAGGTTTTAGTTAAGTAAATGAGAGGAAGGGTGGACAGTACTTGGCAATGGCTAGACAGTGAGAAGGCAATGGCACCCCACTCCAGTACTCTTGCCCGGAAAATCCCATGGACGGAGGAGCCTGGTAGGCTGCAGTCCATGGGATCACTAAGAGTCGGACACGGCTAAGAGACTTCACTTTCACTTTTCACTTTCATGCACTGGAGAAGGAAATGGGAACCCACTCCAGTGTTCTTGCCTGGAGAATCTCAGGGACAGGGGAGCCTGGTGGGCTGCCATCTATGGGGTCGCACAGAGTCGGACACGACTAAGAGACTTCACTTTCACTTTTCACTTTCATGCACTGGAGAAGGAAATGGGAACCCACTCCAGTGTTCTTGCCTGGAGAATCTCAGGGACGGGGGAGCCTGGTGGGCTGCCGTCTATGGGGTCGCACAGAGTCGGACATGACTGAAGTGACTTAGCAGCAGCAGACAGTGGGAAAGCACAAGGGTTGGTCAAGGGGAAGGTGAGGCAGGAAAAATGGGAGATGATGAGGCTGGTGAAACAAGAAGTCAGATGACAGAGCTTCTGAATGGAGAAAGAGGGTAAGAAGGACAAAATGGTGTTTCAGAAAGATGAAACGACACAATGGAAAGGGACGGGGAAGGCCTGAGAAACTAGAGGAAATATACTGACAAGATCTGGGGACTGATCAGTGCCTAAGATGAGAACAGTCCCTGTTATCTACCCCTGAGATGCTGTCCTTCTCTATTCCTTCCCTGAGAGCAATCAATTTCCTAGCACCAAGAAAAAAGATATGTTACATAATAATTATAGTAATATTATTTTCTACACTTGAAATTTTAAAATTACAAGAGGAAAAAATATTAAATGACCTTGTCATAATTAAAAAATAGCCAATTATACAAATGTTTTTCTTCACCATCATATGAAAACAAAACTGACCATGTGATTCCACCATGACAATGTTTCAATGGTAACTCAAATACATATGAAGTCCTGCTGATATTCACCTATTCAACAAATATTTACTGTGGAATAAATATTACCAATTTAATTATTATTATCTTCTCTTCAGGACTCATCTACAGAGTCAGAGACAGCTTGATGAATGATAAACATCACCCAACAAGCAGCCAAAAGACAAAGGTTCCGGTCTTGGCTCTGACTTTAACTTGAGATCACAAAGCAAATTACTTCATCTCTCCCAGCTTTTGCAAATGAGCACCAAAGCAACCAGCATTTGTGGAATGCTTTTAGTTTAGTTTATATGGATAAGTTTTCCTCTTCCATTTTTTATACTATAATTCACTAACTTAACATTCTTTAAAAAAAATTTTAGTTCCTGATCCGGGATTGAACCCAGGGCCCCAGCAATAGAAGCCAGAGTCCTAACCACTAAACCACCAGGGATACCTAACTAATTAACATTCTTGAAGTTGGACAAGGTTGATTTTATTACTTCATAACTTATAGATGAGGATACCAAATGTTAGTGATTCCAAACCTAAGTCTTTGACCCTGAATTTCATACCTTTCTACTATATTAGGCTTACCCTACCTACTTTGTAATATTATTTAACCAATTACAGATATGGAAATGCTTTAGAAAGATTACAGCAATACACAAATGAAAGCAATATTACTTTGCTTGGGTGTGGACAGGGAGAATGCAAGTTTTATGGAGCTTAGAGCCTATATAAGTAGAGGACCTCTCTTTAAGAAAAGAACAGAAAGATAAGGCAGAAAACTTGGAGGGGATCCCATGAAAGTGAGGGTACCTGAAACTCAGGCTTCACTTAGCTTCAAGGTAAATCTGTCTCTGGATATAACACAGAAAAAACTCACCAGTCAACCTACTAAGATCGAGAACTGCCCTCTAAAGCCTAACTTCTAAGTACTATGAAAAGAACACAGTGAGGACAGAACAAGAACAAAATACATATGCTTGGCCTTTATTCCCTTAAGATCATTCCCAATAAACCATATAACACAAACTTCCAGTTAAAAATAGTCTTTGCTATGTCTTTATCGGTATTAAAAGAACAAATTACCAACTAACATTGAAAAATAATTATAACAAAAGAGATAAGAGAATTATTTCACTAAAATAATGAAGCTAAAACATCATACCACACCATAATTATTGTTTTACCCACACGAGTATAAACACACACACACTCATATTTACTCACAATTTGGCAAGCAAAAGATCTCATTAAAAAAATTTTACCTCGTCTTCGCCCATAGCTCCTGGCTGCATGTAAACACAGAAGAAAACCATGGGTATTTGTATCAAAATGCTGAATTTAGAAATAAAAAAATATTCACACAAACCTTTTCTAAGTATTCTCGGAATTAATCTGGAGATACTGTTCAACTTGACTACAGACATATTATATTAAAAAAAAAAAAAAAAACCTTTATGAAGCACAAGTTAAATCACAATCTTAAAGAGAAATCCAACTGGATGTGGCAGCCACTGGAAAAGATATAATGGATGCTTAAGTTTAACACATCTTATAAGGATTTATATTGTGGCCAATTATCTATATCAGATATAGATAAATAGAGTTCTGTGAAATTATTTTCTGACTTCTAAATCTTCATTCGTACTATGTCCTACCACCAGACATCACTTTGAAGAAAAAAACATTCATCCTAAATAAGTAAAAATCATGGTGTATGGTGGTCATTCTAAATTTCTTCACACACACATAGACACACACACACAAACACTTCACAGTTTGCCCTGAAAACTGCATAAAAATTTTACACAATTAGCTGTTGCTTTATAGAATGTGTTACTGTAAGCTTCCTCTAAGCCTCCTCATTTACTTTCCATACAGTATTACAAGTGGAGGAAACAGTATTTTTTCATCTAGAAAATGGAAAAAGCAGAAAGGAGACAATGGGTACATCCCATGCTGAAGAATAGAGCACTTTAAAGATGGTCTTCCCCTCTTCAAAACTCAAGGCCCACAAAGTACATTGTTACAATGTTTAACAGAGCTAAACTGTCGTCATACATATACTACTAGGAGATCCTGTCATCTAAAATGACTTTCAAAGTGGAAAGTTTTTCAAATTTGAAATCCCTCATTCAGTAAAACTTAAATGAGAACTCTATTTAATCTATTTTTTAAAGGCATGAAACGTTACCATATTAACTTTAAACCAAAAATAACCAAGGATAATTTGGCATTACACTTGTAGCATAAGGCAGAACTAAAGAAAACTACTTCTCTCCTAAGAAAAGAATTCAGACTTTTCAGCTAGAAAGTTGAAATACCAGTTGCTAACCTCATCTTCTTCCAGTTCCCATTTTTCTTCAGACACTGTACTCACCCTCATCAACACACTTTTGGCCTCTTCACTTTCCCATGACACAAATATTAAAAAGGGTTAGCCAGATTAAAAGGATTATTCAAACTCTACATACTCCCTAACTCTGTATCACTTTAACTTTCAATGAAAAATACCTCTTCTGAATTTACATAGAGTTTACTGTTTACATCACTTATAAGCAGAATGCATTCTAATGAAGATTTTTAGGAACATTTATACTTTTCCTTATTTGGAACCTGGAATTCACCTTCCCACAGACTGTGTAGTAAATGGCAGCTTCCTAGCTTGGTTCTTCCCAAAGCCTACTTCACTTATAATAAATAACATGGGTAAATTAACACTAATAGACAAAACTTAAAAAAGAGAGAGGAAAATAAGTTTTGACATCCTACCACTTATTTCTTTGTCCTTTCTCCCATCCCCAGTGATGTCAGGCTGCCCAACACTCCTCACTATAAAACCTCTATTTAGAGAGGAAATAAAACATTTTGTTTTTCAAAATTACTCATTTCTCTCCCAAACAATACCTTCCCATTCTTTCATTCTATCTGATTTCTGTCCAGATACTCAACGAAAAAGAATTTGATTATGATACTAAGGTACAAATGACTCATCAGACTTTAACATCCCTGAAAGATAAATGAAAATGCTGTTCACTTAAGTCTTTAACTGCGAAACATTCAGGTACTAGAGAACACAAAGTGAATAAAACCAGACAGTCAAGGGGGAGGGGAAGAGCATCCTGAATTGGGAACGAGGAAGAGTTGCAAAAAACATACTTGTGAGTTTTTTATTTTTGTTTTGCCTTGAAAGAGGTTTTATTTATCTTCACATTGAAACTGCAAAATAGATTAGTATTTCACAAATACTTGGGAGCTTTAAACAAAGTTTCTTTAAATGGTTCATGATTTTTACAGGTTCTTCTCTTTTTCCATTTCTAATCAAAGACAGTAAATTAGTTTATATCAGTCTGGAGACTCTGATAATATGGAGGCAAAGATGGCACATGGAATTAGTTCAGTTCAGTTGCTCAGTCATGTCTGACTCTTTGTGACCCCATGGACTGCAGCACACCAGGCCTCCCTGTCCATGGCCAACTCCCAGAATTTACTCAAACTCATGTCCATTGAGATGGTGATGCCATCCAACCATCTCATCCTCTGTCGGCCCCTTCTCCTCCCACCTTCAATCTTTCCCAGCATCAGGGTCTTTGCAAATGAGTCAGTTCTTTGCATCAGATGGCCAAAGTATTGGAGTTTCAGCTTCAGCATCAGTCCTTCCAGTGAATATTCAGGACTGATTTCCTTTAGGATGGACTGGTTGGATCAAGCAATTTAAAGCAGTGATCTGAGATGCTTCAATTTGCTTTAATCATGCACTGTGGAATAATTACTCGCTACCTTGGTCCCAATTTCAATAGTTTACCTATGATATCTGTGGTAATTTTTATTATAACTGCTAAAACTTAATGAGTTTTTACTGTGTGTGTGAAATAACTCAAAATGCTTAACATATTTTAATATCATTTAATATAGTCCACAACTTTATGACTTAAGTATTCTTTTGCTCTCTTCTTACTGATGAGGAAAATGGGACACAAAATTAAGTATCTTGCCTAAAATCACACAGCTAGGAAGTGGTGGACTTGGAATATGAATTAAGCACTCTGGCTCCAGAGTCCACACTTTCAACCACCTCACTATACTGTTAAATTCCTAGAGGAAGTTCGCTATCTTATGTTTCTTTTAATACTCTCTAATGCACCAGGCAGAACGCTCTGTATCAAGTTAGTATTCAGCAAATATGGCTTGTTAGCTATATGTGCAATCAAAGGAGGGAGTAATGCACGTCATGATGGCCTTCTGAATGTAGGCCACCTGTGTTGGTGATTAAAATTTGCTCATAAGGGCTATTTGCAAATAGACTAATTAGAGTCAAACTCTTCCCTAAGGGAGAGGTAATGAAAAGAACACCAAGGAGAGAAATTTGGGAGCACAGCAGCAGTGCTTCCCCTGAGAACAAATATAGCTTTTAAACAAGAAAGAGTATTAAATACATAAACCTAACATGAGCCAGCACAAAATGATCCCACATAGAAATAAAGGAAGTAATGTGACTGTTCAGTATTCTATGTTAGTAATGTAGTCTATGAAAGTGTAAATTTATACCAGATATGACAAGATATGATACATTTTTGAAGTTCTATCTACTTCCTCCAGAAACTTTAATTCTTTATTAGCAATCATCACCATTATAGATAAAATTCTTCTACTGTTCATTATGTATTAAACAACTTTAGACCTCATTAAAAAAAGAAGCTACATTCAGTTTCTAGAAGTCAAGGTAGTGGTTACCTTTGGCTAGGGGTATTAACTGGAAGGAGGTAGGGTTCTGGGGTATTGATCTAGGTATGGGTTAATTTGTGTTAAGTTTGTGACAATACATCAGGCTACGTATATATTTATGGTCTGTGCATTGTTTGGTATATAATTACACTTCAATAAAAAAAAATAGTACAAACATTTTAGACCAATTCCCCGGGATAAAAGATTAATGTAGAAAGTCCAAAATGTTAAATTTTTGTAGTCTTCAAAGCATAAACCTGAATAATCCAAAACTGAATAAAACGTATTTTGCAATCCATCACAATAAATATAAAAGGGTGCATGTACTATGGGATATGGGATATGCCAGTTACTTTAAAAATAAATTTACACAATCAATGACTAGTACGTTGTGAATGGCACGCTCATGTTACTAGCACGGTGCTCTGTTAGGCACAGGAGGCACTGCTATAAAATGGACCGTCTGTTACTCCTCGAGACTTGGGCCGCACTAGGTTTTATACAGCTGCCCTCACACACGTGATTCTCTAAGGACAACCTGTGATCTGATTTTAAAATCTAAACTAAATCTTCATCTACATGGATTCATCCAAAGTTGCTGAAGTTTCTGTAGCAAAGTAACATCATACACAGATTCAACTATAGAGGTTCAAAAACACTTGTGCATGCCATGAGGGGGGTTCTATCTTCTTTCTTTTGTGGATCAAAGTAGCACGCACCCATTTCAGGAAATTAAGCAGAGTCCCTGAGATGCTATACTTAGGAAAACAAGATACAAAGATCTTAACACAACATTTTACTAACTGTCTTGGAAATATCTGTCAAAACTGCTGACCACAGGGACAAGCTGTTAATTCCTTTACTTGCAATAAAATCAGTTTCTAAGAACACCTTGTAAACTTAATTTTTGAATGTCATTTCAATATTCAAACTTAAATTCTATTAGAACATCTAATGGTCCCTCCCTTTCGGCTTCCATCTAAGTACTAGCTATGCAAAAAAAAAAATCTACCTAAGATGGGTTAGGATCTTAAAGTTAGTATAAAAATATGCCCCTTTTCCTAGTTAAGACTGTAAATTCCCAAAGACCAGGAGTGATGGAGTTTGTCCCACGAATGCACTGCCTCTATCTTTGTCTTTATACTGGCAGGTGAGAGTTTTAGCTCAATAACTTTCAAATCTGGCAATTTATAACTGAAAAGATCAATTTATTCACAAACTTAGCAGCTAAAATGATGCCTGAAGGGATGGGATACATTTTCATCTGCTACATTCCCATAAAGTATTTGCATGTTTCAAAATCCCTTCTTCCTCCCCTTTTCTCTTTAACTCCTACCCATTTTTCTCAGAAAAATCTTTTCAAAAAATAACACTAATAACTGGCAAGTATAATACTAGTGTTGCTTACATACTTCATAAACAAAAAGAAATATCATATAACAACCTAATAATTTACTGTGATCCAGGCACTATATGCTAAATGCTTATGTTCTAATTCCCAAAGCAACTACCATAATGTGTATTTCCAGAGGGGCAAACTGAGGTCCAAAGAGAATGACTGGTCCAAGTTATTCAGCTACATAAACATCAGGGCTGGGATGGAATTCAGGTTCACACTGGCTCTAAAGCATTTATTCTTTTTCTCTTTTAAGTTGAGGTATTATTTATATTCAATAAAACTCCTCCACTTTAAGTTTACAGTTTGATCCATTTTGGTAATCATATACAGCCATGTAACTTGTACCATCATAATTAAGATACAGAACAATTTATCTCCCTAAAACATTTCCTGTGCCCTTTGGCTGTTATCTTATCCCCTGAACCACGGGCCCTGGCAACCATTAATCTACTTTCTTAGTTTTGTCTGCTCTTTATACAACTGCATATAAACGGAAATCAATGTGTTTGACTTCTTTTACTTAGCATAATGTTTTTGAGATTTATATGTTATCACATATGTTTTGTTTCTCTTTATTTCTGAGTAGTATTCCATAGTATGGAAATAGCACAACTGATCCATTTACAAGTTGTTAGGAACTGAAAACCATTCACCCTAAAATTTAAGGGTTGAAGCCCTAACCAGCAATGTGACTATATTTGAAGACAGGGTCTTGAGAGAGAGAATTAAAGTTGAATAAGGTCATAAAGGTAAGGTCCTAATCCACAAGCACTGCTGTCCTTTTAAGAAGAGGAGGTACGAGGCGCACCCATGCACAGAGTTAAGGCCATGTGAGGTCTCAGCAAGAAGGCAGCCATCTGCTAGCCAAGGAGAAAGGCCTCAGGAAAAACCACCCTACCAACACCTTGGTTTTGGACCTGCAGTCTCCAGAACTGCAAGAAAACAACTTTCTTTTATTTAAGCCACCCAGTCTATGATATTTGTTATAGGATCCCTAGTAAAGTAATACATCAGTCAATGGACATTTGCAAAGCTTTTATTCCTAACCACCAAGATCAAACAGCCAGTATTTCAAACCTGTACAGGCCTTGAAAATACACAAAAATTCCCTTTAGGATTTCCACAAATTTCTCATCCTCCAAGAGTTTGCTCTTGATATTACGTTGCCGTTTAGTCGCTAGGTCTTGTCCAACTCTTTTGCGACTCCATGGATTGTAGCCCTCCAGCTCCTCTCATAATCCAAGGTGAATAAAAAGAAACATCTCACTCAAGTTTTCACTAATATGGTAGTGCTATTACTACATAATATTCTGTCTCATTGCTTACAAAATGTTATAGGAAACTTATAGATATTTAATCAACCTTCCAAACAAAAGAGGAATTACTTCTATAACCAACACAAAGATATTCTCCCCAGTTCTGCTAGAATAACTTCATCAAGGTATTCTTGATGGGCTTCCCTAGTGACTCAATGGTAAAGAATCCATATGCCAATGCAGTAGACACAGGTTCGATCCCTGATCCAGGAAGATCCCACATGCCCAGGAGCAGCTAAGCCCATGTGCCACAACTACCAAGCCTGTGTTCTGGAGGCTGTGCTCCGCAACAAGAGAATTCACCCCAATGAGAAGCCCCCACACTGCGGCTAGATAGTAGCCCCCGCTCAGCCACAACGAGAGAAAGCCTGAGCAGCAACGAAGACTCAACACAGCCAAAAATAAAATTAACGTGAAAGAAAAAGAGCTAAGGTTAAAAAAAAACCATGAGGCTCACTTCAGTCTCTTGAGTCATTTTTCCCCCAAGTTTTTATTCTAAGTATTAGCAGAATCCTCTCTCCTCCAACAAATGTACCCTAACAAATACATTTGTTCCCTGAACATAGTTGTTCAGGGTGAAGCAATATGGGGATTCAGAGCCCCACCTCTTAGCTATTCCTCTCCACAGTGGTCCTTAAAGGATCTCCTCAGGTGCAGGGGTTCCAGAGAACATAACTGAAAACTGAAGACTTATGCTCCATGGTAGGACAATTCTTTCTGGTTAGAAAGTTCTTTCTTATACTTGCCTCACTACTATACTTAACCATAGACACCAGCCCCTTATTTGAGGATCATTAGTTCATCTCCTTTTAGTTTTCTTTTCTACAATGAAGTTATAGTTAGCTATTCCTCATAAGAAACAGTTTTCCATACCCCACATCACCCTTAACATTCTCCTTCAGATAAACCTAATTCTCCAGTAAGACAATACTTGTCTGTCCAGGCTTCTCAGGAGAACAAAACACCAAAGCCCTTCACCCTCTGACCTCTGATCACCTTGCAGATCCTCATTCCCACCATTCCACACATCAGACTCATCTATTCCAGTCACACCAATTCAACTATTCTTCTGATAGTATCATTATAATATAATCACTTATCTAGTTAACATAAGGATCTGGATACCCACATCTTAACATCTGTTCTTCTCTACTTCCTAGGGAACTCCTAACTCCCCTTTCCATTTCTATCCACTATTATTTTTCCTATCTTATCAAAAATGGTAAATTCAAGGCTGCATCCTGCAGTGTCCATGCACACCTTGTATTAAATTCTAAACTACATTTACCATATAGGTTACTAATTAAACCTCTCAATAAGTGACATGCTATCAAAGTAATCACGTCAGAACTTCCAGGTCCATGTCTTAAACTTCTCACTGAAACAGAGAAAGATCGTTTAAAATTTGATCATCTGACAAGATTTCTGTGGAAACAAATCTAGGGGAAGAATCTCTGCATGTCACTGCTGTCACTGGTTATAGAGCGTGGACATGCACATGAGCTGGCATCAGCTGACACCCCTGCACCCTCACACCTATGGCCTAAGAGCTTTCCATGGGAGTAACTATTACCAACTTCCTTTTAATTTCACTAGCACATTGCTAAATGGCACACCAACTGCCCTCCCCCAAAGCTGGAAAATCAAGCAAAGTTCTGAGGATCCTAATCACATACCAGAGTATTTTATATTTTACACAGACCAGTCTGTCAAAGTCAGGCCTGAAAATGCCTACGGTATGCACCCAAATATCTGGCATACGTTGCCAATAAAGCATCTTCACTATGCCAAAATCTCATGAGGCCCCTTTTACTCACTCAACTTTTAGATTGTTCAGGATAGCCAACACTTGCCAACTCTACACGTCTGAATCCCCAGATAGCATAGGAAATTTATACAGAGGAAGGAGAGGGTGGACGAAAACAGCTGCTGCTGTGCCCAGGCCCCTTACTTGGCCTCTTTGGCTCCTCCCTACCAACAAGGCTCCTCTCAAGTGGGCAGGAGAGTTCCTTCATGGCAGAAAGTTATGGAAAAGAACAGACCTGAGAATGTGGGAAGAACTCTGGCACCACAGAGAAAAGCTCATTCCCCTCCCTGGTGCCACCTTTGGTTCCATTTTGATTGTAGAGCCAAGATTAAGAATTACTGCTAACCCAAAAGGAAAAAAGGGGGGTAAATGGGTAGAAGAGGGAAGATAAGAGACTAACATCTGTTAGGTGTGTATTTCTTTCCAGGTTTGGTAACCGAGCATTGCACACTTAACCTTATTGTTAGTAAAGAAGGGATTAACATGTCCATTTAAAATAAAAAAACACAGGTAACTTTCCCAAGGAAATAAGTAAGTGATGGGTCCAGAATTTAAGCCCAGATCTGCCTGGTCCTTCCAAACTGCATTATTTCCACTACATTTGTCTGGAAAAACAAGACAACAGTAACAACAACTTCAGTCATATAACAAAGGTATGTGCGTGCATGGAGACTAACAAAGAAGAGAAGGCAAAGTTTCGGGTAATAAATTTTCCCTCCAGATCATCTGCATACTAAGTCTTCATTCAAGTTTCAGACTCAGTCTACATATACCAGAGGCTTAAGTGACAATGTATTAAAATTCTTGCCACTAACAAGAGAGGCTATGTTCTGAAAGTAAAAGTGATCGTTTTCAGAAAAGCACTAATTCTCTACCATCAATAAAGCATTATTTAGTTCATTGCTACTAAAGGAAATCTGAGTGATCTTTCTGGAAAAACCCAAAAGGACAGAAGTCATTGCTCTTTTTGGATTAAAGGGCTGGTTGGCAGAACAATCTGTGTGTCTAAGCCATCGATGGCTATTTGCTGGCTGCATGACATCAGCAAGTTTCAGAAAATGAAGACACTGCCATGTTTAAAACAAGGATGCAATAAAGAGATGAATGACCACAATTCTCTGTTTTCTATCAACAGGCCCCAACAGCAGAAGGAAACAAATCAGAGGGCATTCCTAAAACGTGCTGAAATCTAGAAAATCCTTTGAAGTCTACAGTTTTATCTTAAAACCTGCAGTCAGTTGCACAGACTGCTCTATCACAGAGCCATATTTTGCTTGGATGGGAGAATAATTCTGGAGTGAAGCATGAAATTTTGACTATGTCTTGCAAACCATATAAAGCATTTCAAAGGCAGAGAGAGGTCTGTGAAAGCACTCTATGAACTGTTAATTACTAGATCCATACATGTTAGTACCATCTTCCAAAAGGAACAGTCATAACAAATCTTTTTTAAAAAATATTTTCTTTTTTTAAGCAATGTTTTTATTTATTTATTTTTGGCTATGTAGGGTCTTCATTGTGCATGTTTTCTCTAGTTGTGGTATGCAAGCTTCTCACTGCAGTGGTTTCTCCTGTGGCAGTGCACGTGGGCTTCAGTAGTTGCGGCGCACAGGCTTAGCTGCCCTGAGGTATGTGGAATCTTCCTGGACCAGAGATTGAACCCCTGTTCCCTGCATTGGCAGGCAATTCTTAACCACTGGACCACCAGGCAAGTCCATGTTAAAGCAAATCTTTAGGAAGAAATTAAGGCGGACTAGATATTCTCTGAGGCTGTTATACTGCTCTTTTCACAGTCTGCGATATCATGACTGCAGCTATGAAATTAAACGGTGTTTGCTCCTTGGAAAAAAAGCTAAGACAAACTTAGGCAGCATATTGAGAAGCAGAGATATTACTTTACCTGCAAAGGTCCGTCTAGTTATGGTTTTTCCAGTAGTCATGTATGGATGTGAGAGTTGGGACACAAAGAAAGCTGAGCACCGAATAATTGATGCCTTTCAATTGTGCTGTTAGAGAAGACTCGTGAGAGTCCCGTGGACTGCAAGGAGATCAAATCAGTCAATCTTAAAGGATATCAATCCTGAATTTTCATTGGGAAGACTGATGCTGCCTGATGCAAAGAGCTGACTCATTAGAAAAGACCCTGATGCCAGGAAAGACTGAAGGCAGGAGAAGGGGATGACAGAGGACAAGATGGTTGGATGGCATTACCAACTCAACGGACATGAGTTTGAGCAAGCTCTGGGAGATGGTGAAGGACAAGGAAGTCTGGCATGCTGCAGTCCATGGGGCCACAAAAAGTCAGACACAACTGAGCGACTGAACAACTGATATATCATTTCCTCTCTTCCAGTCTCCCAGACTGAGTACCTACTCCACGGACTGGGTACTGCGCTGGAAGCCAACAAACAGCTATGAATAGAAGCCAGTCTCTGCCCTCTTGAGAGAATACATATTAAAGGGAAACACCAACATTAAATAGTTCACTGCAAGGGTGACGAATGTTATAAAAGAGAAGTCCAGGTCCTATTCCTGACAAAAGTGCAGGAAGCAGACAGGGAAATCCACAGGGAAAGCAGGTAAATTTTCAGTTTCCTGAATCTTTATTATTCGTTTAGAGCACCCAAATCCTGATACTCAAGACATATTTACACACAGAGAGAACTTCTTCCAAAACCCAGCAAAGTAAGTCAAGAGTATTTCGGACTTCACTTCTTTACAATATTTAGTGCCAGGCCATGCAGACCAGGTATATCACTCTGTTTTGGGAAAAGAGGACTTATTGAGCATTCAGGGCATAAATGAAGTAATAAGTAATATTATTCACACACTGAATTTGTGTGTTTGTGTTAAACTAGTATGAAAATAATACAACCACTTTTAACAATGAATTATTTAAAGCAAAGTTTATCATCTTCAACCTGAAAGCAGAAGGTTCTGGCTCCATCATGTCACCCTAGCCAATTCATAGTCTTTTTTTTTTTTTTAATTGGGAGGATAATTGCTTTACAATATCACATTGGCTTCTACCATACAACAACATGAATGAGCCATAAGTGTACATATGTCCCTTCTGAAACTTGTTGTTTGAGAAGGGACATATGTGTATCCCTTATGCCTCATAAATAAATACATGCTCAACAAATCCTCTCTTGAACCTCTCCCCCACCCTCCACCCCATCCCACCCCTTGGGCAACCGGGTGAGCCCCCTGTGCCTAAACAGTAGCTTCCTACAAGGAGAGGATGGGACAAATTGAGAAAGCAGTAGCATTGACATACAACCCCACAGTCTCAAACTCAGCTTCCCCATTTGTTAAATGAGCAGCTCAAAATAAAACAACAATGTCCTTAGATCCCTACCATGTTCATGTGCAGCATCTATGCAAAACAGTCTGAATTTTGAATGCTTAAAAGATATAGATCATTACATGTCCTTCTGATTATTATTCTGCTTTTTAAATTAGTCATCATTTATAATATATTCATTCCACAATTATATACTAATTTTACTTCTAAATCTGTTCAGATAGAAACAGGGACCTGGTCTTTTAAAAGTTCAAAATACTCAAAGACAATATCTTTAAATCTGAGAATCTCAAAATAATTCCTTCACTATCTTATTACTCTGCTTAAAAAAAAAAACAAAACAAAAAAACCACTACTTAGATCCACTCATAGTGAGCAGAAATACAATGTACTCTTCAAATTTTGGAAAATTCCATCTGAAATTCTAGCAAACCTGGCTTTATTCCCACTTTAGCATCAAAGCATCACGTGTTCCGCTCCCTCTCTGCCACTTCCTCTCAGCTGAGCTGCTCCCCAAGGAGATCACTCCCAACAGAGAACAAAAGGGAGGGGGAAGGAGTCTGCCCAGCAAAAAGTTCATACCAAAACCCTTTTACATTGCCCTTTTTGATTCAACAAATGTGCTGGCAGCCCTCAGATCAAGTAGAAATAGAGGCAGAGTCTTCAAAAATGTTTTCAAGGCATTAGTAACAAGGACAAAGTGGAAGGCAACATAATCTTAACCTCCAGGTTTCTTGGTGCGTCAGCTGTGTAATATGTTAGCTATAAATGACCTCAGAGTTTCTCAAGTAGATCAATGTTTTGTTTTTTTTTTTAATATATTAATTTAGGTCTTCAAACATCCAAAGTTTTATTATGGGACGCCTCAATTTATCAGTGTTTTCAAAAGTTTGATAAGGAAGAGTGATGGCAATGATTTCTCCCTGTCAGAAGGAAAGTGACACTTCAAATTTCTTATTCACCTCTTAAAACCTGGAACAGACTCTAGTCATGAGGTGAGAAATATCAAACAATAAATGGCATGAAAATTTTTAATTTAGATAAAACTGAACCTATGTTACATTACAGAGCTATTGTCTTAAAAAAAAAAAAAAAAGCCCTCTATTCTAAATAAGACTATGCCCTCTACTTTCCAAACGTAGCAATATTAATATCTTATTTGTACATGTGCCTAACGTCATTTAAATCTCACAAAAACAATGAGGTACTCAGAATATCATAACTGTCTTCTTGTTGGTTTAACTAAAAAGATACTTAGGAGATTCATAGACTTGCCAACCAGAAGTCATACCTATCATATGACTTCTCTGAGATCTAAGCCCTCAGTTTTGTTCTCTGAAAAAAGGGGGATGATATTACTTCAAAATATTCTTAAAGCTGCTCTATTTTCTCTCACCATAGATCACTTTCTAGAATGTTAAATTATTCTAGTTTTTAAAATTCAGCCTATTTTGAGTCATTCATGTTGCTGAATGAATCAATAATTTGTTCCTCTTTATTGCTAAATAAAACTCTACTGTGTGAATATACCACAATTTGTTTATCCATTCTCCAGTTGAAGGACATATGCATTACTTTTAGTTTTGGCTGTTAAGAATAATCCTGCTTTAAACATTCACATCCACGCCCTTGTGTGGACATCAGTCAATTCTAAGATAGAACTGCTGCATCCTATAGTAGGTGTGTTATGTTTAACTTTTTAAGAAACTGCCAAACTGCTGTCTGAAATAGCTCTCCCATTTTACATTCCAAATATCACTGTATAGCACCTTTGAAAGTGCCAAATGTCATGAAAGATATAGCAACTCTAAGCCCCAAGGAAGGTGCATGTTTTGGTCAGGGGACAGAGGCAGGTAGCATTTCATGTACCTGCTTCACACAAAAAGAGATGTAGTACACCCAAGAACAGACACTCTAGCCTATGAGTGACTTGTAGGCATGCTGCCTTAAATTCCATTAGGAAAACATCTAAGTACAACCAATATAAGATATGTTTTGGAAGTCTAACATGCAAAGAAAAGAAAATCCTAAAAGGCAGCCATAAAGCTGATGCAAGCAATCACAACAGCAGTTCACCAGAGCATTATCTACAAGGCGGCTACACTAAACTTTAAAAGATTTATATACAGCCACTCTAGTGATCACTATCTCCATCTCACAGGTGAAGAAACCAGAGGCAGAGAAGGTAAGAATGTGGCCCCAAAGTCACATAGCTTATAGAAGGTGGGACCAGATCTGATTCTAGACAATGCTTTTCTTGACTATGCTAATTTATTGCTCCATCTCCATGTTTCACAAGCCTCCTAGCCTGCTTGGAAGGTACCTCCCTGAAGCTGAGTGATACTGTCCCTTAAGCCATACTATGGAGAAGGAAGGGGCAACTCATTCCAGTATTCTGGCCTGGAGAATCCCATGGACAGGGGAACCTGGCAGGCTACAGTCCATGGGGTCTTAAGAGTCAGACATGACCGACTGACTAAACCACCACCAAGCCATACTATCTCCCATTTCTAATGTATTCATCTGGCATCTTCTGGTATTTCACTGTTTTTCCAAGCTGGTTCTCTACCTGAAAGAAGAGCAACTGACCAGTCAAAAGGAACAAAGTGGATATACTTGGCAGTGATCTGCAGTGATTTTCCTAGAGTAAATCACAGCACCAGGCATTCTGGTTTTGAACATTAATTTGACCATAACTTTGGTTCATTTGACTGATAATGAAAGCACCAATATCCTTTTCTGAGGATCATCATAACACAGGAAAATGCACCAAGGCAGGTATCAATCCCCTATAAATCCATAATTGCTAAACTCAACTCTATACCTAGAGTGTAATCACAGTCACACACAAACACACCAAAGAAAACACACAAGCTTAGGTTAAGTGTTAGAAAAAAATATGGCTAATAAAACTACTACATATATAGCTGGAAACACTCTCAGTAGTCTCCTTCCTTCTAAAGAAGGAAAAATAAAACTACATTATGCAAACTTACAGTGTTTTTGGTGTAAGGGTAAAGAGGATGAAAAGAGAGAATTGTTAAAAACCTGAGAAAAAAAATACATGAACAGCTTAAAAGGCAGGGACACATTGTTTCAAAACTAAGTATATCTTGGAAATACCAGACAAGTGGCAGAACTTACCTACAGATCAGAATCTTCCCATCTCTGCTTCTGTAGTTCTTTGATAGTTGGAGGACTATTATTTTGGGGACCAGCCAAAATTTAGATGTGTCTCTTAGGTTTCCTCCCCAGTGGTTGGTCGGCTAATTCTTACTAGATTCATTGTCTGTTTATTTGTTTTAATATTTGTTTATTTATTTTCTTGGCTGCACTGGGTCTTGGTTGTGGCACACAGGCTCTCTAGTTGTGTCACACGGGCATGGACTCAGTTACCCTGCATCATGTGGGATCTTGGTTCCCTGACCAGGGTTCGAACCTGCATCCCCTGCATTATAAGGTGCATTCTTAACCACCACACCACCAGGGAGTAGTCCCGATTCATGGCCTTGAATAGGGAAAATCAGGAGACTCTCTGGCATTCCACAAATATTGCCAGTCTTTCCACACTCTAAATGTCTACCGGTTTACTGTTTCCTATAGCTACCCTCTTCTCCCAAGCTCCATTTTCTGGCTTCTAGACGACATTGGCAGTGGTGATTCTGAGAGGAAGGTACAGCTGGAAGACATGCACTAGGAATACCCCAAAATGGGAAGGTGGCCTATTCAAAGCTGGGGAGTGGAAATGAGATATGAAAATGCTCACCAGGACACCTCTCTCTGTTGCCTCAAGTCAGGAAAGGTGACAACATGGTACCTTCAGGAGAGTGTCGGGTTTGAGCAAGATCAAGAAAGTAAAAGAATGGGAGATTTTCTGAAGATATAGCACACGGCAGTGTTACGAACAGAGCTGGGAAGCATCAATTTTGCGTAGCAAAAAGGGGTAATAAAAAAAAACTACAACTGACTCACATTTCCTTTTTTAAAATATTTAACCATTGACTAAACTCTCTTTAATTTTCTTAGCCAGTCCCTTCTGGCCTGAAAATATAGTTCAACTTCAACCCAGCATCTTTGAATAATCACAAATTCTGAATTAATAAAGATTTACTGATCTGTGACCTCATCTCAATGTGATTTGTGACCTCATCTACATGAAGGTTGAGGGAAAATAAGTACAGACCAGTCACAGGACAGTAACTGCCAGGCTGGCAAATTGTAGGCATAAAAGGGAAGACAAAAAATACACATGCTGTGTTTGTGCATGTTATATACAAGTTACCAGGTGGGCTGGGTCCAACTATACAAGGGGAAGAAAAGGTTTATCACAGCAAATATGTCAAAACCTGTAGACCTCATAAGTATCTACCAAGGAGAATATTTTGTTTATTCTTATCATTTCAAATTGAAGTCAACTTTGAAAGCAAACTGACAGTAAGTAATGCAAATGTCAAACCCTGGTTGTTTTTATGGTTTACTCTCAGGAGCCTACAGGGCAGTACCTATAGTCATTTGAAGATGGATGTGCCCTGGTATCTGCCATAATGTTGTAAATATGCATAATTCATCAACATTTGATACAGATATTGACAAAATGACCCTTTTGGTACTTTAAAAAATATTACAGCATCACAGAATCTTCATTCTGAAAGCAATCATTAAGATGACCTAATTCAGTCTCTTTCTCTTAGAGATGAGGAAATTTCAAGGCTAAATGGGGGATTTAAACAACATGTACAAAGTGGAAAGAACAGAAACGAAATCTCTTGTTTAAAAGCAGAGATTAAAGAGAATCAAATCAAAGAGAATCAAAACCTTTTAAAAAGAAAAGTGTCCTTTAGCTTCATTCTTTACACAGAAAATCATAAATTACATACTCTCCCTCTTGCAGAAGAAGACTTATACCATGGCAAATTAGGTCTTTTCTAAAATACACACGTATTCCTTCAAGCAGATACACTATCATGTTGCTCTTTCCCTGGACATTCAATTCTAAATCCCATCATCTAACTGAAGTGTTCTCACAAAGGTTCACAAAATTCCCGTAGTTCAGCAAGCTAAGCATGTTTATTAATCCTCACCCTAAAATACCTACTTCTAGGAAAAAAGTTAGAGGTAGCAGAACCTAACTATAAAGTGACCTTTCTTCTAGAAATTAAAAAATAAAGGTGGATAGTCTGGAATTTTCATTGTTTTCAAGACCCCCCGAAAGAGGAGGTAGTAGCTATTTAGAACAAACGCGTGGACCGAATTAGGACCCGCCTTATCAAATAATGCCAGTGGTTCTCAGCAGAGCTCCTTGGAAGGCAGGCTACATGTCAGAACCAAGAGAAATATGGAATATATATTTTAGAGATAACCTAAATATGCTGTAGGGGACACCAATGGCATTTCATCATCCTCACTCAAGCAAGAAGAAAAGGGGTAATGTTGTAGACAACAGTAGATTGACCCAGTATGTCTTCCATGTGTACTGAGAGTCAGCTTGTATGTCAGGGAGGAAGAGAGGGGACAACCTGATATCACTCATTTGATGGAAAAGAAAACTTATATCCTGAGGGATTCAATGGCTTGTATTGTCCTTTAGACAAGGGACAGTTTCCATTTAGGAACTGTTCTTCTGCAAAGTTATTAGGTCCATAGACACTAGGAAGGAGAGTTGATGCCAGCCAAGCATTTCTTGCAGTTTTAATATGACTTTCTGGCTAATGAGGCTTTGATGTTCCAGAGCTCAATCCAAAACTATACTGACAAAACTATCACTAAGCAGCAAAGCTACTGCCACATTCCTACGCAAATTCCACTAATGGGGGACTCCTGATGTCCAGTTTGAATTCGGCACCTGTGGGCTATCTACCACAATGAGAAGATTCTGAGTTACAATAAGTTGATCTATTTATTCATACTCTCTAGCCCAGTCCCTCTCTCCTTTCATCTCCCACCTTCGTCCTGCCCTCCTTTCTTCCCCCAGTGCAACAGAATGCAGCAGAGGTCAGCAAAGTTCTCTGTAAAGGGCCAGACAATAAACAGTTTAGGGTTTTTTGGTTCTGCCATTGTCGAACAATAGTGAGTGAAAGTCACTCAGTCATCTCTGACTCTTTGCGACCCCATGGACTGTAGTCCGCCAGGCTCCTTTGTCCATGGGGATTCTCTAGGCAAGGATACTGGAGTGGGTTGCCATGCCCTTCTCCAGGGGATCTTCCCGACCCAGGGATCAAACCCGGGTCTCCTGTGTTGCAGGTGGATTCTTTACCATCTGAGCCACCAGGGAAGCCCTGAACAATAGTAGCCATAGACAATCCATAAATGAATGGGTGTGGCTGTTTCAACAAAACCATTTACAAAAACAGGCAGGGGGCCAGATATGGCTCCCAGGATGGTAATTTTTCAGTCCCTTGTATACAGTAGCAGTTCTCAGACTTTAGCCTTCATCAGAACCACCTACAGAACTTAGTAATACACAGATTTCTGGGCCTCATCCTTAAAGTTTCTGATTTTGAAGATCTGTAGTGGGGACTGAGATTTTGCATATTTACTAAGTTGCCAAATGATGCTGATGCTGATGGTCCATGGATCACACTTTGAGAACACACTCTGAAAGCCACTGGTATAAAATAATGGTCCTCACTGCAGTCAGTGGCAGGCTGAAATGTAATGAACAACTGAGAAAGCGGAAATTACATGCTGTTGATTGCTAATTTTACAGAATATTTCATATGGAGACTTACTGTTAAGTGCCATAATATTATCTGTTCCCGGATGATGGAAATTTATCCCCATGCGTCCTAAAAAATAAAACAATTCTGTTTTAAGCACAAAGAAAAGAATGCTTAAATATAATCACAAATATATTGCACAATATGAACATTATAAAAAACGAAAACAGATTAAGCTAAAAACAATGCTATTAAAGCCCACAGCAGTTACAACAGTTTTAAATCAAGTCATAAAACATACACACGAAAAATCTTAAAACAAAGCCAAAGTCTCACAAATAAAATAAACCAAAACAAAAAAGAAGCTTCCATTGTAATAGAAAATTTTAATGCATCTCCCGCATTCCAATTTAAACATGCCAACTCCCTGGATTACACATTTTATTTAAACAATTTACACTGCCCTTCAAATTCAAGCAGCAAAATAATGAATTCAAAGTAGTATATAAACTTGAAGCTTAGAGAGAATCCAAAGACAAACATTTCAAAGCGGCTCAAAATGCAACATAATGATCAAAATGGCGAGCAGAAGAAAGATGTAAATTTACATAACAGATATAGTGGGGAACAATTACTGGCCAAAAATTTAGGGTTCCTGTGCTGCCCCTATCACTAACTAGTTAGATGACCTTTGACATAATACTTATGTCCAGACCTTTGTTCTTACAGTAACAGGGGGCTAGATGCTTGTTTTTGTATGCTGTATGCCGTCAAGCAAAGAATCATTTATATATTTTTAAAGAGTTGTAAAAACAAACACAAAAGTTAAAAAACAAAGAATAATGTGCAACAGAAACCATATGGCCCACAGGCCTAAAATATTTACTCTCTGGTCTGTAAGATGCCAAGTCTGAATCAAATGTTTCAACTAATAGCCTCAGGGGTTTAAGAGTGGAAGATGTATCAATTATTTGGGAAAAAGGGGGTGGATATGATTTACTTATCATATTCTGAGGTATTCAAACTTAACAAACAACCAGTCACTGAAAAATCTGCCCTAAAAAATCCAATCACTGGCAATCAGAATTTAAGAAAAGGGTGCATTGAGAGGGTCTCTCAATCTCTGACCTAGAAATATTCAGGTATTGGTGTTGTTCCCATAAAGCAGGGATGCTCTCTAAATGTTTTCATAACTATAAAGGGCTATCAAGAAAACCAAGCAAGCCCAGATTTACCTTATTCAACTTCTATTTCCTGTGCTACAATCATTTATGGTAAAGAATTGTGTAGTTTATTACTACTACATCAAATAATAGTTTTTATGTTTCTGGGACTCCTTATGTTCCCTAACATTAAGGGGCACCCCTCTCTGTAGTCCTCCAGAAGTTGGATCCTTTTTATACTCTTTCCATCAGGTCTTTAAACTTTTCAGCCTGCAAAGATGAGGCTGAAAGGAAAATCTGTAGTTCGATTCTAATTATCATCCTCTACACTGATTACTTCCAATTCAATCTTTCTAAAGATGCAGCAAAACAAGAGCCTTAGGCAATGTTTTGTAAATGAAAGTATCACTACTTGCTGAAAAGAAGAAAATTTTTGCCCTTTCTGGTATCCTTCCCACTACTGTTGGCCAATTCGAGGTCACTTTAATGATCTCTAGATCAAGATCATCCACTACAGATTTTATAAGAAACTCGAGTTTGGTGTCAAATCCATCATAATCAATTACTTAAATGTAATCTAATTTTTCCCAACAATATGCAAATCCTTTTTGTAAACCGCTTATGGCTTCTTTAAGCTACTTTCTCTACCTCTTCAAAAATTAATGTCTAGATTATAAAATACAATACATTTTCACTGGAGAAAATGAGACAATACAGAAAAGTGAAAAAAAACAAGATCATCAACTAAAGACGAGCTCTGTTAGCATTTTGATTTATAGTCTGCCAGTTTAGGAGTATATATGTGTAAAGGTTTCTTATCTAAAATGAGGCTTATTTTATAATTTTTTTAAATTTAATATATTGCATGCCTTAAGTTTTATGGTTATTTGGGATTTTGAAGGAGACAGAAAATATCTAAAGCAAAAGAAAAACTGACTCCAAACTCAGATGAGGCCATTTCTTTTTTCTTCCTTTTGTCCAACAAATACTGCTGTTTAATCAGCTGTGAAAATAGAATCAAGTGTGTGACATCTGGTGATTTTTGTTAATGCAGTCTGGTGCTGCCAGCGTGACATTTTGTCACCTGTCCATGGTCTGCTATTTTTAAATTGTTCTTGTCAGCTAGCTATCTTTTAAGTATAGTGTAAAATATAAGGTTTCGAAAACTGGAAGGCATACTTGGTTTTACTGAGTTAAATGATGCTGTGGAAATCTGAGACTGTGTCCCACTTTCCCCACTGCATAAGGCCTGATAAATGGGGGTGGGAGAGGAAGGGGGCAAGGTTGGAGAATAGGGTTACATACAGTTATTCAGACTGTAAAAATCAGAAGCTCAATTCATATTCATGTTTAAGACGCTAGTTATAAAAAAACTGTCTCTACTGTTATTTAAAGTTTCAGAGTCAAACTAAACCTATACTTATATAAGTCCAAAGTAAAAACTGGAATTTTTGTTAATTCGTAATTGATTATGAGAGTCACCTCTCACTTCTGCAATACCGTTAGGAGATAGGGAACAACTGCTGTATCTTTCTCTAATCATTCCCATATGTTCTAAAAAGTCAAGTCCTTTCGAGACCTTTATATAACAGAATGTGAGTGCTGTGTTCTAGAAAACGTAAGACAATGCACATTCTACTGGATTCTATTTCCTACCAATTTTCCCAATAAAGTTTTAGAGACAATGTCTCAAAAAAACTATAAGATAAAATAATACATTAGGTAAGAATACAATAAAATGGTGCTTCAAATCCCTTTTAAGGGAAAATTATAAAAGTATGGTACTATACCATTTAAAATATGTTTCAAAGAACCACAAAGCAAAAGAAATGAGGTTCAACCGGAGGTCAAATCCTAGTTTCTTTGCATACCAGCAGTGAATAATTTTTGGTATGTTATCAATTTCTTTGTGCCTACATTTCCTCATTTCAGGCTGTACTCTAGCACAATTAAAGCCAGAAATTTCCAGAGGTATATCCAGGATTAAGTACCCTTAATCTTTTTCTTACTCTCAGGTGATTATAGAGATATGCTAAAAGGGTCACTGGACAAAATTAATGGGAGTTACCTACTTTAAAAAAAAAATCACTCAACTTCTATGTATTGTCTTCCCTTTTGTGTAGAACAAAAACAATCACTTCTTGCTAACATAGAACCTGTGCCTTAACAGTTTCTGCAATCAGCTAACTTTTATACAAGACAGACTGATATGGGCCAAAGGGAGGTAATACAAAAACAGAACTGGAGCAGTAATTCAAGTAAATAAAGAGACCGTATACTTTTCTGAATCAACTAAACGTAATGAAGGAGCACTTTTTCTAAAACAAGGTGACCTCAACATTTCAGAAATGGAGCCAATTTTCTGTAAGGCTGTGTAATGCTAAATGTTTCATCAGGCACTACCCCCAAATAGCCAGCCAAGCTTACTCCTCTGTCATAACATGCAGGCTAAATGGGATGCGAGGTAAAGCTTCATCATTGGTAGCAACTCAGGGGGGTACAGGGATGAACCTTTCCCTTACCTCTAATTCTAGCTCTCTTGATGCCAGAAATCCCCCTAATTCTCATAGCCAGGAGAAGAGTTAGCATTCCCTATGTCCACTAGAAAAGAGGACAGAGGACAACTCTTCCTACTAAGGCCTCACTCATCCTTCCCCCCCACTCCGATTCAAGAGAAGAGTTGAATAAAAGGATTTCTTACTGAAAACATTTATACAATGAAATATCACTGTGAACTTATTTTCCTCATGTTCACTTTATGTACATCATGAAGTACTTTCATTTTGCAGGAATGTAATATCCTACCTAATTATTTTTTTTACACTATTCAGATAAAAAATTTTGGAAAGCCAATAAAACTTAGAAGGATTGTTTTTCTTTCTCCCTTAGGTAGTTTTTTATAATGACAGAATGCTTATCCTTCAGTAATCACTACTTGTATCTATGGCAAAGTCACAATTTTGACAGCTTGCATTTGAAAGCCTTCAACATTTAGCTGCAGCCTAGCTGGAAGGAGTAAATACTGTGGGGACAAAAAGATTTACTTTATTACCTAGGTCAGGCAGAGGCACACCACTACCACTGCTGCGGTCTTTATGTCACCTTCACTTTATGAACTAGGTGCTTTATTTTAATGATGAAAACACTAATCTACGTAGATCAATAGCCAACTAAAGGCAGAACCAGAATTCAAACCCAGGTTTGAATGACTGCAAAGTCAAAAAGGCTGAGTTGAAATTTCATACCCTATAGAGAGAATATAAAATGTCTGGAAAAATGTTAATAAAAATAATAATCTTTGTTATCTCTAGGTAGTAAGTTTCAGGTGTTTTTTCACTTTTCTTTTGTCTTTTTACATACCATTTGAATTTCTTACAATGAGAATGCATTTTTTTCCTAAAGAAAACTGAGATCCAGAGCAAAACACCAAAACAAATAAGCACACAAAAAACCAACTGACTCTCTAACTTGAATTTACAGACTCTCAAAATAGTCTTCAAGTAAAGGAGGATATTAACGGCAGGAGGAAGAAAAGGATAAATAAGGAGCAGTGTTTTTAGACAGACTCATACAGATGCCACATAATAGGTACCCTAGCCTATCCCTTTTTCTTAAAGCTTGATTCACCTAGATATTTCCATCTTTTGACCCAGAGACCCTCTCTATGAATTTACCTTTAAAAAAAGCTACGTGTAAGAACTCGTTCATGGCAGCATTACCTTTAATGGAGAAAAAGCTAGAAGCAACCTAAGAGTCCAAAGTTAAGGTCTATCAATAAATTATAATGGCCAGATAAAAATAGTGTTTATTATGCAGGGGGAAAAAAGATACACCATCACAATGTTTCTTTTATTTTTTAAATTATCTTTCTGTTATTATAATGTGCTCCATTTTTAAAGTAAAAAATTACTGAAAATCTTTCCCTTAAAATGCTGGCATCATGATTATGTTTTTAGAAGTAATAAGGATCAAACACGTGGTGCTATAACCATATGTAACTGTCTCCCAGTTGGAAAACGGAAGCAGGAAGTTCAAACACCATAACTAGGGGACAATAACAAGGTGAGGTAACTGACCATGGTAAGTAGTTCATTCATAGGAAATCACTGTGAGTGGTATGAATTGTGAAGTTGTAACCATATTGAGACTGTAAAAATGCATATATTAAATGTGCTTCTTAGGTCACACTATATCTTAAAGTACAATTCAAAAGCCTTTCATAGATGAAACCTCACATTTGCAAGTGTACTGGAGAAATTTATGCAGAGGTACCTGGACAGATAAGAAAAAAGGGCCCCAGGGTTGGGGCCGGGGGGAGGGAGGTTTAAGAGAGAGGGGATATATATATATAAATATATATATATGTATAGTTATGACTGATTCACAGTGATGTATGGCAGAAACCAACACAACATTGTAAAGCAATTACTCTTCAATTAAAAATTTAAAAAAGGGGGGGGCACCAAAAGTGGAATAAGGTATTTACCCTGTTCCACAGTACGGTACCCTCCACGCACTTTAGCAGTGCTGCTCTCAACAGAGCATGACAGCTCCTGCTTAATCAATATTCACAAAAACTCTAGAAAATTATTTTATAGACCATAATCTAACATCTTTTCACAATCTTTTATTGCTAGAAGAATACAGACCAAGATAAGACAGACATGCATAAAGAACAAGGGCTGACTTCTTTAGAATAGGATGGGCTTACAGCTGTTCCTGGTAGAGAAGGATGACAAATGTAGCCTTAGAAGATACTAAAAACACAAAACAGTCTGTGAATATTATGTGGTTTTTTTTTTTTAACACCATTCTCACTTCTAAGTGAAATTACCATGTACCTAATCTTTACTGAAGAAAGATGTGGTAACAGTGACTAAATATAACAATGACAAAAAGAGAGGCAGTTTTTTTCCTACTTCTGAAGGCCTTAAAATATAGCTTTTCTCAAAATCTTTTATTTTCTTCACAGCCTGTTAACTACTTTCTTTTCACTAGAAATTGAGGAAAGCAGCAGAAAATCATGAGTGTGACAAGAAAATGATGAAATAGATATTTGGTGTGGCGTGAGGAAATGACTGTCACGTTCCCAGCCAGTCATATCCTATATAAGAGCCTGCAGAGAACCAGAGGGGATCAGATTCCTCACAACTCTAGATGACATAAGGGTTCACGTAAGATGAGTGTCCCTGTGGCTAACTCTTCCAGTTTTCAGATAGTTGGGCTCTCAACCCAAGTACAATGGCTATTTCCACAGAAAAATTCCATTTTAGTATTTTAAAATATCATAATGCCCCCAAGAACTCCTATAATCCATAACAAGAACTATCTGTAATTGAGTGTAATATCACCCCCTCTCCTGAATTGACATGGGCTCTAAAAATAGGAAATCCTAATATTGCTGACCTTGGGACTTTATGCCTTATATTTTACCCAAAACATTTTCCCCGTGTTTAGCCTTAAAGAATGCCAAGTGTCACTATCTGCTCTTAAAGACTGTGTAGTGATACTTCCTGCCCTAGGAAAGTGATTGTATTTTAATAAAACCCTTTTCTACAAAGTTTTCTGACTGAGCCTTTGGAGATTAAATCTCATACTTCCTTGCAGTAGACTTGGATTTAAATGAATTAATCCAGGTTCGGCCAAGGATTTCAAATACACAAAGCCCAGAAAACCTGGCTTCTGGTCTCATGCTATAAACCACGACCTCAGCTACCCAACACATGCTTCTGCCAAGACATTATGATTAAAGCAGTCAACCGTGATTATGGTAGGTAGCTGAACCCAGGTTTAAAAAAAATCAACTTTAAATACATTCCACAATGCTTTACAGAAGCAAACAAAAAGAAACAAACAAAAAAAGAAAAACAAAACACAATTAATAAAAAGCTGATTTTTGTTTAAAACACCAAGCAAGGAATGGACACATGAATATTCCTAACCTGCAAAATGATTCCTCCACATTATATCAGCGAAACTCATTGGTGGGCCACTGGGAGGGTAGTGTTTACCTTTCAGAGGCTCATGATCAGTCCTTATCATATCCATTAAGGAGTTCTCCAACGAGTGCAAGTTAAAAGTGTCATAGGGCCGACTCCGGTCCTAAAAATAAAAACAAAATAATACATAAAATTACTTCATAAAATGAATAGCCATATCATTTGCTTCTTGCCATGGATTAATGACATGAATCAAAACTCCAGGTAGTTTTAATAATACACAGTCATTCTTTTCATTAAGAACAATGACTTGACAACATGAAGTTTAATATGTTTTCATAATTAATTAAATTGTACCCTTTTCCCTAATAATTCTTTAATGTATATGCCCCCACTACTTCAGACCAATTTTCTCTCAAATGAACTGAAAAAGTAAATTCAAGAGTCAAGTGAATTGACTTTGCCTTCTACCCTTCACAATTTGCCTCTACTATCAAATGAATATCCTATTCAAATGAATAGAAATTTTTTTCCCTAGAGAAAGACACTAAGAGCTCAGTCTACAAACAGAAACATTTCCCTGAAAAATCAAAAGAAGGCTATAGTTTCAGTGTAATTAATTGAATTGGGCATCTTTAATAATTATTACTAAGGGCTTCCCTGGTGGCTCAGAGGTTAAAGCGTCTGCCTGGAATGCAGGAGACCCAGGTTCAATCCCTGAGTTGGGAAGAGCCCCTGGAAAAGGAAATGGCAACCCACTTCAGTACTCTTGCCTGGAGAATCCCATGGAGGGAGGAGTCTGGTAGGCTACAGTCCTTGGGGTCGCAAAGAGTCGGACACAACTGAGTGACTTCACTTTCTTTCCATACATAGATATACTTTATAAAAATTAAAATGTGTCCAAAGTACTAAAATTACCTTTTGAAAAACAATGCATGAAAAAACCTTTAACCCAAGGTTGTGTGTTTTCATGATGTTATAATCAACAACATTTTGAAAACAGAGAGCTAACACAAACTAAATGAAGAAAAAAACTGTTCTACTGTGTTTCATTTAAGCCCATGGGAGACCATCACCTACAAATTATTTTTAGTAGTATGAGCCTAAAAGGAAGTGTGGTTCATGGCCTAACTTAATACTATAGAACAGATTTAGTTTGCTTTTGTTGAAGAAAAGCAATACAGTCATAAACCTCAACAACCACACCAAATCAAACTACAGCAATGAGAGATTATTTTCAGGGTCCTGAAGAGTTTATCCAGCTTTGCAAATGATCACTTATCCTCCCCTTTGAGCAACAAAATAACAAAATGACCACCTAGAGGAGCAAAAAGGGATACTCTAGGTAAAAACCTCAGCTACAGTCATCATTTTCCAGCTAAGTCTTAAAATCTTGGGGAGCTGTTTCCTTCTGGTTTCTAGAAAGTGTGGCCATATACCTATCCATGGAGGTGGAAAGGAAGGTGGCATTTCCTCAGCACTGAGCATAAAGTGGGAACCCAGAGGGTAACTGAAGGAATGAATGCAGTTAAGTTTGGCTGCAGGACTCAAGAAGAGCCCTAAACTGAGAACCAGAAGCAAAAGTGCTTGAACAACTACAATCAAAGAAGGGCTTCTGGACATCATTATCTACCTCTCCAGTCTGTGCTTGAAATTTCTTCCTTTATACAAATGAGGGGATTGAACTAGATTATTTATAACATCCCTTCCAATCCAATACTTGTTTTTAGCTCACACATGAAGAAGGGCACAGATGTCTTTAAATTCACACATGAGGTAGAGGGCACAGATATTTTCAGATGCTACAGAGAGAAATTTCTTTCTCACAAACCTTTAATGACAAGCTGAGGGCCAGACCCTGGTGATTCAGAGATGAATGTTATAACCTAGTCCCTGTTTGCAAGTAACTAGTAGAGGGAGACATAACCAGTTAAAATAAGAGTATGACAGGTGTTTTAACAAAGGAATGTAAACAGTACAATGAAAACTAAGTCACATCTATTTCTTAAAGAACATACAGGGGCTTCCCTAGCAGTCCAGTGGTTAAGACTCTGTGCTTACAATGCAGGAGAGATGGGTTCGATCCCTGGCCAGGAAACAGATCCCCCATGCCATGCAGTGCAGTCAAGAAAAAAAAAAAAAACAGACGTATATTTGTGTGTGTATAATTCTTTTTCAAATCACATTCTATAAAATCGTGTCTTAAATCTGGACCTGTTATTTAACCAGCAATTAGGCTTGTCTTCATTTATTCTTGAAGTCTTCAGTATTCTCAGTGGCAAAATGGGATCCTGGGAAGATTAGGGTGAAAGAAGTTAAGTATTCATTTTACTCACATTGTATCTGTCAAAGAGCTAGCACTCATCATTTCTTTGCCTTTTAATAATTTTATTTACCTATTCACTTTTGGCTGTGCTAGGTCTTTGCTGCTGCATGGGCTCTTCTCTAGTTGCACAGTCGCAGAGAGTGGGGGCTACTTTCTAGTTGCAGTGGCTTCTCTTGAGAAGGACAGACTCTAGGGGACTCGGGCTTCAACAGCTGTGGCTTGTTAGCTCAGTTAGTTGCAGCTCCCAGGCTCCAGAGTACAGGCTCAACAGTTGCAGTGTACGGGTTTGGTTTCTCCACCAAGAGGTAGATCTTAGTGGAGATCTTCCCAAATCAGGGATCAAACCACTGTCTTCTGCATTGACAAGCTGATTCTTTACCACTGAGCCACCAGGGAAGTCCAACATTTCTTTCTTTACTGCTGCCCTCCCACCCTTCTCTGCCTACACTCCATTTTTTTCCTTTTTAACACTCAGCAATTACTTGTGCACTCATGGATAAAAAAGAGTCATGAAATGCTTTCTTTGGTTCTCCACTTTGGTCCCTATATAATTTAAGAAGGTCCCTTCTTTTGCCTTTAGAATCTTGCTACTGATTACTTGTTTTGCTTTGGGTTCAAGTTATCAGTGGAAACTCCAACTATTTATGGAGTAGAGCTTAATTTTCAGAAATGCAAGCTTATCTGTACCAAAATAATAAGTATCATATTCTTTGCCCAAAGCAAGAAGTAAAAAAATATGCTGAGGAGTAGTCAAAAGGACAGACTATTTCTGGCACTGACAATCCCAGATTGTGTCTAAGAGCCTTCTATCATATGTATCCACACTTCTAACTAGAACCCTGCAGATGTGGGACTACTTCCAAAAAGGCTGATGAGGTGAAGGAACTATTTTTTTAAAATGGCTGTTTGAAGGCATTTTAGAATCTTTCCAGCCAGGACAGTGTTTTTGTTTTTTTTTTTTTTTCATTTAATTCTTCATATGATCCTTCAAGGTAGATAACATTCATTTTACACAAGGAAGGTAAGGTTCAGATAAGATTCAAACCTGGATCTGAGCTCCAAACCAATACATAAGAAGTATAAAAACAGGTCCAAAGAAGTTGATCTAAGCTATATGGGATGGTAAATGAAAGTTCTACAGAAGCATAGCATTGCATCTAATTACCAAGGAAATCACCTTCCTGGCAAGGCGGCAGTGAGTTTCTGTCAGAGGACTATCAGATATTAGATGACTGCCTGTCAGAAAAATTGCAGCAGACATTTGGAGAAGGATTCACATATCTAAAATTGTTCCCAACCTGTCATATGGTTAAAATCACATGTAGAATGGTTAAAATGCAGGTTCCTAGGCTCTGGCTAAAAGCAACTTAATTATAATTTAAAAAGAAATGAATAGGACTTTGCTGGTGGGTACAGTGGATAAGAATCTGCCTGCCAATGCAGGGGACATAGGCTTGATCCCTGGTCCAGGAATATGCTACATGCCACGGAGCAACTAAGCCCAAGCGCCATAACTACTGACCTTGCACTCCAGAGACTGTGAGCCATAACTACTGAGTTCAGCGTACAACTACTGAAGCCTGTGTGCCTAGAACCTGAGCTCCACAACAAGAGAAGCCATCACAATGAGAAGCCCAGGCACCACAACAAAGAATAGCCCCTGCTCGCCACAACCAGAGAAAGCCCGAGCACAGCAACGAAGACACAGAGCAATCAAAAATAAACAATTTTTTAAAAAAAGAAATTAAATGTCCTAGTTATTCTTATGACTGGCTAGATTTGAAAGCCAGACTGGATGACTCTTCAAGTTAAGACTGTATACCCGTGAGTCTGATCACTTAAATGGGACAGTAAAGTAAGGGGAGAGACTAGACAACAGCAATAAACCAGCTGGGTCACTTTGACAAGGGTCAGCTTTGTAGTCTCCTAATTGATTGTGGGTGAGAGAAGCAGTTGGTGGCCTAGTTTTTAAAAGAACAGACTTTGAAATCAGACGTCTGATTTTCAGATTCTGGCTCTGCCACTTGCTGGCATGTCATTCTGAACAAGTCTAAGCCTTGATCATCTACACTTATAAAACGGCAGTGAAAAGAAATCTCTTTTTATGGCTGTTTTCAGTACTAGATGGCAAAGTACAACAAGGTATCTGTACCTCGTTGTACTAATACTGAAATCTGTACTAATATTGGAATATTAGTGCGCAACAGATGAAACAAGTGAAATGCACAGTGGAATCTGCATCGGCTTCTTAACTGAACAAATGTCAATAAGTGCTGAGAGACTTACTTTCTTACTAAAATTAATTCTGTCTATGCCTCATCAATTTATATTTACCTACGATTCACCCTTCTTAGTTTTATAAGTAGTAAATGTTGTTGAATTAACTGATTAACCAGGAACAAAAAAGATAGAAAAACTAAAAAATGTGAATTGAAATTCATCAGAAATTATGCACACAGAAAATCAGACCACAATTTATCATTTAACAACACAGGTGACAAATGGCAAATAATCACATAGTCTTTTTTCCCATTAGTTCTGTTTCCAGGTATAGGGAGTAACAAATTGGGAAAACACCTTTTAAAGCTTGCTTTTAACAAGCAAGCATATCAGGATGTATTAGTACATATATAAATAATGTTTCCCATTACTGACTCTTTTGTCCAGAGATAAGGAAGGACAGGTGTTATCAGTTAGATGTACACAGAGGCAGCCCACCCTCACTATATAGTTCATGAGGCCTGCTTTGCCTCTTCCCCTAGCTTGACTTAATGTTAATACACTTACCAAGTACTTAATATGTGCCTGACACCGTTCTAAAAATGCTAATGTCTTCCCTCACAACTCTGTGAGGTAGGTAGCTTTTACCCCATTTTATAAATTAAGCAATTAAATCTTGGAGACAGAAGTAGCTGGCTCAAGGTAACTAGGCAGAACCAGGACTCCCTGTACTGCTTCCCTGACTTCCTCCTACTCCTTCCACCTTAAATCTTTTTCACAAACACCCACCTCAACCTAACCCTGACACAGTCACAGAGAGGACTCTTTGATCCCACCCTCCCACACAGGCAACCTAACCCTCACTTGCCCTTGGTCAGTGACCCTGGTTCTACTGAAAACTAGTTAAATTCAAGAGGAAGTTTGATCTACCCTCCAGGACAGCTTCAGGTAAGCCTCTCCCAGCCCTATTTCATTTACTTGCCTTTTTCTTGGGAGAGAAATCCAGGACCCTTTCCAAACCTTTCTGGCTTATCCCCAGACATTTCCTCTCCTAGAGATACAAAGTCAAAGCTGCAAGGGGCCAAGAGAGCATTTAGGGAAAAAAAAAAAAAAAGCAGCTCTGGAACCACATGATAAAATTAATCATGGTTATATAACTATTCAAAGTCACAAAGCTAGTCAGAAATCAGGATGTGAACCCAGATACGTGACTTTCAAGTTCACACCAGTAATGCTCCAATGCTCTATACTGATCAGTTGCCATGAGTCCCGTGAACAACGGGAGCTTGGCTGGGAGCAATGGGGCAGAGACAAGATCAAAAATTAAAAGGAGGACAGGTGTCTGAAACGGTTAGCAAAGGATAAATGGGGTTGTGAAATGATATCAAAGAAAGAGGAGGAATTTCTGAAGAAGGTGTTTCTATTTATCATAGGGCTCCAGCATACGTAGGATAAAATATTTCAAGGTTAAGGGCATTCAACCCATGAGCAAGAACCCACAAAACTAGCCATTTCTGAATTTCTACCATACTGCTTTTATTATCTAATCAGTTTACATTATTTGAAACTATCTCAATTCCCTGTCCTATACTATAAACACTGTTTAAGGGAAATGAATACACTTTACCTATTTTTAAATGGATATTTAATTACATAATTAAAAATATGAATATATTCTTCTAAAACACACACACACACATTATAGAAAAAGCAAAAACTGCCAATCCTCCTGCCTTTTTTTGCACTAAGACCATTACATACTTCCGGCAAATATTCTTTCAGATTTTTAAAAATATACACACATACATACATAGAAAACATATATTATTTTGCTATTTTTTGCTAAATGTGAAAATATGCATGCTGTCTTGCTATTTGCTTTCTTTGATCAATATTGTGTTTCTGAGATGTTGTGTAGTCGCTCAGTCATGTCAGACTCTTTGTGATCCCACGAACTGCAACATGCCAGGCTTCCTGTGCATCACCAACTCCCAGAGCTTGCTCAAACTCATGTCCATTGAGTCGGTGATGCCATCCAAAAATCTCATCCTCTGTCATCCCCTTCTCTTCCTGCCTTCAATCTTTCCCAGCATCAAGGTCTTTTCCAAGGAGTCAGTTCTTCATATCAGGTGGCCAAAGTATTAGAGCTTCAGCATCAGTCCTTCCAATGAATATTCAGGACTGATTTCCTTTAGGACTGACTGGTTTGATCTCCCTGCAGTCCAAGGGACTTTCAAGAGTCTTCTCTAGCACCACAGTTCGAAAGCATCAATTCTTTTGCTCTCAACCTTCTTTATGGTCCAACTCTTGCATCCATACATGACTACTGGAAAAACCACAGCCTTGACTAGATGGATCTTGGCTACTTTGGCACAATAGTTTCCTGACCCCTGGTTTCTATGAAGGACACCACTACTAATGAAACATAAGGATCTATGGAATCTGACAGCTCTGAGTAAAAATCCAAGAGGCAATATATGCTAAAGATCAGCATGTAGTAATCTCAAGCATAGAATATGCTTAAGAGTACCAGAAAGAATGAACAGAACATTTCATAACAGATATTAGGTGGGACAGGAAACAATTAGATGAGTAGTAATATAAAATTTCTGTTTATCACAAAGTAGAAGTCTAGGAATTTATAGTTCTAAACCAATACTGCTGTTATTTGCCAGAACATATCAAAAGCAGGAGGTCCCTATATCAAACTGAACTTTACTATAGTACCAAGCTGCTTGATAAACAAAAGATTACAACCTTTCTCACATAAAGGAAAATCAATGTCACTAAGCTATGGGGAAGAGAAAAAAAATAACTTTTCAAATGTAGATTTTCATCTCATCTTCAGTAGGTATCAAGTCCTTCAGTCAATTCTAACCATCCCAAATGAGATTGTCATATTTGCAGCCCTCTGGAAAACATGATTGTAGACTCTCCCCCGGTCACTCAATAGCAAGCAGATGCGCCTTTTATTCAACCTGAAGTCCTTGTAAAGTTGAGATCTCTCTCACTTTCTTACCTTCAGAAAAAAATAATTGACCCCAGCACCTGCCATGAATTTTAAAATTCTTTAACATTATTGTCAAATCAATTCTCCATGCAAGAAATTCTCAAGAACCTGCAACACAGCCGTACATAAAGAAATCAAAGTTTTCTCATCCTTTTCTTCGTAAGGATGACCAATTCCAACCACTCAAACTTTTCATCAGATCATATTTTTTCCTTGCTGTACAACAGCAAAAGAATAGTTTGACCTGCTCTGAGAGATGCTCAAAAACGAGATGAGTGTGACAACTTGTGGGACAACCCAGGAGTTTCACCTCATCTCATCCTGTTCCCTGCCACCCCAATCTTTCTGCACAGCTCTCCTCACTGGTTTGCCACAAGATGCAGTAAGAGGCCCAGTTTATCAGACACAGGGAAACATGGCTCTTAGAATGTTATTCACCATAAATGACATTCACTTTGAGGCCAGATCTAGCTGGGTAAATACTGGCGGGGTCAACCGGACAAAAAGTACAAATGCTTGTTGCTACCACTTCTGACTGTGGTAAACAGCTCAGAGCTAAGTACATAAGCACTTTTAAAAAGCGTGATTATACAATTTAGCAGTATGCTAGGTAAAAGGCAGAAAGTCAGACCTAGGAAGGACACAGAAAGGGAAAGTGGTAACTAGAGAGGTTAGAAGAGCAGGGTCCAAGGAACTCTGAAAATTGAAGTTCCCCTTTTCCTAGTTATTGTGCATATGTGACTAGCTGGTGTTGTCCCAAAACTGTCAGGTAGCAGAATATCATCCCAAGTAGCTGATTATTAGACATAACATAAGGGAAGCTTGACCTTCACAACCAAAACCTATCTTAGAATATTATGCAAAGGTACATATATTCTCTATATTGTTTTCTTGTTACTGACCATAAATGTCAGAATCCATCCACAAAACTGACAATTTCCAGGTATTGTTGGATTCTACTGGTGTTCCCAACACCAAAATCCTAAAACTCCAGATAATCAACACTAATGCTTGTTATCCTCAATAAACTGTAACTTCCATGGGAGCAGAGATATACCTTATTTCTCCATATTTTCACCACCCACTAGAGGCCCTGGCATATAACAGGCATTCACTAAGCTACTGCTTTACATTTAAATCATCCTCCCAATGGCTTCATACTGCAAGATTTTCATTTAAAACTAACAAAGAATCACATACCTATTAGAGAGGCTAAAACCCAAACAAATAAACAAAACATCCTGACAATTCCAAATGCTGACTAGGACATGGAACAACTCTCATAAATTGCTGGTGGGAATGCAAAATGGTACTGCCACTTTGGAAAAACAATTTGGAAACAAAAACACATGTCCATACAAAAATCTGTACATAAATGCTCACAAAACTTTATAAAACAACTTAACTTACAATTTCCAAAAACTGGAAACTATGCAAATACCCACCAAGTGGAATATTATTCAGCAACAAAAAAATGAAATACTGATGCTCTCTAACATGGGCAAACCTTAAAAATACTATGATGAGTGAAAGAAGCCAGTCACGAAGAATCACGTATAATTCCAATTATCGAAGATGTCCAAAACAGGTAAATTATCCAGAGAGAGAAAAGTAGACTTGTTATAGCCTAGGGCTAGGACAGTCAGGAGGGAAATGGGGAGTGACTGCTCTTGGGTACAGGTTTCTTTTGGCCATGACGAAAATGTTCTAAAATTAGATAGTAATGACTGACACACAATTTAGTAAATATACTCAAAGGATGAATGAATTTCTTGGTTTATGAATTATATCTCAATACTACTATTATAAAAAAAAGAAAAAAGCTTTCCTAAGATTTGAATAAGAATTATGATACTGCCTGAAAATCATCTAGTTTAGTCACAGCACATAAGTCCTAACAATTTCTTGAGCTATGACTGAAGAAGGCAAAGTATGTTCCATTCAGGAGTCACTGAAGGATCCAGGTAATGAAATCTAAATCACACAGTAATGAAATTCAAAAGGCAACACTGCTGCTGCTAAGTCGCTTCAGTCGTATCCGACTCTGTCTGACGCCATAGACTGCAGCCCACCAGGCTCCCCCGTCCCTGGGATTCTCCCTCCAGGCAAGAACACTGGAGTGGGTTGCCATTTCCTTCTCCAATGCGTGAAAGTGAAAAGTGAAAGTGAAGTCGCTCAGTCGTGTCCGACTCTTAGCGACCCCATGGACTGCAGCCTACCAGGCTCCTCTGTCCATGAGATTTTCCAGGCAGTACTGGAGTGGAAAAGTACTGGAGTGGGTTGCCATTGCCTTCTCTGAAAGGCAACCCTCCTGCCAGTCATATAACTAATGCCATCCGTTGTCACAGTATGTATCATTTCTATTTCATTTTTTGGCTGTACTTTGTGGCATGTGGGATCTTAGTTCCCCGGCGAGGGATCAAATCAAACCCATGCCCACTGCAGTGGAAGTGTGGAGTTTTAACCACTGGACTGCTAGGTAAGTCCCTTCATTTCTGTTATAACGATGTCTTTAATGTTCCTCTGGAAACCCTCAAGCAGTTGCTGACCATATTACCCACAAACAGCACCTTTTCATGTCTCCTATTGGTTTCTGACAAGTTTTTTTCTTTTTTAATCCCAGAGATTTCAGTCTTATACTGATAGTACCATGACTTTCAGAGACCCAGCTGATCCCATTCACAACCTTTTAAGAATGATATGCTCCAGTAGCTACCTAAAAGCACTACTAAGCCATAAAATATATCTTAATTCATAAACACCAAAACATGCTCTGCTGCTGTTCAACTGTTTGGCTCCAACAGTTAGGTGAGGTGACAGCAGAATTTGCAGATTCACCAGAATCTGACAGGGGCCGCGACGCAAATGCTTCTGCTCTGGCCCCTTGTTATCCTTTGATCCCTGTATTTAAAAACTGGTCAGCAAAATACAGCTGCTTTAATGCAAATAGTCTTATGGCAAAGAAAACAATAAAGCAACAACTCTGCCAGTTTGGGCTAGCACCTGTTTAGGGTTCTTCTCCCCTTCAGAAACCAACAGATGATGCCGTGCCCAGCGTCCACGTAGATTAAGAGCTATGGACTCTAGCTTTTTGCTGTCACTCCCCGGTCACCACTGGAGATGTCACCAATGTTCTGTGTGTTTATTTTTAAGCAGGGAACCTGGTGAGTACCAAGAAAATTCACCCCATATTGATGGACTGGAACCAAAGGAAGAGAAGCGCATTATGTTTTCTGTTTCCAAACCCCTCTCTTCTAATGGAAGGAGGGAAAAACAACCCCCACCAAACCGTGCTTCTCCAGTTTACTGTACAATCTCATCCGAGTCCAGATGAGAGCAATAATAAAAACAAATTAAGTAACAACAAATATAATAGGATAAGTATAGTTAAAAGCTCTGTCTTAACCATTTTTAAAGCTGTATTCTTTTTTAATTTGAACAGGCTTGCTGCTGCTGCTGCTAAGTCACTTCAGTCGTGTCCAACTCTGTGCGACCCCATAGACGGCAGCCCACCAGGCTCCCCCGTCCCTGGGATTCTCCAGGCAAGAACACTGGACTGGGTTGCCATTGCCTTCTCCAATTGAACAGGCTTACTCCCCCTTTATGATCACTGGCTCTGACATAAAACAATGCTGATTTACAAAAATAGCTTCCAATTTATCTCTAGAGAGAGGGAAATGGGTGGGTATACTGGTTTTCATTACAAGTCTTGTAGAATTTATTAGGTCACAGCAACCATATAATGGATAATTAGTATGTGCCAGACCCTGTACTCAGTACTTTACTTGGGTTATTTTATTTAATCTTTACAATTTTCCTATGAGGTAGATATTATAATCTCTATTTTACAGACGAGGAAACTAAATCTTAAATTCAGTTCTCAATACAAATCAGGTGTCCTTGGAGAAGGCGTACCACACACAAAAAATTATTTGTTATGTAAGAATTCCAGGAAGAAAAGAACATCTATAAATCCTCAGCCTAATCTTCCATTTAAATGTTATCACATTTAACATGAAATTGTTAAAGTATCTAAAATGCAAAGCATCTACATTTATTAAAATATTTGGTATTTGGAAGGTTAAAAAAAAGTTTAGTTCAAAATGAAACCCGTATCATTCTTGTAATGCTATTCTAAGGTACTTTAGAGATTATACAGTAAAATGCAATAATTTAGATTAAGGGAAGTTCGGTCAGAATTTCCAAAATATCTACATCACAGAATATTTTTTAGAAGAACAGCTTTATCACTTTCAAATGTCAGTGCTAACAAGATTTTGCCAAGTGTGCTGAGGGCTGTTTTTCTACATTTATTCCACATACACTTATTAAAAACTTTAATATGTCAAGCATTAAAGATTAAGAAGTTAAGTGAGGCACAGCCTGTCCACAAGAAGCCAGCTGTCTCGCTTATAGATAATTACAATATAATGAGGTAAGCACAATGACAGAGCTATGTGCTTGGAATTATGGGAGCACAAATGACAGAGACATCAAAAATGTTTCCAGAAAAAGAAGGCCAGAGGCACAGAGGCTTGCATAGACACCTGGGTCCAACTTCCTCAAGAAATCTGGAAGGACCCAAAGAGATTCCTCAAAGGAAATATATGGTATGGGCTATAAACAGATAAGACTCATTTGTAAATACTATTAACAATAAGGATATAGCTTAGGAAACCATTTCTCCAGGACAGTATCAGGTTAATTTGTATGTGAATGTGCCCAACTTCAGAATAATATTCTACCACAAAGGAGTCCAAGTTTATTCTAAAGACTATGTTTTTGTGGCCTTAAATCTTTCCCCTGGTATTCAACTTTGGGGATCTGGAAGAAAGTATTACCTTTATCTGTTAAGTCAGATATGCAAATATTTATTCACTAGCATCCTAAAGCAACAAGTAATCTGATTTCCTCCTGTTACCTTTTATTTACAGAGTACTTTACATCTCTGAAAGCATTTTCCCACACCTCAGCTCATCTGAACCTCATTAGGGTGTTCTTTTGAGACTTACTTAGCATGCCCAGTTCCACTTCAACGTATCCCAGAACGTTGTCGTCTTATTAAACCAGCAACAGGGCTAACAAAAACTCCTGGAATTAAATACTAGCAGAACTGATCAAAACTGGCTCTGTGCCCAGGACTGTTTTAAGCACTTTACATGTTTCCTCTCATTTTTTTCTCATAAGAGAAAGAATCTATGGAGATCAATACTATTACCCTGTTTTACTAGAAACTGAGGCAAAAAGACATCAAACAGAAAGTGTCTTAGATAGGAGTCAAACCCAGGCAATTCTAAGCTTTAAAACCATGTGCTCTTCTGTATCTAAGTGGGTAATCACTCCTAGTTAATATTTTTCATTTCTGTTATTATCTAGCCATTATTTTTCTATCATTCCTGGTGTGGAGGGATATATGTATGAAAAAGAGCTGTACCTTTTTATATTATTGTTTCTTATTCATCAAGCTGAATCCTATAGGAACAAGAGAAAGCAAAAATATGAATAATTCTAAAGTGATTTTTTTTTCTGTCTATAATTTTCAATCTTTCCCACACCTATTAGATGACTGAAAAAACCCTAATGTTTTACTTCAACTTGTGTTTCAAACACTACTTTGAGGGAAGTGTTTACGTTTAAGTGAAAATTTTTCACTTAACTTGCTTTTTAAAAGTAATTAAAGTAGGACCTTGTTTTGAGGTGAAGACATTTGGAGAGTCTTAAATTGACTCAATTCACAAAAATTAATTTTATTTCCAAAATCTTGTGGGAATTTGACAGCCTAACAACTGAGATACCAAAGCAAAAAAAATTTACATGTAGACATAAATAAATACACAACCACAAATACGTTTGTGTATATATACATATTCTTTCCATGAACTCTACTGTCACTAGAATATAATATAGCTTCTGGAGACAAGAAAGAACAAGCAAGTGGACTGGCTGTTCTGATTATCCTCATTCAATGAGACTATGAGGTGTGTATAGTATTTCAAAAGGAAAGACTCAAAAGACGGATTTCAAGGCACAAGTTGAGAAAGGAAAAAAGAAAGAAAAGCCAAGAAGAACTAAAAAGGAAAAAGCAGAAAGAACTCACTATTGGTACACCCACATACAAAAGATAATCAGTCTTGGGAATTCCCTGGGGGTTCAGTGGTTAGGACTCAGCACTTTCACTGCCATGGCCTAGGTTCAATCCCTGGTCAAGACACTAAGGTCTCACAAGCCTGAGGCAGGGCCAAAAAGAAAGAAAATCAGTCTTTTCATTGGGATGACCAATGGCAGCCAGAATGATAACACTGCTGCTCTGTAGATAGGCAAAAGTAAAAATTTGTAAATCACAGCACATTGAAAAGCACTCAGATTTCAATAGAAATGGCAAGCTACTTAACCTCCCTGTGAATCACTTTCCTCATATGAAAAATGAAGATAACAATAACACCTACCTTACATGGATGCTATGAACATATTGGCAAAGCACTTAGTAGACTATGCAACTGAATGCAGCACCAGGCAAATGTGAAATAAACAAATGAATACTATTTGTCTCTATCATCACCTAGGGAAGTGAAGGTGTCATATAGCATGGTATGGCAATTCAGAATGAACCTTAATTCCTTTTTCATGAAGTAATGATGAACTCAGGTAAAAGTAAGGCATGATTTACAGGCTGCAAACTATGGAACTGTGAAAGAGGCAAGTGGCAAATAAATTGCATTCAAGTGGAACTGAATACATATACATACATCTCTCTCTATATGAATGTGCGTGTGCTGTCACTTTAGCAGTGTCTGACTCTTTGCGACCCTACGGACTGTAGACCCCCAGGCTCCTCTGTCTTTGGGATCATCCAGGTAAGAATACTGGAGTGAGTTGCTATGTCCTCTTCCAGGGAATCTTCCCTGACCCAGGGATTGAATCCGAGTCTCTTATGTCTCCTGCATTAGCAGGTGGGTTCTTTACCGCTAATGTCATCTGGGAAGCCCCCTCTCTCTATATATATATGGCACATGAAAAACCTACAGTAATTATTTTGAAATAATAGAAGACAGGGAAACTGTTGGAGATCAAAAGAAAGGAGGGAAAATATTATGTATACACATACCCACATACAGTCCTCCCCTCACACACACACACTCTTTGACTAAGACCTAAACTACTAAACAATCTATAGTCACTTGGAAAAATCGTAGATATGAATAAAACCTCAAGATATACAGTGCTTCCAAAACTACTTTTCATTTGAATAATTTTATAATTTTGTTGACAAATCATCTATCATATATTAAAACTATTTCATTCAAAATGTAAACATAAAAGCTCAAAGATAATATCTACAAATATTTTTAGTGATAACAAGAATGCATGTAAAATGTTTTTGTCAACTGTGAAGAAAGCACCACATAAAATTAATAGAAACAGTGTCAGTACAATATATGCATTTAGTAATTTCTGGGAAATATTTGTTGTTCAAAATACTCACTAGCTTTAGAAAATCTGATGAAACATTCGACCTGATGGAAACAGAGACTAAGCCTAGTAGACAGTCTGTCAAGCATATTAAAAACCTCTTATATTTTCTTTGTAGATTATATATTGTATCTCTCTATATGTTGTTTTAATGATGGCATGCTAATGGAAACCATAGATTTATGCATCAAAGTAAGAAATAAAATAGAACTCACAAGTTATAAAACTATATAAAATTTTTACTTTATCTACTTAAAAAAATTCTAACATGTAGTGGAACTAAACGCAATTTTGTTCTGTATTTTCCAAGTCTCCTGTAAATGTGTTATCATATTTTTGTAATTAAAAAAAAAAAGAGAAAGAAAATAAAAACAACAGGTGCCCTGGCGGGGGGCGGTGGGGGGGGGGGGACTATACTATGATTTGTAGTACAGACATACTGTGCCAAATCATGACATAAAGCACAAACTAAGACAAAATTGCTTTAAACATCCATTCACTCAGACCCATTTGTTCTAACACTATATATTTACAATATGGTAGCCTCAACCCACATCAGTCTAGAGTGACTAAAATGTTGCTAGAACAAATTGAGATGTGTTGTAGGTGTAAAAGCACATCCTATATTTTGCAACATAGTATGAAAAGAACAATGTAAAATACATTGTTAGTAATTCTTATATTGGTTACATGTTGAAATGATATTTTGGATATAGCAGGTTAAAAACAATATATTACTAAAATTAATGTCACTTGTTTCTTTTTACTTTTTAAATATGCTACTAGAAAACTGAAAATTATTCTATGTGCCTTGCAGTCCATTTCTTTGGGCAGTGCAGCTACAGACAGATTTAATGACAACTCAGCTTGAATTCCTATATTCCAAAGTTAAAATCACTGACTATTCCAGAAATTAGACTAGTTTACAAATTTAACCAATCCCTGCCCAAACTATGCTAATTTCTGACCTAAAACCACCCTATGACTAACCTCAGTCAGTCAGTTCAGTCGCTCAGTCATGTCCAACTCTTTGCGACCCCATGGACTACAGCACGCCAGGCTTCCCTTCCATCACCAACTCCTGGAGCATACTCAAACTCATGTCCATAGAGTCCATGGTGCCACCCAACTATCTCATCCTCTGTCATCCCCTTCTCCTCTCACCTTCAATCTTTCCCAGCATCAGGGTCTTTTCTAAGGAGTCAGTTCTTTTGATCAGGTGGCCAAAGTATTGGAGTTTCAGCTTCAACATCAGTCCTTCCAGTGAATATTCATGACTGATTTCCTTTAGGATGGACTGGTTGGATCTTCTTGCAGTGCAAGGGACTCTCAAGAGTCTTCCCCAACACCACAGTTCAAAAGCATCAATTCTTTGGCACTCAGTTTTCTTTATAGTCCAACTTTCATATCCACACATGACTACTGGAAAAACCATAGCTTTGACTAGACGGACCTTTGTTGGCAAAGTAATGTCTCTGTTTTTTAATATGCTGTCTAGGTTGGTTATAGCTTTTCTTCCAAGGAGCAAGTGACTGCATGGCTGCAGTCACCACCTGCAGTGATTTTGGAGCCCACAAAAATAAAGCCTCTCACCATTTCTATTGTTTCCCCATCTATTTGCCATGAAGTGATGGGACTGGATGCCATGATCTTAAGTTTTCTGAATGCTGAGTTTTAAGACAACTTTTTCACTCTTCTCTTCCACTTTCATCAAGAGGCTCTCTAGTTCTTCTTCGCTTTCTGCCATAAGGGTGGTGTCATCCGCATAACTGAGGTTATTGAACTAACCTCAGCCTCCAAAATTTACTTATGTACACTAACTCCCCCACTTTTAAGACAGTCATGAGACTGTCAAGATGGTGCTGACTCAGCAAGTTTAGAAAACCTGGCTTTGTATGATCAACTGGTTTCCCTGGTGGTCTCTATACGTGGCGTTAACAAAGTCAATGAAGTAAGAGTTGTAAAATGCAATAAGTCATACTGAGGAGGTGTAACAGAACAGTCAGAAAAAAGTATTCATATATAGGTTGTTCTGTCTAGTGATTTAAATTATCTAAATTGAAACCCACACTTGTAGCCATCTACCTTCTTCTGGAAAAGTGAAAGAGCAGATCACATGGGCACCAAAGTTCCTGCTACAGGGTAGGAGCATGTAACATTAAATTAGACAACAGGTATACTGTATCAGTTTCACTGAGGTTTCTGAGTTTTATAAAAAGGCTGGAAACATCATCTAAATTTTCAGACTGTAGAATCCTTACTATTTTCTTGTTTTGTACCCAACTCCTGACAATTTAGAGTAGAAATGAGTGGAATTTTAAGGAAGAAACAAATGTGGCCATCTATACTACTTTTCTTTCAGTCTTGGTAGTTTAGTCACTACGTCACGTCTGACTTTTTTGCAACCCCACTGGATTGTCGCCTGCCAGGCCCTTCTGGCCATGTGATGTCCCATGCAAGAGTACTGGAGTGGACTGCCATTTCCTTCTAGATAGGATCTTCCTGACCCAAGGGTCTCCTGCACTGCAGGTGGATACTTCATCGACTGAACCGCCAGGAAAACCCTCTCAGTCTTAGAACTCAGTAAAACACCAATTTAAAGTCCAAAGGCCAGGGTAAACCCCCAGTCTAGAGCTGATTATAAGGTGGCAAGTTAGTTGACATCCACCAAGTTTGCCCAGTACAGAGTGAATTACGTAGTGAATTACATTGTGCCATTTTGATTCCTTTCAATGGCGACATTTAAACTCCAGAATTATAGCCACTTAAATAAGCCGTATTTATGAAAAGCTAAATACACCCTCAAATCACTAAACAGAAAACCATACATAAGACTCAATTTCCAACTTTTCACCATTGCACACATATTAATCTCAAGTAACACATTCCCACATTCCCACTGCAAAATAATCATCCATTCCACCCAAGTTTAACTATTTTCTTCTGAGGAAACTTCCTCAGAGTTCTCCACATCAGCAAATTAGAAGATTTTCTTAATAAATACAGACATCAGATACCCTCCAAATTCTATGGCAACCTAACTACAGAAAATCAGAATAAAAATCTTAACTTGGGAACTATGCATTTATGACAAAAATACATTTACTTGATTTATCAATACGATGAACAACAATCAATCTTGCAACTTTGGCAGTTTTACTTTCACTTTCAACAAGTTTCTTATTTCCCCACTCTCAATGAATACTCAAATCAAATCCATATTAACAAATGAAGAATGATTAAGAATGACCACTGAGAAAACAGTATTCCAAAACCAAAGAGAAAATTTTACTTTTATTTTAGATCACTAATACCACTTCATAATTAAATGGTCTATTAAAAATGTCTCCACAGAGTGTGTGTCTATATGTGTACACACATATGTAAAAGGGAGAGATGTGTTCAAAAAACTCAAAAAATTACAAGCAGAGACTCTGTTTTCCAGCCTGCCTTCAAGTCTACAATCTACAGTGAGCCAACATAAATTGCTGAACATCTAAGACAAACCTTTTGTGAATTCTGTGAAGAGCAACAGAAGGTGTTATAGGGAACACTATAGCATGAAGAGACACCCTCATTCACTGCCAGGACCTGACCTTACATCAGTTCTGCATCTTCACTTTTAATTCCATGCCTGCTGCTCATCTTTACTTGAACAGCCCTTTAGTAACATAACACTCACCCTATTTGGGGACAGGAATTCAAGAAGTGAAAATATCCCTGTTGGGAGTTTAAGAAGAAAACAGGCAAACAGCAATTTTTATTTCTTAAGCTTCAAATGATAAAATTCAGACAGAAGGTGGCAAAATTCTGCAAGTGCCAAAGAGAAGGGGGGAAGACCATGCTCTTCCTCAGTCCTTTAAATGGATAGGGACCTCTCTAGAGAAGGCTGTAGAAAATATACTGTCACCACATTTTACCTGGGGTAAAGCCATGAAGGGAAAGAGAAAGATGAGGAGAGAAAAGCCTAAAGTAGATACTGTTTTAAGCATAACAGCTTAGAAGAATCTTGTACTCCAATTCCTCAACCCCATCCATCAGCACTCCTGACACACCTCCCTTTGTAAGGTTTCTCAGTTATACCTCCCTTGTTGTTGAACTGGTTTTCATCTGATTCTTGGCCTGGGTAGTAGTCATAATAGAGCTCACCTTGGATTATTTGTGAAATGATTCATTAGTGTTATTTGAATTTTTTTTACAGATTGATATTTCAGAATAAACAGTGGGGAAAAACTCAGTTCAGTTCAGTCGCTCAGTCATGTCCGACTCTTTACAACCCCGTGGACTGCAGCACGCCAGGCCTCCCTGTCCTTCACCATCTCCCAGAGCTTGCTCAAACTCATGTCCATTAAGTCAGTGATACCATCCAACCATCTTGTTCTCTGTCATCCCCTTCTCCTGCCTTCAATCTTTCCCATCATCAGGGTCTTTTTCAATGAGTCGGATCTTCATATCAGGTGGCCAAACTATTGGAGCTTCAGCATCAGTCCTTCCAATGAATATTCAGGACCGATTTCCTTTAGGACTGACTGGTTTGATCTCATTGCAGTCCAAAGGACTCTCAAGAGTCTTCTTCAACACCACAGTTTGAAAGCATCAATTCTTTTGTGCTCAACCTTCTTTATGGTCCAACTCTCACATCCATACATGACTACTGGAAAAACCATAGCTTTTTTGGTCAGCAATGTCTCTGCTTTTTGATACACTGTCTAGGTTTGTCATAGTTTTTCTTCCAAGGAGCAAGTGTCTTTTAATCTCAAGGCTGCAGTCACCATCTGCAGTGATTCTGGAGCCCAAGAAATAAGCCTTTCACTGTTTCCATTGTTTTCCCTTCTATTTGCCATGAAGTGATGTGACCAGATATATCTCCAGATGCATCACCACATTTGGTGATAGGATATACCTCCCTAGATCTATGGTAAACCCAAGATTATCATGCCTTCTCACCAGCCTCCCTGCCCACAGGCTGCACTGTGGCAGGCACACACATTTCTTCAAACCATCTGCCTTATCATTCTAAAAACATATTTTTATTGAGCTACTGCTCTGATATAAGTCCTTCAGGGCTCCCCAGTGTCTGCAGGACAACCCTGCTTTCTATAGCCAGACATTCAAAACTGTCACCATCATGATAAGCATCTTCAGTATTAGTCTAATTCTCTGCTCCACTTTCCCAAAGAAAGGCATCCTTTATCTCTTCCACTTCTAATCTAAGTTCTCTTAATGCTTTTTAAAACCAAGTGGAATCTAGTAAATAAAATATTTATTTATGTATAATCCTAAGGAACAACCAATCTGTCCTTATCTCTCAGTAAGACCTAAAAGTTCCCAGCTCTCATCAGAAAAGTCTTTCAATAAGCCCGCTGATAGCTCATTTTTCTTTCCTTAGTTTGGATTTCCATGCTATTGAGTCAAATTCTATTTATCCTTTAAAATGGAGCTACAGGGACACTAACACAGTCACTTTTTAAATTTAAAAAAAAATTATTTTTTTCTTTTTTGGCCACAACTTGGGAGATATTAGTTCTCTGATCAGGGGTTAAACTTGAGCCCTCAGCAGTGAAAGTACAGAGTCTCAGCCACTGGACCACCAAGGAATTCCCTATCACTTAAAAAAGAAAAATTCTAGGCCAAATTATTCTTGCCCCTACTTGGCCATTCATGGCAACTATCACATCACACAATCTGGTCTTTGCTTTTTATGTTAAGCTCCATTGCATGTATGTTAGTTCCCAGAGATAGGATTCAGATAATTCGAGTCATCCATAAGACCTAACACCAGTCCAAGAACATAGTATGTACATTGTAAATACTGAATTCAAGCTCCAATTAACAGCATTGCCACATATATGTGTATTTCTATAGATTTATAATAAAGAGAAAATATATAAAAGAGTATATAGGAATTTTACACAGCATAGATAGTTTCTACAGCTTTTTCTACAGAATACAGATCTACAGAACATATCTTTTCTACACAGGCCATCTTTTTACAATTCTGACTATTGTGTGAAGTCATTAGACTAGATCATTAATAATATACACAATGCAAATTATGCTGAACACACGGTCTATCTTTCTTTGATGGTTTAGAACAAACGAACTGTCTTAGAGGCATCATGAATATTATGATCATGCCACAGGAGATTAAAAGACTGGGTTTTGAACTTGCTGCTGACATTCCCTAGAAGAAATTTTTTTAATATAAATCCCTGATGTCAGCTTACTTGCCTATGGCTTACTTGCGTAAAACTGGAATATAAAATGGGCAACTGCTTAACTTCCTGGATAGGATAAAGTGGCTGCCTTTTTGAATATTTAATTATTGTAACAAAAGCTGAAGCATCCTTTTACCTTGCTTTGTCCTCTTCGTTGAAATCTTCTTCAATGTCTTTCAATGTCCTTGGACGTCTCAGTATTCAATACATTCTCTATTATTCATATCCCGCTAAGAGAATGTGTCACTACAACTCCCTGGTCTGTTTCCATACTCCATTATAACCCTCCGTGTGACGGAATACCTTCACCATCAAGAGATTCTTCTTCCTTTCCTCCTCACTCCAGGCCTTACCATTTTTGAAATGAAACTATATTATCCCTTAAATCCCCTTCTGTATTTCACATTTAACAGAATCTAGGCCTGAATGAGAATATCAAATATCCTCACTGTATTTTTAAATGAAAATCTTGTGTTATACCTGGATGATTCATCAACTTGAAAATAGCTGCACTGGAATAACATTTTACATGCTAGATCACAGCAAAGTTGATAGGTCAAGTGGAATCACCTACTCTGGCAAATAAGTAGGAAGTAGGCAGTAAACTCTAAAACTGTTAACTAAATAATTCTGCTACCTTCAGATGAGCTCATGTCTTTGGAATGTTGAGGAATTCAAGATCAAAATGATAAAATCAATCTCCCCACCCAGTCCCAAATCCTCTAAAATGCTAAATTTACAAAGCCTTTGAACGTAGGGTTTAAAATTTTCCATTCACCAAGTTTTACACTTTGCAACGGCCTGAAACATTAGCACATTAGTCTGTCTTTATTCTGCTTAAAATCAACACAAAATTTAATTTGACAAACACTGCAAAATAATGTTTCATCAGTATTGTAAAATGAGTCAAAGTATTCAGACTGTTTTTGCAGCTTAAGAGACAACTATTTTTAAGCTTTTCTCCCCCCTCAGATACCTTTTGAACTCTGAGTGAACATGATGGCGATGAGGTGCCTGGTAAAGCTTCAATTTAAACTGTCCCATTAAAAACAAACAAAAACAAGAAAACCCAGCAACTCCCTCCCCAAACAAGCAAACTAACAAAAGTCTTTCTGGTTTAAGTATGTGCAGAATATGATGCTGTGAAAAAATTCAGAACTGGCAAAAGTTTTGTCACTTTTTCTTACCAGGCCTTCATGTTATACATCTTAAAGACACTGTATTCCAAAATGCTCTATTGTTAAAACTGCTCTTGACAAATAGAAACTAAGTAACAGGTGATAATTAGGTGTCCACACTAGCCTATAAGTAGTTAATTGGTTACAAAGCTAAACAACAACAACAAAACATCTGTATCATGCAGGCAACATTGTTTCTACATGATAAACTTAAGATGTCTTGGTATCTTGCAGGTCTATCATTGAGATTTAGGACAACTGCTCCTCTACCCCTCTAAACTTCCAATTTCTACCCTCTCCTCTAGCTCAGTTGGTAAAGAATCTGCCTGCAATGCAGGAGAGACCAGGGTTCAATTCCTGGGTTGGGAAGATCCCCTGGAGAAGGAAATGGCAACTCACTTTAGTATTCTTGCTTGGAGAATCGCAAGGACAGAGAAACCTGGAGGGCTATAGTCTATGGGGTTGCAAGAGTTGGACACGACTTAGCGACTAAACCACCACCACCACTAGTCTACTTTCTATCCTCTTCAGTAGATTATAACAGTAGGAAAAGCAACAACAAAGACACAAATGGGAGAGGGGAAATATTTCTCTGAGGAAAGGAGGTCACATATATTTGCAATTTCTGCATGCAGTATTTCTAACTGAACTAGAAATGTATCAACAGCCCTCTTTTGAATCAAAAATTTCTAGTAAAAAAAAAAAAACAGGAAAAAATAGAAAACAAAAACAGATGAAAAGATTTCTAGTCCATTGATTTATTCAATACATGAGCATCTACTAGAGTTGAAGCTGTGCTTAATTTACTTTCCAGATTTACCCACAAGTTCCACTTTTCCAACAACAAAAAAAAAAGAGCCCATAGTATATTCAACACCAGTGATCAATAAGCCCATAAACTTCTGTCCTACCAGGTTACTTACAAGTCTACCTAGAAATGATGAGTTTGTCCCCTAATCTTTTTAATGTTAGTGTTATTCTAAGTATGTGATTTAGTATATATAAACCAATTAAATAAATGCCAAAAATTATGATGAAAAGTTAATTTTAGTGTTCCAGAAAAAGCGAGATAAAAGAGGAGTTAGATCGCTTCTATTTAGGAAGTTCTCAAATTATAGTTAGGGAAAATTCCTTTGAGCTATGATGAGGGAGAAAGATAAAGCTTACGAGATGCCTAAGTTTTCATCTTTTAAAGGTGTATTGGGTGCCTTGACAGCATTTTTACTCTACATCTGTGATTCTTAATCATTTTCAGGTTATGCATTCCTTTGAAAATTTAATGGATGTTAAAGCCCACTTCTCTCCCTAGAAATACAAATGTATAAACACAAAATTCTGGTGGATCTTATACCCTGTCCCCATCTCTCCTTCAGCCTCTCAGAGAGCTCATCTCCCTGTGGCTCTAGGGATCTTAAGCTTTAAAACATTTCATCATGTTTACACCCATTTAAAAAACTAAGCATTTTATTAGTACAGGAGAGCTAAATTCCATAAGATCTAATCTCAACTTTGCTAAGACCTTATCAGTGATATTTCAGTCTGGCTAATAACATATACTGACCTCTCAAGTGAGTTTATTCAATTTAAGTAATAAAGGATGCCAGGTCCCATTTCTCTTAATTCTTGTTATTCTCCCATAAGATCGATTGGTTAGCAATTCCTTATAGCTTTTGTGATGGCTAGCTATAACCCATAAACAAGATGACTACTCTGCTAACACATATTCTAATTCCCAGAGTACCATAAAAAAAAAGAAAAATCAAGACTAGAATCAGAAAAAGCTCTTGACTTAGAACGGTAGTTATTTCTTCTCTCGGATTTCATGTTCTAATTAGTCCACAAAGTAATCTACCTTAATAAGGTCTTCCTTCCCATGCATTAAGAGACACACAAAAGCATGGGTGGATAAGAAATGTCAAATCACTTGCTCAAACATTCCCAACACATAGCTTTCCCTCCTGAAGTTCCTTCACTCTAAACCCACCTGGGTTTATGAGTCATGAAAATTCTAATCTGCCACTATTAAGCCTTTTCACCTCTAAATCATCCTTCCTAGCGGCCTAACCAAAATGTGAACAGTCATTCTAAACTCCTCCTTCTCCTTTATTACCCATATCCAAGCAATCACCATTGCTCCAGTTGGTCTCCTAACTCACTTCTCAAGCCTGTGGCTTCCTCTCAATCACTTTAGGTCCTTACATGTTAACTGGTTTCCCTGCTTAAGTACAGTTCCTGACCATCCATATCCCAGAATAATCTTTCTGAAACAAAGATTGATCACTTCATTGGCCAGACTGAAGCCTTGCAATGGCTTTCTCAGCTTAAAAATCCTTCAGTGTTCCTACTGAAAAAAGATGAAGGCAGAGAAATGCTGGAATGTCCTTTATGATCTGACTCCACCTACATCTCCAGCCTCATCTCCCACCAGTCTCACCACTATGCTGAGTCTTCTGCTTCCTCAGTACACCATGTTGTGTGTGTGTGTGTTTTCCTGTGATTCTGTTTTTCCCTCTGCTTAAAATAAATCTTTGCTGCAATGCCAACCATGAGGTCCTGGTCTGTCTATGGAATCTTATCCACTCACCTCTACATAAAAATTTTAAATGCCCAAAGATGTTCATGACACCATTATATTTAACAGTTAAAAACTGAAAAGTGAAATCCTCCAAATACAAAAATAATTTGTTAAACTGCAATGGATTCCTGTGATGGACTATTATGCAATAATAAAAAAGTGTTTATAAATTTAATAGTATGAAAAGCTAAAAAATATGGAAATAAAATTATTTACAATAAAATCATCTCAACCATAGAAAATATACTATACATATAATACATTAAAGACAGAATTATCAGAAAATGCACCAAAACTTTAAGAATAATTGTTTCTGGGTGAAAGAATTATGGCCAATCTTTTTCCCTCAAGTTTATAATGAACATGTATTACTCTCAAAATCAGAAAACATCTGAAAGTATTTTTAACTACAAAAGACTTTCCTAGAGTCTTTCCAGCCCACCCCTTGTCCCCCTCTCCACAATTTAACGTGTCCTTCCTCTGATTCAACCACACATTCTCTTTGCTGTGTGATATCACCCCATTATAAAACTTACCATCCTATATTTTAGCTCACGTTTGTCAGGGAGTTGGGTGAGGACAGGATACAGCTCAGCTTTAATCCACAGTGCCTGACCTCGGGTAGCAGCCAGTTAAATGTTTATAAGATGAAATTGCTCTTACAGTGCTAACTACATGCAAATGACCAGTAATACCTTATCAATCATTTGAAAATGTGAATCATTCAACAAATATTTACCATGTGCCTAACACATCCCAGGTACCATTACAACCCCAAAAACACAACAGTGAAAAAGGTCCTTGTCTTTGTGGAACCCACATTTTAGTGTGGGGAAACAAACAAAAACCTCACCTCATTTCAGTGAGTAAGGAGTGCTTATAGGAAATGAGGGATGAGGGGAATCAGGGAATTTCTGGGGAAAGAGTGAAACAGCACACTGAAAGAGTGTTAAGTGGTAACAGACAAGCAGGTGTAGTAAAATGAGAGAAGTGGACAGAGGGTCAGAAGACCTCCTCTGTCACCTTACCAGTCTGGTGATAGTCTGAGTCTTAGGAGGAGGATGATCCCTAATTCACTAGAATGTGTAAGGATTAAATAAAATAGTTTATGTGAAAAGGGTGAGGCCAGTGCTTGACATGAAGGGTCCCCTGTATTTGTTAGCTGAATCTGTTTGGAGATGACATCAAAAATAATACAACACCCACAAGCTGGAGTACATGGATTATGACTGTTAACAAAGATGCCAAACGAAACATAATACAAATCCCATCCCTTTGATCAGGGAATTCTGTAACAGATATGTGATTAACAAAAATACCGCATAGGCTGTTTATCTGAACACAGGATTCTACCATTGATTACAATCACTTTAAATAACAATGTGGCAAAGAGTTGAATAGTTTACCCATAAAATCAAATGCAAACACATAAATAATGGATTCATGATCCAAAAATTGTCTCTCGGCCTTTCCCCACAATCTTTATTCATAAACCTCACTGGTCTTCACTATTTTTAATCCCCTGCATGTCTAGTTTATATGTCTCTAGTTCAAAAGAGGAAAGGAAAATTTCCACAACAGATTGCAAAAGAGAGGTGCCTCTGAGCACATTCACTTCTTGTCCGTTTTAACTGCTGGCTATCTGAAACCTAAGAACTAGGTCTCCTGGACTTTGAGTAGGGGGTTAGAATGTCAGATCACTAAAATGTTCCTCTGAAGTATTTAAATCCTTTAGTCCCCAAACTCTACCATATACCTAAGATAGAATGTCTCTTGCCTCTTACATCTCTGCTTTCCAATCTCACAATCTTCAAATGAATGACAAGATGAACGGGTCAACTATAATCTACTTCTCTGTCAACCTCTTAGACCAAAGAATTGTCACCTTAATATTTCTAAGTGTTATTGTCAGAAGTATTCTGACCCTCATTCTGGTCACTTCAAATATTTATAACTTGATTTGGGAAGACAGGAATAAAACCAATCACCATGACAGGGTCAGTTAACTCCAAAAGAATGAGTTGATTAATAGTGAAGAAGTAAAGAAAAATTTAGTTCATAGGATACAAATTAATGTTACCCTCTATTGGTTGCCAAAAATTTCTTACGTCAAAGCAAGACCCTTGCTTACTTTTTAGCATACCAAACTTACAGAGTCACAGCCTACAAACTATGTGAGGATATCCTTTATGACATTCTGTACATTTGACTATGTTTTCATATTCTTTTTTTTTTTTTCCATTATGCTTTCATATTCTATGAACACCTTGTAGAGAAATGCTATAGTGGAGAAGTTGTCTTGAAAATGTTAAACATGCAGTATTGTAGAAAGGACAAAACTATAGCAACTTGTGTTTAAATGTTTATTCATTCATTTAGTGAGCACCTACTGTCATGTGCATGTGAACTTCTAGATGCTGGTTCAGTTGGTCACACTGGCCATTTAATTCACTGCACTGAATTCCTAAGGATAGGGAGTTAAGTTTTTTCTCCTGTAGTTGACCTTGCCTTTGAAATAAGTTTGAACACTTGAGGAATGAAGATATTTGGCTGTACAAGTCTTATCCAAACAATATCAGTACACAACATTTCTCTCCTTCTGTGTACATTTTATGATCACTTCAAATGATATAAAGGCTCTTTGGTACCCATTTCTGTTTCTCTAACTCTGAAGACTGCTAATAATGTTTCATATCATATAGTCATTATTTCTGAGGATTATGTAATAGTGCTTCTGGGGAAAGAAAAGTGGTCTTGATTCTAATATGCTAATTTATTGTATTATTTTAATTCACTACTACTTCCCTACTTCAAATTAGGTCAAAACATTACAATGGTTTCACATTAAGAAGAAGTTTACATGCCTAACACTTGTAATGAACACCGAAGGATATGAAAGCTAAATGTTACAGAACTGAAGCATAACAGATGCCCGCAGAACAAGCCACCCACAAGGTTTAAGAACCAATTGCAGAAAATTCCCTATGAAGCCGGCTTCTACTGCAAGCACAGTGATCTCTCCGGGAAAGCACCTTTGAAGCTGTAGCTAGAATATAATCCTCAACTCTCAAGATCCAAATTTGGGCCTCTATACTGAATTCTCTTTCTCATAACTATCCTGCTCCATACAGAGTCTGGCATGGTTTTCGGGGTAGTGGTGGTAAGGAGCTTCAGATCAGAGCCTTTGGGACTCCAGAACAACCAAAATCTCACATCTGCATTGGTGACTTAGCCACAGAAGAAGCAGGTAGTTACAAATACACACCATCCTTGTGACATAAGTCTATACCTTCAGAGCACCATGACTGGCTTCTAGGACAGGTAGTCAGCATAACACACACACAGCCTTTCGCTGCTCTTCTGTCGCTGCTGGACATCTTTCTAGGCCCTTTCCACTTCCAGATGCCCACTAGCATTTAACCCTGGACTACTGGCTATCAACAAGCATGTCCTCTACTAAACTCGAACTGTCTCTAGTTACCAGTGGTTAGGCAGACATTTAAGAGCCATACCAGTATCTAATTTTCTGGACACCTGTATACATTCTTTCATAAAACAAACCCAGAAGACAGGCTCTCTTCCCATTTTTGCAGACTTTTGGAAAAAGAAATCATTGGATAAATGACTTGATTCTAATCACCAGTGACAGAGCTGGGGCTTCAATCAGCGTCTTCCTTATTCCAAACTTCAAAGGCTGTCCACTACTCTATATTCCCCTCCATTCCCTTCCTCAGTAAAATCCACAAGGTTTCATCAAATTTTTCATATTGTATGAAAATTTAATTTTTCATATTAAGCACATTCTTTTGACACTTGCAGATCAAAACGTTACAAAAACTATCTAAGCAATGACATCCTCCAAGTGGATAAGCATTATCCCTTATGCAACCTTTGGAAGACAGCAAAATAGGCCAACCAATGGAAAAAGCTATTTAAGTAGAAAATTATGTCTTAGGATATCTAAACTCATTACAATTCTGAGAGCATATTTTTATATCAACTTGCTACAAGGTCACGAAAAGTTTAAAGCTAAGTCCTTTTCTACATGCAATTTTAAAGTATACAGTTTATATATTAATGTTTTCAGTAGTACAGAAAATCTTCCAATATTTCCTAACCAACGCCTCTTTTAAATAGAATATAGATACTGCGGCTTTTCTGGCATACATATTAACCATACCATAATAAGTTCTGAAACAATTTGTGGAATTGGGTGGACTTTAAGTGGTTTTGCATTAGAGCAGTAGTTAAGAAACCAACTATAGAAGGGTCTCTAGCTTTAAATCTAAGCCATACATAGTATCCTTACTAAAAAGCAAGAATAAACTAGACAGTTTACCTCCTGAAAAGATAGTTTAAAAAAAAAACAGAGTAGGTAAGTTGAAAATATTGATGTTTCTTCAAAATTTATTATGCATAGGCATATTTACTTTTTTATTAATTTATATTCCCAAGAATTCATGTAAGGAATTTCTTTCTCTGTTATAGACAACCCACCAGCACAATTAACACTAAATTACATTTAAGTAGATTTATGCCAGAAAATATAAAATCTATTGAGTTGTTCTCAATCTGAGATAGAAAAAGATGGGTGGGATAAAGATAAAAATGCAGAGAGGAAGAAGAATATAATTTGAACTTTTCCCAAAAAATACAAATTCAAAAATACACAGAATAAGTAAATATGTAAATAGGGAAAATTTTAACTACTGTTGAATCTAAATGGTAGCATATGGATGGGCACTGTATTTTTCTTCCTATGCTTCTCACTATAAAAAAATATTTTAACAACACGATTTCCAAACTATATCATAAAGTCAAACACAGATGCTGCTCAGTCTCCTGCATGGTTAACTGATGTCCTGGAGGTATGATACACCTCCACAGGCTCTGGAGGCAGATCTCCTGGGTTCAAATCCCAACTCTGCCAGTTACGGAGTTACTATGTGACTGTGAGGAAATAATGTAAACGCACTAACCCTCAATTTGTCAGGATAATGAGACTAATAATAATCCCCTACTTTAAAGGAGTTCCAAAAAGAAACTACATATGAAGTGCTTAGCAAAGGGCCTCACTCATAGGTAAGTGGGCAATCACCTCATTGTTACAGTAACCAAAGAGGACCTTTAGACAGATGAAAAAAAGACTAAATAACATTACTCAGAAGTTTGGGGTTTTTCAGATTGCACAGGATGAAAAAAGCAGTAATCCACACTATGATAAGATCATACAAAGGTTCTGGTCACCATTATAATTAGCAATAATCATAATTCAACATTTATAAGGTACTTTACTATGGGCCAAGAACTGTGCTAAGCACTTTATATGTAGCTTCTCACTGAAATCCTATGAAGCAAGTAATTATCATTACTTCCATTTTATAGATGATAAACTTGAGGATCAACATGTATACACAATTTATTCAAGATTACAAGGCTAGGAACTGGCAGAGTTAAGATGTGAACCTAGCAATCTGCCTCCAAAGTCTGCTTCTGATAGAAACTACCCACCTGAACTTGAGGAAGCCATTTGAACTTTCATTTCCTCTTCTGGAAAATGAGCTGAGTGGTGAAATACATGCTCTCAAAAGTCCCTTCTAAATGTCTCTGGACAACAACGGTATTTAAGCCCAAATTCATTACATATAGAAAATACCTCTGGTTCTAGTCCGTTTACAAACCTAGGCTTCTCTTTCTTACATAAACAAGAGAATGAAGCGTAGCGTAATACCCCACGTGGGGTAACTCGCTGCTCTTGAGCTCTGATGGTGGGTGGTACAGCACCAACAGCCCGATAGAGAACCTCATGAGATAGTTCCATAAGTAAGTCCCTTTGAATGGAGCCCAAAGAGAGCCTGATGTTAAAATGAATTGTACCTGACAGGACTCATGCTACAGGGAAGTTAAGAACACACGTCCACAAAATTAGCCAAAGCACTAGTACTTTAGTTATGCCACGTTTCCTCTCAGGACCTCAGTTTCCTTATTTATAGAAATGAGGTGGCTTCTAGATACAAGTAATGCCTAAGGAAGGAGCCACCCTAATGCAGAGAGACCAATCGACTTTGTTAGAATTAAGGGCAGGGCATAAGAAAGCATGTGTATTTTGAAAAAGCACATTCAAATACAGTGACTGCTTTCACAATATAAACCACAGAAGAAAAGTTCCAAAAACTATTTTATAGTTGGCGAAAGAGTGAAGCAGCACTGTTGGGAATGGGCAGGAGATATGGATTTTTTTTTTTTAATATTAAGATACATTAGTGTAGATCACTACTGAAAGCCCCTTTTAGCTCAAACGGTCTGTGGAATAAAAACAAATTAAGTTGGTATTCTATGAATTAAACTCCTAGATTTAAAGAAAAAAAGTCCTATTTATCAAAATAATTTTTTAAAGTCATTAAGAACTACTTAAGGCATTTTCTTTTTGTAGAAAAATGATTCAAATACATACAGAAACATATAAATTTCTGCACTCAAGACTCAAGGTACTTTTGTCTTTTTAAACTTGATATATTTATCAATAGAAACCTAGTCTGATAATATTCCAAGTCAAAACACAGCCAGGTTACTCCTATCTGGTTCTAATATTGCTTCAAAACCCTGAAGCTCCATTTTAAATAATTTTTAAAAAGAGAGAGAGACATAAAGTCCATGTAATTCTTCCTAAGGCCAAATTTATAAAGCTCAATTTTCAATCAAATCTCTCCTCCTACAAATCTTTTGGCCATCTTTCCCTACTCAATAGCACTACCAGGGATGAAAAAACAAGAATCCAAACTCAATCCAGTCCATCTGGCTCTTATTAGCATGGCTGGTAAACGCTTTGCTAAGAAACAACTGGCAATCCCCACATTACTTGTCAATATCAATTTGGGGGAAATTTTACGGATTTAATCTCTCCCTAGTCCCCATTTCTGGAAATAATTAATCAAAACCTAGTTGTATTCAGATTCTACTCTTAGAAAAAGATAGCTCATGTCTACACTATCAGCTTCCAGGCCCGAAATCTGTTAGATTTTAGGTTATCTTCTAAAACTAGATTTGGGTAGAGGGCATCAGAATAGAGAGAGACTGTTAGAAAAAGAGGGGTTCTCCTATCAAAAGCAGCCTGCCTGTCTAGACCCCCACACACACACACACACACACACACACACACACACACACAAATAAGCACATAGAGAAATTGGACTCTTCCATCCCTGAAGCAATCCTGTAAAAATCTGGTAAGATTGTCTCATTAAAAATTCTCATATACATAATTTATGGGTGTCAGGGACCCCCTTGAACTGACGAGGTTAAAGATTCTTGCTCTAGCTTAGAGCGTCATGTGCTTAATATCCCAACCTCCTCCTTCATGGATGTGAGCCACGCCAAACATCACATCTGAAATGTAAAGAGCAATAAAATAAGGTTCCAACTGCACCTGATGCTTTAAACTAACTCTGTCAAATGTTGGTTCTGCCATTTTTCAGCAATGCTCAAAGGATTTCTGTTTCATTTCCTTGGATCCAAAGGTCCAAGCTGGGTCTTATCCAGCAACCCTCCTCAATCCTTTCTTTTTTACCCAAGCCTGGAAGCGTATGGACAAATCAGTTTGTAAGTGAAGGATGAATGTTTTCCTGAGAACAAAGGCCTCCAGTGAACCCTCACCCTCACCACCCTTTTCCAACTCAAGATGTCCAGCACACTGCCAACTGATGTGGCCACGCACTGGATCAGAAAGCAAGTACAGAATAAGGACACTCCATTCAACCTTTTTGTCTGGGGCACTTCCTGAGTTTTTCACTGGCATTTAACACCAAGACACAAGGCTCATTTTTCATTAAAGTTGCAAGACTTTCACTTTGCCCAGTTTCAAATAGTGTAATTGATCTGCACTGTCTTCTTAAATAACCCAACTGAAGGACACTGCAGCTTTAAATATTTCAGTGCTAGCTAGCAAATAGACTCCATTGCAATATGGCTCTGAAGGTCGCGTCCTATTGTCTCTTTCCTCCGGATAAAAAAAAAAAATTTTCTAAGCCCTTCTTAGACTCAGATAACATGGGAAGGGTTACCCCTAGAATTTCCACTCTTCCATCTTGGTGCCTGATACAGTTCCAGTGTTTATTGGAATCTCACACTCTAATTTTCCCGGCAGGGGCAATATGCTGATTGCTATTAATGATGCCAGCACCTTAGCGAGACATAAACACATGTGTTCACATTAGTTTAATTGAGCATATGCAACTGTCTGAAATAGCATCACTCCAGGGCTGTTAACCCCTTGAAGAGTAGGGCCAGAGTGGTGTGGGAGTGGACGGCTTTCCGGAGACACCCTGAGCCCGGGATTGCATAACGTGAAATGTGTAGCCACTGAAAATGACAGGAATCTCACTCAGCCTACTCAGCCTGGGACTATGCCGGTACCTTGTCACACACTTGCAGCTTTTCCTGTCAAAGAAGGTCAAAAGAAGAGGCAGAAGCACGACGAAGAGATAAAACAGGCTAAAAGAAAAGGCCCCTTCTACCTCGTCAGGGTGCATACATAAGACTCCTCAAGCAGTCACGTCTCCCCCACCCTCCTCCCCGTAGTGGAACACCCCCAGTGAACTGAAGGCTTCGGAAAAGGGCAGGGGAGTTGGCAATCGTCGCCTTTTTTAAAGACCCACAATCAGTGGCCGATTAAATGGCCGGGAAAACAGGGAAAGGGGAGCGGAGTGGAAGGAAGGCGTATACAGGTGCACCGGAGCATTACCTGAAATGGCAACAGATTGTTACCATTATCGGTCCGGAAAGCGTTATCCTCCATCCAGGACTTGGAGGTGAGCGGGGCCGCGCGGGGGAACTTGGGCGGCGCGATCACGTTGCTGGAGAAGGGCTTTTTGAGCGGCGAGATGGGGTTGAGGGGCGAGGGCACCCCCACGCCCACGCCCACGCCCACGCCGACAGCCCGGCGAGGGTCCCTGCCCGCCTGCAGGCCGCCCCACGGGTTGGACGGCGCGCTCCAGGCGGCGTTCACGCTCTGGTGCGTGCTCCAGCTGGACGACGCGGACGAGGCGGCGGCGGCGGCTGCTGCGGCCGCGGCGGCCGAGGAGGAGGACGGCTTGCTAGTCATGATGGGCTGGTGACCGTACGCCGCCGTGGCGCCCCTCTGCGCGTAGGGAGCCTGGCTGGGGCTGGCAGGCGAGCGGCGCTGCTGCGAGGGCTGCGCCTGCGGGGGCTGCGCGGGCTGCGCTGGCTGCGGCGCGGGCGGCGGTGGCTGCTGGTGGTGCTGGGTCTGCGCCAGGCCGATCTGCGGGGAGAAGGTGCCTCCGAAGACTGGGTTGACGTGGTGCGGGAAGTTCTGGAAGAGCATGGTCCCGTTGACTGGGGTGATCCCTTGGAAGAAGCTGTCCTCTACCGCGTTCGTGGTGCCCGTGGACCAGGTGCTGCCGAAGGACGGCGACAGAGACGCGCCCGGCGCCGCGGGCTCCTGCGGTGGTGGCGGCGGCTGCTGAGGGGGCTGGTGGAAACCCAAGCCCGGCAGGAGCGGCGATTCCATCTGCATCTTGTCGGGGCCGTTAGGGGCCGGCGGGGCCGCGGCGGGGCTGAGGGCCGGCACTGCGCTGCTCTCCTCCGGCTTGGGGGTCTCTGAGGACAGGGGCGTGGACGGGGCTTCGGCGGTGCTGGGCTCGGGCTGGGGCTGCTGCTGCTGCTGCCGCTGCTGCTGGGGCTGGGGCTGGGTTTTGCTTTTGTCCATCAGTAAATCATCCTGCATGGTTTGCGCAGCTGAAACGGGAAAAAAGAGAAACGCGTTATTGTCAGTGTGTTCGTTAATGCCGCTTGCTGGAGCGGGCGGGTGTTTTAGTTGCGAAAATCCAGTGCCACCGCTACTAGCCAATTGCAATGCAAATCCATAATCTCCCATTTAGAAGAACAGGTCGGGCTGGGGTGGGGGAGCTCGTGCAAAGTCTCTAAAAATACTGTGAGAGCGTCTTCACCCTTTCTGATGTCTAGGTTCCTTTTCTGTATTAGTAAGAGATGTGCTTATAAGACAGAAAGACAGCAATTTCGCCACGTCTCTTTCCCCTTCACCGGAACTCAAAGCGTTCACCCTGCAATGAGAAACTGATTCTGGTTCCTGTTTTTTCCCAAGCACCACCCTCCCCCAGCTATTTGCATACGTCAATAAATACAGCTGCGTCCTTCAGCAAGGTTAAAAAGACACCACACACGACCCTTTCTTCCCCCTTCCCCGCTCGGGCACTTTAAAGAAACAGTAGTCTTATCCCTCTTGATTAGCAAACTGCCTTCTTGCCTCGATAATTGTTTCATTTAGCCGCAGCAAACCACGAGGGAGGAAATCCTTGGCGTTTGTTAGGAGGACTCAACTGCACAACCATTCTCTGGCCTCCCAGTAGCTGCAGCTACTCCATTTTGTTAGGAGACATTAAAAAAAAAAAAAAACCCAACATCCTTTTAAAAGTGGTAAAAATCTACTGAAACATTTGCAAGTGCTTGCTTCTTGTTACTCTAAGGATTAGATGGGTGTTTTTTTTGCTTATTCTCCAATGTTCTCGTTTCCAATTCTGCCGCACAAGAGATTTCTTGGCATCTCAGTAGTTCAGGTCTCAACAGGAGCCTGAGAATTTCTCTGCAGAGTGAAGAAATGTTCTCGTTGGATTTGAGGTCAGAGAGAGAGAGGGAGAGAGACACGCGGAGGGAGGGAGGAAGAAGGAGAAAGGAGGGAGGGGGGCGGAGGACTGTCTAAGAGATGAGGTGGGGGTGGGGCTTTAAAAAATCCCTCAGATTTAAGTATGAAGTCAAGATAATACTGGGGTTGCCAGATTTTTCATTTTTTGAATCCTCCTTCTACTGCCTTGGTCACAAGACTTTGGCAAATTTAGACCCTATTCTCTTATCACTAGTATTAACAGTGAAAGATTATGGCTTGAAGACCCTGAATTACCATATGCTAGCTAACGTGTTAAAAATAGCACAGTACAAAGTCGCAAATTCTCATACATTGTAATTATAGTGCATTGCCATCACTGCTTCATTTAGCCATATAAGGAGTGTATGGTATTTTCCATTTCGCATAGAAGGGCTATATTCACCTCTGCCATACAGCCTGTTTTATCATTCAAGGATGAAAATAGTAATCGCTCAAAACCAGATTTCCATACCCATAGTTATCACTGAGTTCGTTTGTCCTTTAGAACACGTTAATTGCTTTAAATATATGAATATTACAGTGCCGAGACCCTGAAAACAAGTATTTTGAGATGTTCAAGGTGCATATGACCAAATAAATAATTTTTTTAGATGGTGATTCAGTATAATTGCTACAAAGTTATTAATATATTTAATACAGTTAATTAACTCAGATACATGGAGAAGCATCTTTCTCAGGACACTCCTAAAATGGCATTCAGATACACACAGAAGTTCTGCCTTTGGATATTCTCACGATAATAACAGCTGTAAAATAAATGTGTTGGGAAATGGATTTGCTATTCCTCTTAACTGTTAAGCAAAATATGTCAGACTAAGAAATAGGATTAAAAGTAGTTCTATTTTATTGAAGAATATCTTCAAAATGGTTAATATCTCATTCTGAAGTTTCATACATAGACAAATAGTGGGCTCAAGGAAAAGCTTCACAGCCACCTTAACTCCTCCCTCCCCAACCCACCCCTCCAAAAGAACCCAACCCAATATAATACACATCACAAATGGCCAACTACTACCAATAAAACCTATTTAAGATTGGTTTTGTGTTCCTTAATTCCCTTGGTCTAAAATAATGACTTTGATCAGTACTGTAAATATGACAAAGAGGCAAGCAGAGCTTGGATTCACAGCAACACAAAGTTCTATTGTTGCCAAAGAAAATGGACATAGAAAGAGACATTTTTATACTTGGTTTAAGCAGTGCTGCAGTAAACCATTATAATCTGGGATTTGAGTCTCTCCCAGTGGGCTAGAATTGTCTTTACAATAGCCATATCATCATGGCTGAAATATGCATTTAATTATAATTTTAATATCACTCAGCTTTTCTGATGCTAGTACCAATGCCTTCTGTTAATGCCTTCACTTTAAACTATATGTTTATAGTGAAGAAATTAATGCTGTCCTATAGCAAAAAAAAAAGCCACAAAGTAAGCTAGACTCAAGACTATTTTAAGCCTATAAGTAATATGAATATATTTAATTTAAAAAATTGTATCATACCAGGAACACCCATTTCTCTTCTTAACATTTCTTAAAGACATTAATTTCACTTTCTGCATAAATTCACTCTGTCAAGGTCAAGACCCATCTTTAATAAATAAGACCCTTTTAAACAAAAGATAAGCAATAGATTAAAATAACATTTACAAAGTTAATATGCAATGTCAGTAACTGTTTGTACAGTCTGTCCATTTGGGTGGGTTTTTGTTAGTCTTTTTTTCTTTTTTCTTATTTACAGCAAAGTCCGGGAAATAGATACCTCCTTCCCCTCCCCCCACCACACACACAATAGATCTTCCTTTACATGCAATCACCCAATCTCAAGTAACAAATTCTCAGCAGCAGTTACCTTTGAGGGTCCAGTTTTTAAGGATCGATAAAATTTAAAAGTGTACAGTATTTATTTTCTTCTTTCAGGTTGATTATGTGACCGCTCTGGCAAAAGCACTTTGACAACTGTAAGAAGAGAGGGCATGCGCACACAGGGAACTGTGGGGGCTGAAGTCCTTCACTAGGTACTCTGCCCGACTTAAGCACGCTCAGCCACGAAAGGAGGAAGCCTTTCAAATACTGATTCCAAGGGAAAGAGGTTGTGCCGGATTTCATTTTATCTTCCTAACCAATCTAAATCACGAGTTAAGAGAAAAATAAACCGGTTTGTCAACTGATTTCAGAAGCCACGTTAAAAGAGAAACTGGATTACAGGACTCAAATAAATAAACCCAGCGGAGCTACCTTAAATGGTATTAGAATGGTAATGACTGGGTAGCCAACAGTAGGAACCTAAGCACACCAAAAGAGGTGGGGTGGGGAAGAATAAAGAAGGGAGGAGATGGGCTACTAGGGAAAGATACTTAAAATCTGACCATACCTAAATATATGTAATATTATAAAATGAAAAGTACCTTAATATTAAATATGATATTAACCTTGGAGGCCAGGTTAAACATAGGTTTCAGTCATATATTTTGGACATTATCTATCCACCAAGATTTCCATTTGATTTTCAATGAAGGTACAAATCACTTATTTCAAGATTCTACCTGATATGCTCTAAATCATTCACCTCCTTATTTTACTTGTCAAAATGAAAGTTTACTTTGCATTATTCATACAATGATCAATCAAATAAAATTCAACTCTTTAAAGCTAAAACAGTGTTTTAGTTAAATATTAAAAAATAATTTGACATGTTTACTGTTTCACTGCATAGGACAGTGACATCTTTATTCAAAGCAGAAAGTAGATAGTTTCTTTTAAAACTTTTTTCCCCTGATGTACATTTTTCCTATCTTAACCTCATTACCCCAAGGCTGGAATCTCACAACATCTTAACATCAACTGGTGTTATCTATAGCTTTTGAGAGCAATACTTCAACTACCAGTTTGCTCACATAGGCAGAAGGTATTATCTCTTGTGGGATTTGGTTCAATGCCATTCATGCAAGGGGTTCAGAATAAAGTCACTTGATGACTGTGCTGACTGAACTAAGAACTAAAAATGTCAAACATCATTTAAAACTATCTTAATTCTCTGTTTCCCCTCTTCACCAATTAGAACTAAGGTAGTATTATCAGAGACAACCAATTTGCAGCAGTCAGTAGTCTTTATTTCTACTTATTTCCAAGGGAAAAAACGAAACAATTTAAGAAGAAAAAATCATTTTGAATCAATCTACTACAAGCTCTTTTTAAAAGAACTACATAAATGGTCCTCTTATTCCTACTATGAACTTACTGTATTCCCCCTTTTTTTTTCCTTCCTCTATCTTTCTAAAGAAAATTTTTCCTCCACCAATGTGTTATACTTACCATATTCATTCCAGAGTCTGTAAGGATGAATTCAGTTAATCTTACTCCTAAAGACTTCCCTAATCTACCAAACTTCTACATTTTCAAGTACTTCAATAAAGTTTAAAAAAACAAAAGTTCCCTCTTAAAATCCATATGAAGACTTGTTTTAAGAAATAGATATTTAAAGATTATTCAAAATTAATATGCCAAGATTTTATTGGTAAGGTGGAAAATCTTGCTATTCAGGCATACTTAAAAATGGTTTAATTGGGCATTTATCAATCCATCTGACCCCAGGTACAGGTCTACTAATAATACACAATGAAGAAAAATAAATTTTGGTCTCTGACCCTTTGATAAATGACAAAAATAAATTAGCACTGCCTATACTTAACATAATTTTATTGTATTTGAAAATGAACTATCTCTGCTCTTCCATTCCTAAAACACTCAAATTTAAAAAGAAAATGACTCATACATTTATATACCAAGGTATAAATACATATCAAGCAAACAATAAATTATAGGAAGACTCCCAAAAAAGACCTTCTCTCCTGAACCCTTGTTTTTTATTTAACCAAAAAGGAAGCACTTTCTAAAATTTTGTCTTTAAGTCACAAAGCTTAACCACAGACTCCTTATGAACAATCATGGAAAGCTCTAAAAATAGAGATTTTTGCAATTATTGCAAAGTTAATTCATTGAGATATACTTGGGTCAAATACATCTTTCCAGGCTTCCTTTTTTCCTTTCTTTCCCTACTTACATCTCCAATACAATTCTCAGGAGTCCTGGGTAGCTGGTGGCTGCTCCATGTATGCTGCTGCTGCTGCTAAGTCATTTCAGTCGTGACCGACTCTGGGCGACCCCATAGATGGAAGCCCACCAGGCTCCCCCGCCCCTGGGATTCTCCAGGCAAGAACGCTGGAGTGGGTTGCCATTTCCTTCTCCAATGCATGAAAGTGAAAAGTGAAAGTGAAGTCGCTCAGTCATGTCTGACTCTTAGTGACCCCATGGACTGCAGCCTACCAGGCTCCTCCGTCCATGGGATTTTCCAGGCAAGAGTACTGGAGTGGGGTGCCACTGCCTTCTCTGTGCTCCATGTATACTTGCTGGATAAATGAATAAATGGATGAATGAATGGATGGATGAAGTATGGTTTTGGATTATCTAAAATAGCCAAGGTTTGATTAAGTATTAAAATCATTCTCCATTTACATTAAAAAAGCAATTAACTTTTTCATCAGCTGCAAGAATGGGAAGTGGTATAAAATAGATAACCATTTTGGCCCTTAGGATGCTCAGTAGTATATAGATCATTGGATGATCATCAAGCAATAATATTTATTAAGCACTAATTAAACCAGGAAGTTTGTTCCTATCAAAGAGTTTACAATCTAATAAAGACACACACCCTGCCCTCCACAGAAACTACTTCACTATAGCAATAGACAGTCAGAGCTAAGTCCAAAGGATGTTTTGTTAGTCTTATCTTGCTTGACCTTGCAGCAACATTGACCACACTCTCTAGATATACCTTCTTCCCTTGGTTTCTTCAGGTTGTTTTTTGTTGGTTTTCTTACCTTTGGGGTATTATTTGCTTGCCCCCATATGCACACTCATGCTCTCTCTTGGTCTTCTTTGCTGACTTTAAGTACTGACTTCCTCAGGACACTATCCTAGGCCCTCTTCTCATCTCTATGTGAGTGGCTTCTCCAACTAAAGGAAGGACCATGCCTATCTTATTAACAGCTATATTCGCAACATACATCACTGTGCCTAGGACATAATAAATAGGTATTCAGTAAATATTTGTTGAATTAAATTTACAATTGTATGCAAAGGGCAAGAATACCACCAATACCTAGGTAAAAAAAAAAAAAAAAAAAAAAACTTAGAGGGACTTAAACACTACTAGATATCAAGATTTATTATGAAAAAAAAAAAAAGATTTATTATGAAGCAATAGTAATTAGATTGTGTGGTTACTGGCATAAGGATAAGCAAATAGACAAATGGACCAAAAAGTCCAGAAACAGATCCAAAACTGTATAGTTGTTAGGTAACTGCTGACCTAACTACTTGTCTCGGCCAGACACAATGATAACTGCCTGCCTGAGTTGTCCACAAGAGGTCCCAATAAGGAACATGGTCCTGCCTCCAAAAACTAACCAGAATTCAGGAGGGGCCAAAAGAGTGAGGAGACAACCAATATCCCAGAATCCTTTGTGCTGGAACCCATCCTGGGTGAAAGATCAATGTGCCACCAGGAAGGACCCTGAATCTGACTATGGACCAGAGATGACTGGTCATAGACAACTCGGAAACTAACCATAAAATATAAGACTACAAGCCACATGGCAGAGTACATTCTCCAGGGTTCCCTTATACTCCTGCTCTCCACTCAGGCACCCTTTAACAAAAGGCTCTTGCTTTGTCAGCACACGTATTTCTTCGGACAATTCATTTCCGAATGTTACACAAGAGCCCACTCTAAGACCCTGAAAGGGGTCCCCCTTCCTGTAACATGGTGACCAGATTTCTGAAAATAGTAACACTGCAGTGGTGAAAGGATGGTCTTTTCAATAAAGGATATTGGAGTCAACTGAATATCCATATGGCAAAAAAGAGACCTTCATTCTTACCACACCATACACAAAAATCAATTCCAGATGGATTGTGGGTCTAAATGTAAAAGGTAAACAAGAAAGTCTTTAAAAGAATATATGAGAATATTTTCATGACATTAGAGTAGGCAAAAATTTTTTCAATAGGTCACAAAAGCAATAAATATAAAGGAAAAATTTAATAAACTAAACTAATTAAGAACATCTGTTTACCAAAAGTCAGAGTGAAAAATCATAGAAAGGGAGAAATATATGCAATATTCAAAATAATTATAATTCAAATACATGAAGAACTCTTACAAATTAATAACAGTGAACATCCCAAAGAAAAATGGGCAAAAGACTTCAACAAAATATACTCAAATGTTCAAAAAGCATATGAAAATGTGCTCTACATCACTTGTCACCAAAGAAATACAAAATACAACCAAAATGGCAAAAACTGGAAAAGACATAAATACCATATATTTGCAAGGATGTAGGGCAACTCATTCTCAAACACTGCTGATGGAAGTATAACTGAAACTATACAACTACACTGCAAAACTATTAACTAGGATCTATTACAGCAAATGTTGACACAACCTTCTTGTTCTTGTTCAGTCATTCAGTCGTGTCCGACTCTGCGAGCCTATGGACTGCAGCACACTAGGCTTCCCTGTCCTTCACTATCTCCTGGAGTTTGCTCAAACCCAAGTCCATTGAGTCGGTGATGCCATCCAACCACCTCATCCTCTGTCGTCCCTTCTTTTCCTGCCTTCAATCTTTCCTAGCATCAGGGTCTTTTCCAATGAATCGGCTGTTCCCATCAGGTGGCCAAAGTATTGGAGCTTCAGCTTTAGCATCAGTCCTTCCAATGAATATTCAGGGTTTATTTCTTTTAGGACTGACTGGTTTGGTTTCCTTGCAATCTAAGTGACTTTCAAGAGTCTTCTCCAGCACCACAGTTTGAAAGCATCAATTCTTCAGTCTTTAGCTTTTTTATTGTCCAGTTCTCACATCCATATATGATTACTGGAAAAACCATAGCTTTCACTATATGGCCCATTGCCAGCAAAGTAATGTCTCTGCTTTTTAATAATTTAACCTAATGTCTAGGTCTGTCATAGCTTTTCTTCCAAGGAGTAAGCATCTTTTAATTTCATGGCTGAAGTACAGTCCACAGTGATTTTTGGAGCCCAAGAAAATACACTTTTACTGTTTCCATTGTTTCCCTAACTTTTTGCAATTAAGTGATGGGACCAGATGCCATGAGCTTCGTTTTTTGAAAATTGAGATTTAAACCAGCTTTTTCACTTTCTTCTTTCACCTTCATCAAGAGGCTCTTTAGTTCCTCTTTGCTTTCTGCCATGAGGGTGGTGTCATCTGCATACCTGAGGTTGTTGATATTTCTCCCACCAATCTTGATTCCAGCTTGTGCTTCATCCAGTCCAGCATTTCTCATGATGTACTCTGCATACAAGTTAAATAAGCAGGGTGACAGTATACAGCCTTGACGTGCACCTTTCCCAATTTTGAACCAGTCCATTGTTCCATGTCTGGTTTTAACTGTTTCTTCTTGACCTGCATACTGGTTTCTCAGGAGTCAAGTAAGGTCGTCTGATATTCCCATCTGTTTAAGAATTTTCCACAGTTTGTTGTGATCCACACAGTCAAAGGCTTTAGCACAGTCAATGAAGCAGAAGTAGATGTTTTTCTGGAATTCTCTTGCTATTTTATGATTCAATGGATGTTGGCAATTGGATGTCTGGTTCTTCTGCCTTTTCTAAATCCAACTTCTATACCTAGAAGTTCTTGGTTCACATACTGTTGAAGTGCTTATAGCTTGAAAGATTTTGAGCATTACCTTGCTAGTATGTGAAATAAGTGTAATTGTGTGGCAGTTTGAACATTCTTTGGCATTGCCCTTCTTAGGGAATGGAATGAAAACTGACCTTTTCCAGTCCTGTGGCCATTGCTTAGTCTTCTAAATTTGCTGGCATATTGAATGCAGCACTCTGACAGCATCAACTTTTAGGATTTGAAACAGCTCACCTGGAATTCCATCACCTCCACTAGCTTTGTTCATAATGATGCTTCCTATGGCCCCCTTGACTTCACACTCCAGGATGTCTGGCTCTAGGTGAGTGATCACACCATCATGGTTTTGTTTATTCTTGCCACCTCTTCTTAATATCTTCAGCTTCTGTTACATCCATACCATTTCTGTCCTTTATTGTACCCATCTCTGCATGAAATGTTCCCTTGTTATCTCTAATTTTCTTGAAGAGATCTCTAGTCTTTCCCATTCCATTATTTTCCTCTATTTCTTTTCATTGTTCACTTAAAAAGGCTTTCTTATCTCTTATTGCTATTCTTTGGAACACTGAACTCAGATGAGTATAACTTTCCTTTTCTCCTTTGCCTTTCGCTGCTCTTTTCTCAGCTATTTGTAAGGCCTCCTCAGACAACCATTTTGCCTTTTTGCATTTTTTTTCTTGGGGATGGTTTTGATCACCACCTCCTGTACAATGTTACGAACCTCCATCCATAGTTCTTCAGGTACTCTCTATCAGATCTAATCCCTTCAATCTGTTTGTCACTTCCACTATATAATCATAAGGGATTTCATTTAGGTCATACCTGAATGGCTGAGTGGTTTTCCCTACTTTCTTCAATTTAAGTCTGAATTTGGTGATAAGGAGTTCATGATCTGAGCCACAGTCAGCTTCCTGTCTTGTTTTTGCTGACTATAGAGCTTCTCCATCTTTGGCTACAAAGAATAAAATTAGTCTGATTTCGGTATTGACCATCTGGTGATGTCCATGTGTAGAATTGTCTCTTGTGTTGGAAGAGGGTGCTTTGCTATGACCAGTGCATTCTCTTGGCAAAACTGTTAGCCTTTGCCCTGCTTCTTTTTGGATTCTAAGGCCAAACTTCCCTGTTAACTCCAGGTATCTCTTGACTTCCCAACTTCTGCACTCCAGTCTCCCATGATGAAAAGGACATCTTTCTTTGGTGTTAGTTCTAGAAATCTCGTAGGTCTTCATAGAACCGTTCAACTTCAGCTTCTTCAGCATTAGTGGTTGAGGCATAGACTTAGATTACTATGATACCGAATTACTTGCCTTGGAAACGAACCAAGATCATTCTGTCGTTTTTGAGATTGCACCCAAGTACTACATTTCAGACTCATTTGCTGACTCAGAGGGCTACTCCATTTCTTCTAAGGGATTCTTGTCCACAGTAGTAGATATAATGGTCATCTGAATAAAATTCACCCATTCCACACACCTTATGACCCAGCAATTCTGCATCTAGATATATACACAATAAACATGGCAACAGATGTTCACCAAAAGACATGCTCAAAACAACATTGTTCATAATAGCCCAAACCTGGAAACAACCCAAATATCCATTTATAGCAGACTGAATAAGTAAATCGTGATAGAGTCATATAATGGAATATCATAAGGCAAAGATAATGAAGAGACTCCAACTTTATAGAACAACCTAGATGAACTGCATGAATGCAATGCTGAGTGAAAAAAGTATGCCATGTAAGAATATATATGATTCCACTTATATAAAGTTCTAATAAAACTAATTGATGGGTCCAGAAGATAGTGTACTTTTGCAGAGAAATAATGATTTATGGGGGATATAAAAGGGGGCTGCAGGGATACTGATGATACTCTGTTACACATGTGTATTTACTTTAAAAATTCAGAAAACAGGACATATAATTTTTGTACTTTTCTGTTTTTCTGTTATGAAAGTGAAAGTGTTAGTTGTTCAATCATGCCCCATTCTTTGCAACCCTATGGACTGTAGCCCATCAGGCTCCTCTGTCCATAGGATTCTCTAGGCAAGAATACTGGAGTGGATAGCCATTCCCTTCTCCAGGGGATCTTCCTGACTGAGGATCGAACCTGCGTCTCCTGCATTGCAGGCAGATTCTTTACTTTCTGAGCCACCAGGGAAGCTCATTTTTTGTTGTACTTTCTTTAACTGCATAAAACATACACATGTCTAAGCAAAGGTTAACTATCTTCTCTGAAGTAAAGGAGAAAACAGCAAAATCTGGCCCAGTAGGAAGGGGAACCTTAAGTCTGGGTCACTGAAGCTAGAGAAATGAACTAGGGGGCCAGTGGAGGGAGGTGGGATTCCTATGTGCCAGACCAGTATTAGAGGCGCGCACACACACACACACACACACACACACACACACAGCAAAATCCCTCGACTTCAAAGGCCTCACAGCCTAAGGAAGGAAAAATCATTCTGGTCAACTATGATAAATAAGATATCCCCTAAGTCATCTAGAAAACTTCTAAGATTGTCATAGCCTAAGGCAATTTACATGCAGGAAGTCCATAGCATCTGAGGTAGGACTTGTTAAGCAATTCTAGATCAGAGTAAGTTTGAGAATGGAACATGAGAAAGGGAGCAAAAGGAAGCCAGGTGACTCAGGTGTGGTTTGGTGAGCACTCTGAAGAGCACCTGGGGTTCTTTATGCTTCTTGCCTCTCTGTTCATTAGTTTTAATTTTGTTCACTTATTCATTTAACAATTTTATAAGAAACCTAGCTGCAAAGTAGCAATTCCAAAACTTCACCTACTTTTTATTGACCCTGTCTCTAACCTCTATGGAAAAACTGAGGATATTACGCAGTAATTTCCTCAATTTCTCAGCTGCCTCCCTCCCTCTTTACAAATTTACCCACATCCCCACCCATACTTGCTTTCCTCCTGCCTCAAAAGAAGCTGAGTTCCCCTACAAGTCCACATTAATCCCTCCATCTGTAGTCTAGAGTTCATTCTATCTTGTTTCTTTGAGATCCATTTCATGAGTTAATTATGTCCAGGCTTCTCCTTCCCATTCCAGAGAAGATATTTAAAAGAAACCTCTAAATCCAAGCTTTACTTCTTTGACTGCCAGTTGACTCCCTAAATTTACTGCATCTAGCTTCTGCCCTACCATCCTACAAAAATTGCGCTGGCTACTGATCTTACTCATCAATGACTAACTGACAACTTTTCAATTCTTATTTTATTTGCCATTTATCCTTCATAACACTCTTGTAGTAGGCAGAATTCTAAGGTGGCCCTCCAAAGATCCAAGCTAGAAGGAAATAGGAACCCTAGTCCTGCAAAGGCAATTCAGCCAACAAGAAGAATGAACCTGAAAGTGAATCTGACACCCTAAACAGAGAACCCCAGTCATAAAGAACTATAAATTAATAAATGAATGGAGTTTCTTTAAGCCATTAAGCTTGTGGTACTTTGTTACAGAGCAGTAGCAAACTAACACAATATTCCATTGTCTGTGAAGATACTCCTGGTTCTTCACTTCTGAAGTTTATTCTCAGTTCTCTTGGCGTCTAAATACAGTTTCCCCCAGAGTTCTCCTAATTCTGCTTTCTCCAAAAGAAAGTGTTACATTCATGAACTGGAAAACTGAGTTCCCCAGTACCTAGATTTCCAGAACAAATCTTTTTACTGAACTCCAAACCACTATTTAAGCAACAACTTCTCTTAGGATCCTATAGCACTTCTCCCACAAATGTGCTTCTGCCTATATTCCTGGTTTACTTATCTAAATCCCGTTAAATGGTACCACCATCCACGTAGTCAATCAAGTTAAGAATCTGGACATGATTTCGTCCTTTCTCTTCCACCTCACTGATGGACAAGTCCAATTGGTCACTAGTGAAAGTTGCTCAGTTGTGTCCAACTCTTTAAGACCCCATGGACTGTGTAGTCCATGAAATTCTTCAGGCCAAAATAATGGAGTGGGTAGCCTTTCCCTCCTCTAGGGGATCTTTTCAACCCAGGGATCGAACCCAGGTCTCCTGCATTGCAGGCAGAGTCTATACCAGCTGAGCCACAAGGGAAGCCCAAGAATGCTGGACTGGGTTCAGTTCAGTTCAGAGTCACTCAGTCATGTCCAACTCTTTGGGACTCCATGGACTGCAGGATGCCAGGCTTCCCTGTCCATCACCAACTCCCAGAGCTTGCTCACACTCATGTGCATCAAGTCAGTGATGTCATCCCACCATCTCATCCTCTGTCGTCCCCTTCTCCTCCTGCCTTCAATCTTTCCCAGCATCAAGGTCTCTTCCAATGAGTCAGTTTTTCGTATCAGGTGGCCAAAGCATTGGAGTTGCAGCTTTAGCACCAGTCCTTCCAATGAATATTCAGGACTGATTCCACAAAGGAAGCCCAAGAATACTGGAATGGATAGCCTATCACTTCTCTAGGCAATCTTCCCGACCCAGGAATCGAACCAGGGTCTCCTGCATTGCAGGCGGATTCTTTACCAACTGAGCTATCAGGGATTGGTCACTAAAACTTGTTAATTTTGCCTCCTAAATTTCTGTTTCCCTTGTGGCTCAGCTGGTAAAGAATCCGCCTGCAATGCAGGAGACCTGGGTTCGATCCCTGGGTCAGGAAGATCCCTGGAGAAGGAAATGGCCACCCTCTCTAGTATTCTAGCCCAGAGAATTCCATGTACTGTATAGTCCACGGGGTCGCAAAGAGTTGGACACAAGTGAGCCACTTTCACTTTCACATTTCTGCTTAACATGTCCCCCTCTGCAGTCACAGGCAACACTATGTTTCACCTAAACTATGGCAGTAACATCCTAATGTCTCTCATTGCTCAGCCACTCAGTCCTGTCTGACTTTTTGTGACCCCCCAGACTGTAACCTGCCAGGCTTCTCTGTCCATGGGATTTTACAGGCAAGAATACTGGAGTGGGTTGCCATTTCCTTCTCTAGGGAATGTCTCTCATAAGCACTCTTTCAAATGTGGCCTCCACACTAAAGCCTGAGTAATCATTCACAGTTTTACCATTTTATGCCCCTTTCTAAACTCTAATTACTTTTCCCTTGCCAAGAGGATACAATACAACCTGAATCTTCTACTCTTCTTCCCAGCCATACCAAATTACTGCTACAGGTCCCTGGATGGATTGTGCTGTGTAGTATAATGCCTATGCACATATTCCTTCTGCACGAAATACCTTTGTACCTCTTGATAACCTGTTCCTACTCACCCAAGAGAGCTGACCCTGACCATGTAGGCAAAAGTGCCCACTCCTTTCTTTATATACACCTCTGTCCCACACACATATCTCTATCATAATATTCTTCATATTTGAGTATTATCTGTTTACACATCTGTCTTTCCTCCAAAAGCTCCAGGATCAGGACCATATTCATCTTTGGAATTCAGGCTCCAGGCCTGTAATGTAGAGATAAATCAAAGGAGAAAATATATTGTACTTCAATTTAGAAACTGAAAGTACTTCCTTAACTTTAGATGAAGCAAAATTCTCTTGCCATTAAAGGCATTTCAAAAACACTAGTTTAAAGACATATTTAATGTTTAATGAAGATATTCCATACTAAAATTTGATGAGATTAATTTACCCTTTCTCCTGTTGTAGGACATTTGTTTATAAATTTTCATTATTTTCCAAACTTCAGTTTCCTTAAAGTTATATTTCTAAAGAAAACAGGACTTGATGAAAGGCATAGCATTAAAGCATCTGATACATATTAGCAAAATTTTTAAGCTTCAGCAGTTTGTATTTCCTAAAGAATTAAGCTTCTAATACGAAAACAGTGTATCAATAGTGTATGCAATCCATGGGGTCTCAAAGAGTCTGACACAGGACAGAGTGACTGAACTGAACTGAACTGATACAAAAAAGAATCATATAGTTACTATTCTGATAATAACCTAATGTAGAACGATGTCTCTACTGTTTTGATTTAGCAAATAAGATTAAGTCTCTTTGAGCATCCTAATGTTTACTACTTTATCGTTCTTTATCGTAATTTCATGTGATGATGAAATAGTAAAGATATGGTTATGTACTTACATCCTATGTTTGTTGGAGATTTCATTTCAAAGAATGACATGTAAATGTGTACGTGTGTGTTTCCAGATGGCTCAGTGGTAAAGAATCCGCCTGCTAATGCAGGAGAAGCAGGAGACGTGGGTTTGATCCCTGGGTCATCAAGATCCCTTGGAGGAGGAAATGGCAACCCACTCCAGTATTCTTGCTTGGAAAATCCCTTAGACAGAGGAGGCTGGTGGGCTACAGTCCCACCAGGTCATCAAGAATCAGAGACGACTTAGAAACTGAGCACGTGTATTCCGTTAGAGAAAAAAAGATGAGCAGACTTCATCTATGTTCCCTATGTTTCTAGACTCAAACTGTATTAAATCTAAAACCTAATATTCATGGAGGTTGCCAAAAGGTACAAACCTCTAGTTATAAAATGTAATATATAGCACAGGGATTATGGTTAATAAGGCTGTACTGTATATTCGAAAGTAGCTAAGAAAATAGATCTTTAAAGTTCCCATCACAAGAAAAAAAATTTTAACTATTAGTGATGATGAATGTTAACTAGATTTATTGTGGTGATCATTTTGCAATGATCAAATATCAAACCATTGTTATATACATGAAAGTAATATAATGTTATATGCAATTATATTTCAATTTAAAAGCCCTAATATTCATAAATATTTCAAGTACCCATGTCAATCTTGGGTCTGAATAATGTTCAGTAGACCAAGATATTTTACATAAAAAGTTTTATGCATCAAAAGTTTGTAAACATAAACAGGAACTAGATTTGTTTTCTTAAAAAACCAACCCAAACTATTTTTAGATTTTATCCAATGGCAAATTGAGCCTCCTAACCACATTCAAAAAACTAAGATCATGGTATCTGGTCCCATCACCTCATGGGAAATAGACGGGCAGACAGTGGAAACAGTGTCAGACTTTATTTTTTTAGGCTCCAAAATCACTGCGGATGGTGACTGCAGCCATGAAATTAAAAGACGCTTACTCCTTGGAAGGAAAGGTTGGTCATAACTTATGATATGATATACTTAAGATAGCATATTAAAAAGCAGAGACATTACTTTGCCAACAAAGGTCCGTCTGGTCAAGGCTATGGTTTTTCCAGTGGTCATGTATGGATGTGAGAGTTGGACTGTGAAGAAAGCTGAGCGCCAAAAAATTGATGCTTTTTAACTGTGGTGTTGGAGAAGACTCTTGAGAGTCCCTTGGACTACGTAAGGAGAACCAACCAGTCCATCCTAAAGGAGATGAGTCCTGGGTGTTCACTGGAAGGACTGATGCTGAAGCTGAAACTCCAATACTTTGGCCACCTCATGCGAAGAGTTGACTCATTAGAAAAGACCCTGATGCTGGGAGGGATTGAGGGCAGGAGGAGAAGGGGACGACAGAGGATGAGATGGCTGGATGGCATCATCGACTCGATGGGCATGAGTTTGAGTAAACTCCGGGAGTTAGTGAAGGACAGGGAGGCCTGGCGTGCGGTCACAAAGAGTCAAGCACAACTGAGCGACTGAACTGGACTGAACTGAACTGAAAACCACAAGGCACTATCCTCTACAAACTGTTTTTGATACAGCATACCTTCCTTCATCCCATGTACAGAGGATCCTGGCCGGCTATAGTCCATAGGGCGGCAAAGAGTTGGACACGACTGAGCGATGGAACATGCACACACCTTCCTTCAGTCAACTACAGCCTGATCATTTTCCTTCTCTTGTCATGGTAACTCACTTACAAGAACCTTCTGGAGACTGCAAAAATTGCAGAATGATTTCAGAAAATATAATTAATCTTTATAAGTTAGTTCTTCTTCCCCTAAAATAACTGCCATTTTATATTTAAATTTTTCATTTTAAAATACTATTGTGAAAGGCCATGAGCTCCTTCAGAAGACTTCAAAAAAGCAAACCCTACCTAATCTTTTAAGTTGTTCTTCAAATCTCCTGACAGTTTCACCATTTTATTTTAAATGCTGTTCACGAGTTGTGCTCATTAGACTGGAGTCAACAGGCACCTCTTGAGGCGCTGCTGCAGAAGTATCACCAGCTTCCAGAATTTCAACCTCCATCCCCAAAGGTTTAGCTACAGCTTTAAGCATTTTCCCAAAAGCATTCCAATTGCCAGCTGGAAAATTTCATGTTCAAGTTTCACCACATCACTCATAGTTATCTATTGGGCAAGAGCAAACATTTACCTTAGTATTTAGAACTCTCCCCTTCTAATCCAAACCTATGTTATTAGATAGCATTGGCCCTGCTTCTCCAGGTAAATATGTCTATTGAACCCTACTGATGCTACTGGTCCCATATGGTGTAGCCTTCTCATCCTCCCTACTTATTCTAATTTTACCTTTCTTAGGGGCTGAGTTCAAACCCCAGTTCCGAAAAAAGAGCATTAATCTGTACCACACATTTATAGCTGTGTGTTTCTATTTACCTTTTCTGGTATAATTATGTTAACTCCTCAACCAGAACTCTAAGTTTCTTAAGAGAAGGCACTAGAACTCATGCCTCTGTTCTCCCTCAAAAACAGGTAGAGACTCTTGCAAGGAGCCTTGTAATAAGAGGTAACATTTATGGCACATACACAGTGTGCCAAATGCTTTCTGCTTATTAGTTCATTTAACCCATGTAATAAATCTATGCAGTAAGTACTGTTATTGTCCCTAATTTGAGACAAGAAAATGGAAACTTAGAAAGGTGATTTACCTGTCCGAAGTAAAAAAATTAGTTTGAACTAGGACTTAATTTCAGGTTTGTCTGACTCTAAATTGTCTTCTAATTAGTGACTCATACAAGCAGAGTCTCTTGCCCTCAATTTAGTTCAGTCCAGTTGCTCATTCTTGTCCAACTCTTGGCGACCCCATGGACTGCAGGATGCCAGACTTCCCTGTCCATCACCAACTCCCAGAGTTTACTCAAACTCATGTCCATTGAGTCTATGATGCCATCCAACCATCTCATCCTCTGTCATGCCCTTCTCCTCCCACCTTCAATCTTTCCCAGCAGCAGGGTCTTTTCAAATGAGTCAGCTCTTCACATCAGGTGGCCAAAGTATTGGAGTTTCAGCTTCAGCATCAGTTCTCCCAATGAATATTCAGGACTGATTTCCTTTAGGATGGACTGGTTGGATCTTCTTGCAGTCCAAGGGACTCTCAAGAGTTTTCTCCAACACCACAGTTCAAAAGCATCAATTCTTCTGTGCTAAGCTTTCCTTATAGTCCATCTCTCATATCCACACATGACTACTGGAAAAACCATAGCTTTCACTAGATGGACCTTTGTTGGTAAACTAATGTCTCTGCTTTTTAATATGCTATCTAGGTTGGTCATAGCTTTTCTTCCAAGAAGCAAAACGTCTTTTAATTTCATGGCTGCAGTCACCATCTGCAGTGATTTTGGAGCCCCCCCAAAATAAAGTCTCTCACTGTTTCCACTGCTTCCCCATCTATTTGCCATGAAGTGATGGGACCAGATGCCATGATCTTCATTTTTTGAATGCTGAGTTTTAAGCCAGTTTTTTCCCTCTCCTCTTTCACTTTCATCAAGAGGCTCTTCAGTTCCTCTTCGCTTTCTGCCATAAGGGTGGTGTCATCTGCATATCTGAGGTTATTGACATTTCTCCCTGCAGTCTTGATTCCAGCTTGTGCTTATCCAGCCCAGCGTTTCTCATGATGTACTCTGCATATAAGTTAAATAAGCAGGGTGACAATATACAGCCTTGACGTACTCCTTTCCCAACTTGGAATCAGTCTGTTGTTCCATGTCCAGTTCTAACTGTTGCTTCCTTACCTGCATACATATTTCTCAGGAGGCAGGTCAGGTAGTCTGGTATTCCCATCTCTTTCAGAATTTTCCACAGTTTGTTGTGATCCACACAGTCAAAGGCTTTGGCATAGTCACTAAAGCAAAAGTAGATTTTTTCTGGAACTCTCTTGCTTTTTTGATAATCCAGCAGATGTTGGCAATTTGATCTCTGGTTCCTCTGCCTTTTCTATATCCAGCTTCAACATCTGGGAGTTCATGGTTCATGTACTGTTGAAGCCTGGCTTGGAGAATTTTGAGCATTACTTTGCTAGCGTGTGAGATGAGCGCAATTGAGCTGTAGTTTGAGCATTCTTTGGCATTGCCTTTCTTTGGGATTGGAGTGAAAACTGACCTTTTCCAGTCCTATGGCCATTACTGAGTTTTCCAAATTTGCTGGCATATTGAGTGCAGCACTTTCACAGCATCATCTTTTAGGATCTGAACTGGAATTCCATGATCTCCACTAGCTTTGTTCATAGTGATGCTTCCTAAGGCCCATTTGATTTCCAGGTCTGGTTCTAGGTGAGTGATCACACTGTCATGATTATCTGGGTCATGAAGATCTTTTTTGTTTAGTTCTTCTGTGTATTCTTGCCACCTCTTCTTAATATCTTCAGCTTCTGTTATGTCCATACCATTTCTGTACTTTATTGTGCCCATCTCTGCATGAAATGTTCCCCTGGTATCTCTAATTTTCTTGAAGAGATCTCTAGTCTTTCCCATTTTATTGTTTTCCTTTATTTCTTTGCATTAATCACTGAGGAAGGCTTTCTTATCTCTCTTTGCTATTCTTTGGAACTCTGCATTCAAATGGGTATATCTTTCCTTTTCTCCTTTGCCTTTCACTTCTCTTCTTTTCACAGCTATTTGTAAGGCCTCCTCAGACAACCATTTTGCCTTTTTGCATTTCTTTTTCCTGGGAATGGTCTTGATCCCTGCCTCCTGTACAGTGTTACGAACCTCCGTCCATAGTTCTTCAGGCACTCTGTCTGTTAGATCTAATCCCTTGAATCTGTTTGTCACTTCCACTATATAATCATAAGGGATTTGATTTAGGTCATATCTAAATGGTCTAGTGGTTTTCCCTACTTCTTCAATTTAAGTCTGAATTTGGCAATAGGAGTTCATGAGCTGACCCACAGTCAGGTCCCAGTCTTGTTTTTGCTGACTATATAGAGCTTCTCCATCTTTGGCTGCAAAGAATATAATCAATCTGATTTTGGTATTGACCACCTGGTGATGTCCATGTGTAGAGTCTTCTCTTGTGTTGTTGCAAGAGGGTGTTTGCTATAACCAGTGCGTTCTCTTGGAAAAACTCTACTAACCTTTGCCCTGCTTCATTTTGTACTCCAAGGGCAAATTTGCCTGTTACTTCGGGTATTTCTTGATTTCTTACTTTTGCATTCCAGTCCCCTATAATGAAAAGGACTTCTTTTTTGGATGTTAGTTCTAGAAGGTCTTGTAGGTCTTCACAGAACTGTTCAGCTTATTCAGCATTACTGGTCGGGGCACAGACTTAGATTATTGCGATACTGAATAGTTTGCCTTGGAAATGATCACAGATCATTCTGTCATTTTTGAGATTGCATCCAAGTACTGCATTTCGGACCCTTTTGTTGACTGTGATGGCTACTCCATTTCTTCTACAGGATTCTTGCCCACAGCAGTAGATATAATGGTTACCTGAGTTAAATTTACCCATTCTAGTCCAGTTTCGTTCGCTGATTCCTAAAATGTTGATGTTCACTCTTGCCATCTCTTGTTTGACCACTTCCAAGTTGCCTTGATTCATGGACCTCACATTCCAGGTTCTTATGCAATATTGCTCTTTACAGCATCAGAGTTTACTTCCATCACCAGTCACATCCACAGCTGGGTGGTATTGTTACTTTGGCTCCATCTCTTCTTTCTTTCTGGAGTGATTTGTCCACTGATTTCCAGTAGCATATTGGGCACCCACTGACCTGGGGAGTTCATCTTTCAGTGTCCTATCTTTTTGCCTTTTCATACTGTTCATGGGATTTTCAAGGCAAGAATACTAAAGTGGTTTGCCATTCTCTTCTCCAGTGGACCATGTTTTGTCTCTTGTCCTACTTGATATAAACAGCCAAGCAGATAGTTTGGGCTTCAGAGGTGGGAAGAGAGAGTAAATTATGGTTCAGCAACTTTCCTTTCTCCCTTTGACACAAAGTTTTTATTCAATGACCCTCTTCCAACAATACAAGAGACAAATCTACACATGGACATCACCAGATGGACAATACTGAAATCAGATTGATTATATTTCTTGCAGCTGAAGATGGAGAAGCTCTAGATAGTCCAACAAAAACAAGACAGGGAGCTGACTGTGGGTCAGATCATAAACTCATTGCAAAATTCAGACTTAAACTGAAGGAAGTAGGGAAAACCACTCAGCCATTCAGGTATGACCTAAATCAAATTCCTTATGATTATATAGTGGAAGTGACAAACAGATTCAAGGGATTAGCTCTAATAGACAGAGTACCTGAAGAACTATGGACGGAGGTTCATAACACTGTACAGGAGGCAGTGATCAAAACCATCCCCAAGGAAAAAAAATGCAAAAAGGCAAAATGGTTGTCTGAGGAGGCCTTACAAATAACTGAGAAAAGGAGAGAAGCTAAATACAAAGGAAAAACAGGAAAGATATACCCATCTAAATGGAGAGTTCCAAAGAATAGCAAGGAGAGATAAGAAACCCTTCATAAGTGAATGACACAAAGAAATAGAGGAAAACAACAGAATGTGAAAGACTAGACATCTTCTCAAGAAAGCTAGAGATACCAGAGGAACATTTCATGCACAGATGAGCACAATAAAGGACAGAAACAGTATAGACCTAACAGAAGCAGAAGATATTAAGAAGAACTGGCAAGAATACACAGAAAAACTGTACAAAAAAGATCTTAATGACCCAGATAACCACAATGGTGTGATCACTCACCTAGAGTCAAGGATCCTAGCATGTGAAGTCAAGTGGGCCTTAGGAAGATTCACTACAAACAAAGCTGGTGGAGATGATGGAATTCCAGCTGAGCTGTTTAAAATCCTAAAAGATGATGCTGTGAAAGTGCTGCACTCAATATGCCAGCAAATCTGGAAAACTCAGCAGTGGCCACCGGACTGGAAAAGGTCAGTTTTCATTCCAACCCCAAAGAAAGGCAATGCCAAAGAATGTTCAAACTACCACACAATTGCATTTATTTCACATGCTAACAAGGTAATGCTCAAAACGTTTCAAGCTAGTTCATCTCATGTGAACTGACAACTTCTAGACATAGAAGCTAGATTTAGAAAAGGTAGAAGAACCAGAGATCAAATTGCCAACATCCGTTGGATCATGGAAAAAGCAAGGGAGCTCCAGAAAAACATCTACTCCTGCTTCATTGAGTGTGCTAAGAACCTTTGACTGTGTGGATCACAATAACTGTGGAAAATTCTTAAACAGATGGGAATACCAGACGAACTTACTTGCCTTCTGAGCAAACTGTATGCAGGTCAAGAAGCAATAGTTAGAACCAGACACAGAACAATCGACTGCTTCAAAATTGGGAAAAGAGTATGTCAAGGCTGTATATAGTCACCCTGCTATTTAACTTGTATGCAGAGTACATCATGTGAAATGCCAGGCTAGATGAAGTTCAAGTTGTAATCAAGACTGCCGGGAAAAATATCAATAATCTCAGATACACAGATGACTCCACCCTTTTGGCAGAAAGCAAAGAGGAACTAAAGAGCCTCTTGATGAAGTTGAAAGAGGAGAGTGATAAAGCTGGCTTAAAACTCAACATTCAAAAAATTAATATCATGGCATCCAGTCCCATCACTTAATGGCAAATAGATGGGGAAACAATGTAAATAGTAACAGAGTGTACTTTCTCGGGCTCCAAAATCACTGCAGATGGTGACCGCATCCATGAAATTTAAAAATGCTTGCTCCTTGGAAGAAAAGCTATGACAAACCTAGACAGTGTATTAAAAAGCAGAGACATCTGTTTACTGATAAAGGTCCATACAGTCAAAGCTATGGTTTTTCCAGTAGTCACGTGAGATTTGGACTGACTATAAAAAAGGCTGCGTGTTGAAAAATTAATGCTTTTGAACTGTGGTGTTGGAGAAGACTCCTGAGAGTCCCTTCGACTGCAATGAGATCAAATCAGTCAATCCTAAATGAAATCAATCCTGAGTATTCGTTGGAAGGACTGATGCTGAAGGTGAATCTCCCATACCTGGGCCACCTGATGCAAAGAGCTGACTTATTGGAAAAGATCCTGATGCAAGGAAAGATTGAAGGCAGGAGAAGGGGGAGAAAGAGGATGAGAATGCTTGCATGGCATTATTGACTCAATGGGCATGAGTTCAAGCAAGCTCTGGGAGATGGTGAAGGACAGAGAAGCCTGGCATCCTGTGGTCCATGGGGTCACAAAGAGTCGCACACAACTGAGCGACTGAACAACTTTCCTTTCTCCCCCTTGACACAAAGCTTTTATTCAATGACCTTTGCCTGAAGACCAAAGATAAATTCTAACCAAAAGACTGCAGATTCCATCTATGGGTAGGACCCAGTCCCACTCCAGAGTGTTCTAAAAACAACATGACTGCTCCCAAGAGGATGAATCATCAAAAGAACTGATTTCAGTCTTAGATCTAGAGAACAAGGCTGGTCCAGGCCTGAAAAACATGGACAAAATCTTTCTTGGCCATAGTCTCTATACAGGTATGCAGTAGGTGTTGTACAAGTTAATGAGTCACCAGGATCACCAGAACCAAAGGGAAGGGCAATGGTCAATGTTTCTACCCACGTCACCCTTAGATCCTGGTATCTGAAACTGTGTGATATCAGTGCCTTACATTCACAGAGGGGATTAGACTTTACCAGACTCCAACTTACTATCTCACTTGCTGTGGAGAAATAGCACTAACAGGGCCCTCGTGTTTGCTTTTGCAGTGCACCAGAAAGCTGGCCAAGGAGGCTAGTGGAGACTGAAATCTCGCACAGACTCTGCTCACCAGGCTCATGACTCTTACTGGCAGACCTTTATCTGCCTAGAGGAAAAGGCACCTTTTCTTCATTTCCACAAAGAAACTGTATGAACAGGTGACAGCACCAAAGGTGACTACTGGAATCCCTATCTTAAATATGTGGGTGTCAGTTATACCTCAATAAAGCTAGAAAAATAAATAATAAATAAAAAAGTGGAAACCCAGGCTCAAAGATGTTACAAGATACAGCTATAAGTGGTGGATCCAAGATTAGAAATCAAGTTTTCCAAAGCTAAAAGCTGTTTTTTTGAAAAAAATAAACAAAATTGACAAACCATTAGCAAGACTCATTAAGAAACAAAGAAATTAACAAAATTAGACATGAAAATGGAGAGATCACAACAGACAACACTGAAATACAAAGGATCATAAGAGACTACTACCAGCAGCTCTATGCCAATAAAATGGACAACTTGGAAGAAACGGACAAGTTCTTAGAGAAGTATAACTTTCCAAAACTGAACCAGGAAGAAATAGAAGATCTTAACAAAACGATCACAAGCAAGGAAATCGAAACTGTAATCAGAAATCTTCCAGCAAACAAAAGCCCAGGACCAGATGGCTTCACAGCTGAATTCTACCAAAAATTTAGAGAAGAGCTAACACCTATCTTACTCAAACTCTTCCAGAAAATTGCAGAAGAAGGTAAACTTCCAAACTCATTCTATGAGGCCACCATCACCCTAATTCCAAAACCAGACAAAGAAGACACAAAAAAAGAAAACTACAGGCCAATATCACTGATGAGCATAGATGCAAAAATCCTTAACAAAATTCTAGCAAACAGAATCCAACAACATATTTAAAAAATCATACATCATGACCAAGTGGGCTTTATCCCAGGAATGCAATGATTCTTTAATATCCACAAATCAATCAATGTAATACACCACATTAACAAATTGAAAGATAAAAACCATATGATTATCTTAATAGATGCAGAAAAAGCCTTTGACAAAATTCAACATCCATTTATGATTAAAACTCTCCAGAAAGCAGGAATAGAAGGAACATACCTCAACATAATAAAAGCTATATATGACAAACCCACAGCAAGCATCACCCTCAATGGTGAAAAATTGAAAGCATTTCCCCTGAAATCAGGAACAAGACAAGGGTGCCCACTCTCACCACTACTATTCAACATAGTTTTGGAAGTTTTGGCCACAGCAATCAGGGCAGAAAAAGAAGTAAAAGGAATCCAGATAGGAAAAGAAGAAGTGAAACTCTCTCTGTTTGCAGATGACATGATCCTCTACATAGAAAACCCTAAAGACTCTACCAGAAAATTACTAGAGCTAACCAATGAATACAGTAAACTTGCAGGATATAAAATTAACACACAGAAATCTCTTGCATTCCTATACACTAACAATGAGAAAACAGAAAGAGAAATTAAGGAAACAATACCATTCACCATTGCAACAAAAAGAATAAAATACTTAGGAGTATATCTACCTAAAGAAACAAAAGACCTATACACAGAAAACTATAATACACTGATGAAAGAAATCAAAGAGGACACAAACAGATGGAGAAATATACCGTGTTCATGGATTGGAAGAATTAATATTGTCAAAATGGCTATACTACCCAAAGCAATCTATAGATTCAATGCAATCCCTATCAAACTACCAACGGTATTTTTCACAGAACTAGAACAAATAATTTCACAATTTGTATGGAAATACAAAAAACCTCGAATAGCCAAAGTAATCCTGAGAAAGAAGAATGGAACTGGAGGAATCAATCTGCCTGACTTCAGACTCTACTACAAAGCCACAGTCATCAAGACAGTATGGTACTGGCACAAAGACAGGAATATAGATCAATGGAACAGAATAGAAAGCCCAGAGATAAATCCACGAACCTATGGTCACCTTATCTTCGACAAAGGAGGCAAGGATATACAATGGAAAAAAGACAACCTCTTTAACAAGTGGTGCTGGGAAAACTGGTCAACCACCTGTAAAAGAATGAAACTAGAACACTTTCTAACACCATACACAAAAATAAACTCAAAATGGATTAAAGATCTAAATGTAAGACCAGAAACTATAAAACTCCTAGAGGAGAACATAAGCAAAACACTCTCCGACATAAATCACAGCAGGATCCTCTATGACCCACATCCCAGAATTTTAGAAATAAAAGCAAAAATAAACAAATGGGACCTAATGAAACTTAAAAGCTTTTGCACAACAAAGGAAACTATAAGCAAGGTGAAAAGACAGCCCTCAGATTGGGAGAAAATAATAGCAAACGAAGCAACAGACAAAGGATTAATCTCAAAAATATACAAGCAACTCCTCCAGCTCAACTCCAGAAAAATAAATGATCCAATCAAAAAATGGGCCAAAGAACTCAACAGACATTTCTCCAAGGAAGACACACAGATGGCTAACAAACACATGAAAAGATGCTCAACATCACTCATTATCAGAGAAATGCAAATCAAAACCACAATGAGGTACCATTACACGCCAGTCAGGATGGCTGCTATCCAAAAGTCTACAAGCAATAAATGCTGGAGAGGGTGTGGAGAAAAGGGAACCCTCTTACACTGTTGGTGGGAATGCAAATTAGTACAGCCACTATGGAAAACAGTGTGGAGATTTCTTAAAAAGCTGGATATAGAACTGCCATATGACCCAGCAATCCCACTTCTGGGCATACACACCAAGGAAACCAGATCTGAAAGAGACACGTGCACCCCAATGTTCATCGCAGCACTGTTTATAATAGCCAGGACATGGAAGCAACCCAGATGCCCATCAGCAGACGAATGGATGAGGAAGCTGTGGTACATATACACCATGGAATATTACTCAGCCATTAAAAAGAATTCATTTGAATCAGTTCTAATGAGATGGATGAAACTGGAGCCCATTATACAGAGCGAAGTAAGCCAGAAAGATAAAGACCATTACAGTATACTAACACATATATATGGAATTTAGAAAGATGGTAACGATAACCCTGTATGCAAAACAGAAAAAGAGACTCAGATGTATAGAACTGACTTGTGGACTCTGGGAGAAGGCGAGGGTGGGATGTTTCAAGAGAACAGCATTGAAACATGTATATTATATAGGGTGAAACAGATCACCAACCCAGGTTGGGTGCATGAGACAAGTGCTCGGGCCTGGTGCACTGGGAAGACCCAGAGGGATCGGGTGGAGAGGGAGGTGGGAGGGGGGACCGGGATGGGGAATACATGTAAATCCATGGCTAATTCATTTCAATGTATGACAAAAACTACTGTAATGATGTAAAGTAATTAGCCTCCAACTAATAAAAAAAAAAAAATCAAGTTTTCCAACTTACTAGTTCATGTGCTTTTTCAACTATACTACAAATCTCCCATTGTTTCAGTTTATTGTAGGCTGTCTCTGACTGCTCATGTGGCAGACTGGTATCCTTAGCACTTTGCTCCAACAAAGTCCCAAGCTTTTTGGTGTATCGCTGTCCTGAAGCCACAGCTGTCCTGTTAGTGAGGAAGCCGAGAAACAGATATGTGTGCCAACTGTACCAAAAGGGATACTTTAGATGGATCTCCTACCACTTTTGGAAAAACAAATTAGACCACCTGTCCTAATGTTATGCATCATACATCATCACAGTGGCAGAGAGTCAACATTATTAATATTATGGGAGGTGTTGTGTGGAAAAGTCATGCAGTATGAAATCCAATTATCTAAATTTAGAGACTAACATTGCCATTTATTAGCTGCCTGGCCCTGGGAGATAACAATTACAAATATTCACTGAGCACATACTATTTGCCTGTACTTTGTTTACATAATGACTAACTTCATACAATCCTAAGAGGTATAGAGCTCATTACTCCCATTTCACAGGCAAAAAATACTGAGGCTCTGGGAAATTCAGGTAACTCACCCTAGGTTACACTGTTGGGAAGTGGAAGAACCAGGAATAAAATCCTAGCAATATGACTCTAAAACCCATGGTCTTAATTTCTCAGTCTTTGATTCCTCTAGAATAAAACAGAGATAATAATAGCTGCCCTACCTAACTAATCAGAATTATATTAGCAAGTACAAGGGCATTTTTAATAAACTGTAAAGTAATAGAGGTCAATGTATGAATTCCAAAGCTAACACTGACAAGCAGAGGGGTTTATCTGGAAGGCCTACACACATACAGATTCCTTTGTCTCCTTTCCATTTAATACTGACAGTCAAACAAATTGTGTTAAGCCCATGCTTCTTCTAACAACAATGATATTGCTATCCAGACATTTCTTACCTTACCTCTTTCCATATCTTGAGTTCCTATAATGGGAGCAGAAATCAATGTGATTAAACTGCTAGAGAGTACAGATTTATTATTATTATTATTATTATTATTATTATTAGTTTCAACACCTATAGTTTCAGAGAATTTCTTCACCATCTGGTGATGATGATATTTATACTATCTGATCACTTATTTAAATGTTGTGCTTAGTCACTCAGTCATGTCTGACTCTTTGTGACCCCACAAACTGTAGCCAGCCAGGTTCCTCTGTCCATGGGATTCTCTAGGCAAGAATACTGGAGTGGATTGCCTTTTCCTTCTCCAGGAGATCTTCCCAACTCACGGATTGAACCCACATCTCCTCTGTCTCCTGCACTGGGAAGCGGATTCTTTACCACTAAGCCAACTGGGAAGCCCAGTGGATGAAAAAGCTCAGGTCTATTTTGACTCCAGACCTCAAGTTCTAAAGCTTAACCCTTATCCCTCACATCTTGACATGCCCAGAAGACAATGCCCACATTTTCTTTACAGTTACTGCCTCCCATTGCTTTAGTGACCATGTTTTTTCAACCAAAAGTCAAAACAGGTGGCCTGATCATCTGAAATAATTAAACTCCAGAAAAAGTTCAGGACCTGTGCTTATTGGGCCTTTATCATCCTGCATCATACCTGATCACTTAGAACAAGCCCTATTCACGTTGTTCTCAGCTTCTCTTCTGAGCACAGGCCTGGCTCCTCTTTGTGTTAAATCCATTTCTCAAGCAGGGGCCCTATCTAAACCTTCACCCAAAAGCCTCAGAGGTTCCTACAGAATGTGACCTTGACTAGTCTTACCATTCTAAAAAATTCTTCTCAAAAATTAAAACATTGAAAGAAGAAACTTTTTTCCTCTTTTTTTTCTTCTTAAAATAAGATGTCCTTGAAACACCCCTTTGGGGAGAATCTCCCACTCTTCTATCAATGGGCTCTCCTAGGGAAAGCAAGAAAAGGAAAAGAGAAGTTTATCTGTTCCCTTAAGGGAGAGGCATTGTTTGGCCTCTCCCTTCTAAAGTGGGTCTTTATTGCAGTTTGACTTGTAGGTCCTCCCAGAGAGGACAAAAAAGAAAGCACAAGCCCTAAACTTCATATGCAGAAATAATCTGGAAGTTCATTCATTCAACACATTTTCTGAGCACCAACTATGCAATAGACTCCCAGTATTCACTATCCCTCTCTTTCATCTAAAATGCAAGGTCAAGAATACTCAAAAGTAGTAAATGAGACAGAAAAGATATTTCTACATGGGAGAAATGGTTATTGAAAAAATAAAAATGAATAAGAAATACCAGATAAGTGCCTAAAGAACAAAAAAGGTGATGTGATTAAGGGACTCTGGTAAGGTATTTATATTAGGTAGTCATTAAAAGCCTCAAATTGGAAAATTTGGTTCCAAATTGGGAAAGAAGTATGTCAAGACTGTATATGGTCACCCTGCCTATTTAACTTGTACGCAGAGTACATCATGCAAAATGCCAGGCTGGATGAAGCTCAAGTTGGAATCAAAATTGCCCGGAGAAATGCCAATAATCTCAGATATGTAGATAACTCCACCCTTTTGGCAGAAAGGAAAGAGGAACTAAAAAGCCTCTTGATGAAGTTTTAAGAGGAGAGTGAAAAAGCTGGCTTAAAACTCAACATTCAAAAAACTGAAATCATGGCATCCAGTCCATCATTTTCATGGCAAATAGATGGGGAAACAATGAAAACAGAAACAGAGTGTATTTTCTTGGGCTCCAAAATCACTGCAGATGGTGACTGCAACCATGAAATTAAAAAATGCTTGCTCCTTGGAAGAAAAGCTACAACAAACCTAGACAGCATATTAAAAAGCAGAGACATCACTTTACTGACAAAGGTCCGTCTAGTCAAAGCTATAGTTTTTCCGGTAGCCATTTATGGATGTGAGAGTTGGACCATAAAGAAAGCTGAGTGCTGAAGAATTGATGCTTTTGAACTGTGATGTTGGAGAAGACTCTTGAGTGTCCCTTGGACTGCAATGAGATCCAACCAGTCCATCCTAAAGGAAATCAGTCCTGAATATTCATTGGAAGAACTGATGCTGAAGCTGAAACTCCAATCCTTTGGCCACCTGATGTGAAAAACTGACTCACTGGAAAAGACCCTGATGCTGGGAAAGACTGAAGGCAGGGAGAAGGGGATGAGAGAGGATGAGATGATTAGAGGGCATCACCGACTCGATGGACATGAGTTTGAGCAAGCTCCAGGAGTTGGTGATGGATAGGGAGGCCTGGCGTCATGCAGTCCATGGCGTCGCAAAGAGTTAGACATGACTGAGTGACTGAACTGACTGAAAAGCCTCAAATGTGAGGTGACACCTGAATTAAGTTCACACCTGAATTAAAAGGACTTCTTGGTAGCTCAGTCAAGATTCTGCCTGCAATGCAGAAGATCTGGATTTGATCCCTAGGTTGGGAGGATCCCCTGGAGGAGAGAATGGCGACCCACTCCAGTATTGCCTGCAGAATCCCATGGACAGAAGAGCCTGGCTGGCTACAGTCCATGGGGTTGTAGCAAAGAGTTGGACACAACTGAGCAACACTTTCTCTTTCAGCCACGTGAAGACTGGTAGTGAAGGACACAAAGAAACCAGCTCATGTGAAGATCTTAATGCAGGAGGAATAAGCCTTTAAAGCAGAAGTTGGCAAACCTTTTCTATAACTGGGCCACATAGCAAATATTTTAGGCTTTGCAAGTCACATAAGGTCTCATGTTGCATATTCTTCTTTGTTTTTGTTCCTGTTGTTTTAAGTTGTTTTACAATCCTTTAAAAATGTAAAACCCCTTCTTAGTTCCCTGCCAGTATAAAAATAGGTTTCCAACAAAATTTGGCCCCTCTTAGTTTTCTGACCTCTACTTTAGAGGAACATCTAATCTATTGTAGCCAGAGAACAAGTAAACATAGAGAAAGTGGTACAAGATGAGGTCTGAGAGGCAATCAGGAGCCATATGGTGCAGTGCCTTTTAGGCTAAATTAAGATTTTGGATTTTTTTTCCAAGTGTGATGGGAATCCTCTGGAGAGTTTTAAGCAGGGCGGTGGCATAATCTGATTTATACTTTTAAAAGGCCATCATCTTGTGTGTGAAAAGCAGACTCTGGTGGGGCTAAGAGTAGAAACAGAGAGAGAGTTGATTAGGAGGCCAGCTACTGTATCACTCAGGCAGGAGAGAACAAGGGTGGTGATGTGAAGAGACAGAAAGAATTGAACAGAAGGGGAACTAAACACTCTCGATGAAAGCTCTATTTATTATGGGTAAACAAAAACATGGAAGAATTCTTGAAATTTTACTTTAAAATCAAAAGTGCTATAAAGAGCTTGATTAACAGAAAAATCTTGGTTACTCAAAGTTTTAGCAATATTTTGACATGTTTGATTTAGAGATATTTGACTTTCGGGAAGATCATCATTTCCCCTCTCTCTCTGAATCACTTCCTCTAGTGAAATGATTCCATTTCTCCTCTGGTCCCTGATACTCATTATTTCCCTCGTTTCACTTAAATGAAGCATATTGAGAATGTTCCTCTCATTTCAGAATGCACTGCAGTCAACCAAAAGAGCAAAACTGCTCTTTTAAAATCCAAGAAACTTTCAACTTCCCTTTGCCATGAGAAAGCTATAAATGTAGGTGGTTCTCACTCTATCCAAACTCATTTTCTTGTTCTTTCTCTGATAAAAATGAAGCTGAGTTTTTGAAAATTCTTCAAAGTATACATTTAATTTGGGCATTTTTGGTGTATATTTGGGGGAGAAGACTAATTAGATAGTATCGTAGGTTAGGTTCCTTGGAGATAGATTCTGAGACCAAGTTTTTCAAGGAAGTGATTTATTGAGGCAGGACACAACTGGCAAATACATCTGCAATGAAATGAGGATGATCAGGAGAGTCAGACAGAAACACTGACTGCAAAGTGATTGTAACTCAGCCAATACCTATGTTAGCTGGGACAGGTCCCTCAGACTTATCTTCAAACGAGGCAAGGAGGCTGGGTCTTTGCATCTTAAATCAGCCGGTCATTGGCCGTGGGCCTCTGAGAGAATAACCTAAAGTGAGGCAGTTCTCTGCAACCTAAGGCAACACCTAGGAAACACAAAGCTTTTCACCATCAGGAGCTAAAACTCCCAGCAGCTTAGGGATGAAAAGAGGCTCTGGGTTGGAACACCACAGTACCTACTGCAAAAGGACACTCCAGTATTTTCATATGGTCATTTCTATAATTTAATATTTATCAAGGCACATAGTATTTTACCATGACTATGTATGGATGTGAGAGTTAGACTATAAAGAAAGCTGAGTGCTGAAAAATTGATGCTTTTGAACTGTGGTGCTGGAGAAGACTCTTGAGAGTCCCTTGGACTCCTAGGAGATCCAACCAGTCCATCCTAAAGGAGATCAGTCCTGGGTGTTCATTGGAAGGACTGATGTTGAAGTTGAAACTCCAATACTTGGCCACCTGATGCGAAGAGCTGACTCATTGGAAAAGACCCTGATGCTGGGAAAGATTGAGGGCAGGAGGAGAAGGGGACAACAGAGGATGAGATGGTTCGATGGCATCACTGACTCAGTGGACATGGGTTTGGGTGGACTCCGGCAGTTGGTGATAGACAGGGAGGCCTGGCGTGTTGCAGTTCATGGGGTCACAAAGAGTCAGACACAACTGAGCAACTGAATTGAACTGATAAGAGTATTTTTATTAGCACTTTTAGTATACCAAATACACTAATTAGCATGCCAATTGGTATTTATACATAAAGAAATATTTTACCACATAAAGTATTTTTATTAAATACAGAGACTTCATGTTCAAGTGCTTAGGAACACACTTTCAAAAAATACTGCTGGAAAAGTGACTAAAGTGTCATTTCAACTGTGTACCTTTATGAGCTGATGATTAAACCAGTCATTTTTGACTCACTCCTCCCTCATCAAGTTTTAAGGCACCTTCCATGATAAGACACCTCCGTCTCTACTTTTTTGTCACTGCCAACAATTCTGGTCCCCACCTTCATTTCCTCAAACTTGAAACATCTCTTATGCCCAATTTCATCCAAGTTGTGTTTTCTGGAGGTGGGGGAGGGGGAATGTTCCATTGCATGACTTGCATTAATTACTCAAATAGCCACTGTGTAAGGCACCAGGAAAATAACGTTGAGCAAAAAAAGACAATCCCGCCATCTCTCATGAACATGAATTTCTAGTGAATGAGAAGGACTTTAAATAGTAAATTCCATGATAAACAATTTCATAGCAGCTGTGATTAAAATGCAATGAAAAAGTACCTGATGTTATGAAACCACATAATCTTGGGACCTGAACTAGGGGGTCAGAGATGGGTTTTCTAGAGTAAATAAGATGAACCTTAAAGGATAAAGTTCACAGGAAGCATGCTTCATGCAAAGAGAATACTATGCTTCTTACCTTCAGAATCTGAAGAGGAGGAAGCATGGTGTATTCAAGGAACAAAAGAAGAAAGCCAGTAGCCAGTATGCTAGAGCTCAGGGTTCATTTGTGAAGCAGAGGAAGGTGTTGGGGAGTAAAGTTAAGCAAGAGAAAGTAAGCAAAGGCAATATGAAACCATTAGAAACAGGGTTTTCTTTTACTTTTAATGTTTCATTTTAAAATAAATGTTACCCAAAAAAATTCCCTACACTTATCACCCACATTCTCCAAATGCTCACATCTTAAATTACCTCAGTATAATTATCAAAATCAGAAAATTAACACTGATTCAGTACTATTATCTAATTTACAGTCTGGGGAAGGGGGTTGAGGATGGGGGAGCCATGGGACACATGTATACCTGTGGCCAATTCATGTTGATATATGCCAAAAACCGTCACAATATTGTAAAGTAATTATTCTCCAATTAAAATAAATTAATTTTTAAAAAGTCACTGTGTCAGATATTAATCAATAATAATTGTTTAAATTTCGTGTGTTTTTCCAGAACTATTCATTTTTTTGCTTAATTGATATAAACTACTGGATTTCCTTTTAGCATAATTCCTAAACTTCCCCTACTATGTGTATTTACTTTTGGAAAAATATCTTTTAAGACATCAAACCAATGACAAGAAATAATATATATTATCACTAGCTTCAGTTGGTTTTGCAAGAAAACAACCTGTGCTTTAAACCAAAAAAATAAAGTTAATGCAGTCTAAAAATAATAGTTATTAGTTCTGGTCCATATTTTACCAGCTAGCCAACTAATGCGCCTTCTCAGAATCCAACTGAGAATCACATACTGCATTTAGTTATCATGTCTCCTTAAATATGGGACAGTTCCTCAGTCTTTGTCTTTCATAACCCTGACACTTGTTTTTTTTTATTACAAGGCACAGCATGTGGGGTCTTAGCTTCCCAAAGTGAAGTGAAGTGAAGTCACTCAGTCGTGTCCGACTCTTTGCAACCCCATGGACTGAAGCCTACCAGGCTCCACAGTCCATGGGATTTTCCAGGCAAGAACACTGGAGTGGGTTGCCATTTCCTTCTCCAGGGGATCTTCCTGACCCAGGGATCAAACCCAGGTCTTCCGCATTGTAGGCAGACACCTTACCATCTGAGCTACCAGGGAAGCCCCTAGCTTCCCAACCAGGGATCAAACCTGTGACCCCTATAGCAGAACCATGGAGTCTTAACCACTGGAATGCCAGGAAAGTCCTGACCTTGACACTTTTGAAAAGCACTAGCCAGTTACTTGGTAGAATGATCCTCAACTTTGGTGTATCTGATGTTTCCTCATGATCAAATTCATATCATGCATTTTTGGCAATAGTATCACAGAAATCACATGTCTCCTTTCAAAACAAAGGTTATGTGGACATGACCCACGGTGGTGGTGATAACTTTGATCACTTAGTTGAGGTACTGTCTGCCAGATTTCTCCACTATAAAGCTACTATTTTTTCCTTTTTACTTAAATATCTTTGGGAAGATACTTTCTGACTATGTGAACATCCTGTTTATCAACATATTTTTACCCACTGATTTTAGCATCCATCAATGATTCTTGCCTGTATCAGTTATTCCTATAGTGTTTGCAAGTGGTGATTTGCTATTTTTATCAACCCTTTTAATTAGCTGGAATGCCACCATAAGGAAGAATTTTTCCTTCTCCCCTGATTTATTCATTTATTTTTATCAGCAAAGACTCACAGATTCGTATTTTATTCTATAGGTTATAATTCATTATCATTATTTATAAGGGTATTCAAAATGTCCCTGATTTGGCCACTGGGGCCCCATCAAGTTGACACCTAGGCCCTTTTGACATGGCCCCGTCATTTTTTTAGTATATCCCTACTTTCTGGCACTGTAGATGTTCCAGGTTGATGTACTTTTCCTATCAGTCTAAAATTAGCAATTTCTCCAAACAACCCTTGTTGCCTGTATTAGAGACAGTACTAGATATATTCACTGGTTCTGGGAGGTAAATGCCTTAGGCCCTACCAGAAGATACAGTCAAAAGAGTATGTATGCACACATCTGTGTGTGTTTATCTATGTATCTGTATTTATAAAATAAAGAGTTTGTACTGATACTTCCGATTCCAAACATCTCGGTGTTCATTCTAGCCTTACAAGTGTCTCTCCCTTTTAAAAATTCACTAAATATTTACTGAACACCTGCCAAGGGCCAGGCTCTGTGCAAGGAACTGGGGTTACAAGAGTGAACAAAACAGGTAGGGTCCTGTCCTGCCCTCATGAAGCTTAAAAGTCATCATTTATGGATTACTCCCCTTTTCTCCAAATCACTAAATTTATGCTTTCTACTGGCTCCTTCTCTCCAGGATTTAAACAGGCCAGAGAAGGGTTTCAAGCAGGTAATATGATCAGTTCTACATTTCTAAACAAGTCATTCTTCTAGGGAATCAAAGGAAGAAAAAGTAAACTGGAGAGGTCAATTTTCAAATCAGTTGAAGCGGGATAAAAGCATAGGTGGGGAGATCGATAATGAGACTAGTAAGCAGTCCGAGGTAAGAGATGTCAGGCAACTGGACTGGGGTGAAGGGAGGGACAATGGAAACAAATAAATGGATTTGAGAAGCATTTAGGAGGTAAACGGACCATACCTGATGATTGACTGAAGGGTAGGGGGATGAGGTGAGGGAGAAGGATAACTGAAGGAGGACTCCTAGATTTCACAGATTTCCATGTATTGTAAACATATGACAATATGTCTCTTCATTAAATTGTAAACAATCTGATGACAAGAACACACAAGTATCATTCACATCTTTGTATCTCCAATATTTTCTACAGTGCCTGGTACACAGATGGAGCTCAAGAAATGATGCTGAATAAAACGAATAGGTGAATTTTCTCAGACTTATCAAGCTGAGATTTCAGCTGTAGGGTATCAAATCAGTTATAATATATTCACAAAAGCTTTAGTAGAAGAAAACTACTTATGCTGAATATCTATTCTCCCCAAAGAGTATATCCTAGTCTTTTAGTATATTATGTATACTTTCTCTTCCATCATTAATTCATCTTACCCAAGAGGTAAAACCCAGAAGCTATAAAATAGAGGTAAACATTTGACTATAACAATGAAATTTCACTTCACACCCATCAAACTGCCAAAATTAATGCCTATTAATTGCCTATTGCTTGCAGGGGAGTGAGGCTAAGGGGAGGCCTCTGTTTCCTCACCTCGCAAATGGAACCACGGGGATTAGGTGAAATGTTTCTAGACTCAAGCAGGCATTTAGTAATGCACTGCCTTTTTACACATCCATATACTCCTCCTCCAAGACCCAATTCAAACCACTCCTCCACTAGGAAGCCTGCCCAGACCTCTCCAACATGCAGCTACTTCTTTTCCCTTCTCTGAGCTTCTGGGATGCCTATTTGTAAAATTTTTCGAAGATTAATCATAGGTGGATCTGTGATTGCTCTTGCAATCAGTCGCTCTCTTCTTTACTTGTTATTTAACTATCTGTATACTCATACACTGTTCTCCAGTGAAGTCAGATGTCTCTGGAATCAAAAGTCAGCTATGCCACTTACTTGCTGTGACTTCATCTTTCCACTGTTTGCGCTTTTCTGTGTGATACAGGAGGCACAGCCACCTGTTAAGGTCACTGTTAGGATTTGGGATAACGTGTGTAATGGGTCCATATATTAAGTGTTCCATAAGTAGATGCCAACAAGCACTCGTTGAGAGCAGCTCTCAGATCTTTTTCAAATTTCAATACCCTCCTAGATGCAGCACCTCACAGACTGCCTCACAGGTGGCTGCTGCTTGATGGCTTATTTACCTATACTCTACCTTGTCCAAAAAGGACCTAAAGCAGGTAGGTGTTCAACAAACATTTGTTGAGTGACTACAGGCTACACTTTCCTGTCAGATTTTCTCTTTCTGTTTTTCCATAATAAACAGAACCATCATAATATTGTGACATTTTTTGGCCACATAGCTTGAGGCATCTCAGTTTTTGACCAGGGACTGAACCCAGGCCATGACAGTGAAAGCGCAGAATCCTAACCACTAGGTCACCAAGGAATCCCCCATATTATGACTTTTTAAAAGCCTTTACTCATCCTTCACCTGCACCGATTATTTTTTTAATTTAATTTAAAAATTGTAACTATAAAATACAGGCTCCTGGCAAAAATGAAAACATCGAAAGGGAATAAAATGAAAAGTAGGTTCCTCTCCCGACATTCAGTTTCACTATCCAGAGGTAATACTTAAAAAAAAAAAAAAAAGTCCTATGTATCTTTTTATTGGCCTTAGTGTTTGGCAAATACTCAACCTTCTTTACGTTATTACTTAAAGATTTCCCCTGATTTAGCATCCTAAGAACATAAGCTCCATAAGAGCATTTTTGTCTCTTTTGTTCTCCTCTGTTCCCAGCACCTAGACAGTACATGAATCATAACCATATGTTCAATAAGTGCTTGCTAATATATGGACTTCCTTTTGAGGAAATGCCACCACTCAAGGTATACTGCCTTCCTTTAGCCAAGTGGCAAGGAAGACTGATCAGATGTTCCCTCCTCAGATTTTGATCTGTGAGCAGAATACAAACAGTTGGAGGGAGCTGAACCCATATGAGAGCATGGAATGTTCCTGCAAGAAGGTGGTCAGTGATGGCTGCTACCTGACTGCTTCCAGCCTGGTTCTCCTGCCTTACTTTCAATCCTGTGAGCTCACCCAATTCCTTCCAATAAATTGCCTTTTGCTTAAGTTAGCTCAGCACTTCTCACCCTCAGCACTGCTGACATCTTGAGCTACATTATCTTTGCTGTGAGGGGCTGTTCTGTGCCTTATAGTATGTTCAGCAGAATCTCTGGTCTCAACTTGCTGAATGCCAAGAGCATCCTTAGTGTAACTATCAAAAAAAGTCTCCAGACACTAACAAATGTCCCCAAGGGGAACTGAATTAGCTAGAGGTGATTTCTGTGGGAAAAAAATGTCCTAACTGCTGAATACTACATCTCTGCCAACTTCTTATTATGGCCTACATAGAAATAGCTCAGCTATATAATATTATGTTATATTGATAGGTCCTAAGTTATTAAATCAGTCAGCTAACAATGGATTTTAAAGTGTTCACCTGTTGTTGTGTTAAACAACCTGGTGTCTGCACACTGAGTGGTGTGGCCCATCATAATTCACCTAGGTGGCAGATCGGCCCCAGGGCAGCCAGGGGAGACCAGGGAGCTCTCCACTCCTGGGCATCCTCCAACATTGACTGGCTCCAGCCTTCCCCGGAACCCCCTTGTCACAACTCCAACAGGGCCTTTGTCCAGGCCCCTGGGCAGTACATTGATCAACACCCACATCCAGTGAAGGTTTACACACTCAAGAGGACCAGCAGTGGGTTAAACAAGGTGCCAGGCATGTCCTCCAGCTACGTGGAGCAACGAAAGGGCATGTCCCTGTGAAGTTAAGTGGGCCTTAGAAAGCATCACTATGAACAAAACTAGTGGAGGTGATGGAATTCAGCTGAACTATTTCAAATCCTAAAAGATAATGCTGTTAAAGTGCTGTACTCAATATGCCAGCAAATCAGGAAAACAGCCATGGCCACAGGACAGGAAAAGGTTTGTTTTCATTCCAATCCCAAAGAAAGGCAATGCCGAAAAATGTTGAAGTTACTGCACAAATGCACTCATTTCACATGCCAGCAAGATTATGCTCAAGATGCTTCAAGCCAGGCTTCAGCAGTACGTGAACCAAGAACTTCCAGATGTACAAGCTGGATTTAGAAAAGGCAGAGGAACCAGAGATCAAATTGCCAACATCCACTGGATCATGGAAAAAGCAAGGGATTTCCCAAAAAAATCTACTTCTGCTTCATTGACAACACTAAAATCTTTGTGTGGATCACAGCAGAAGGTAGAAAAGTCTTAAAGACATTCTTAAAGAATCTTAAAATTCTTAAAAATTCTTAAGGAAAATTCTTAAATTCGACCACTTTACCTGCCTCCCGAGAAAGCTGTATGCAGGTCAAGAAGCAACAGTTAGAACTGAACATGGAACAATGGACTCATTCCAAACTGGGAAAGGAGTGCATCAAGGCTGCATATTGTCACCCTGCTTATTTAACTTCTATGTGAAGCACATCATGTGAAATGCTGGGCTGGATGGAGCACAAGCTGGAATCAAGATTGCTGGGAGAAATATCAATAACCTCAGATATGCAAATGACACCACCCTTATGGCAGAAAGCAAAGAGGAACTGAAGAGCCTCTTGATGAAAGTGAAAGAGAAGAGGGAAAAAACTGGCTTAAAACTCAACATTCAAAAAATGAAGATCATGGCATCTGGTCCCATCACTTCATGGCAAATACATGGGGAAAAAGTGGAAACAGTGACAGATTTTATTTCTTGGGCTCCAAAATCACTGCAGATGGTGACTGAAATTAAAGCCATGAAATTAAAGACGTTTGCTCCTTGGAAGAAAAGCTATGACAAACCTAGGTAGCACATTAAAAAGCAGAGACATCACTTTACCGACAAAGGTCCATACGGGTCAAAGCTATGGTTTTTCCAGTAGTCATGTATGGATATGAGAGTTGGACCACAAATAAAGCTGAGCACCAAAGAATTAATGCTTTCAAACCGTGGTGTTGGAGAAGACTCTTGAGAGTCCCCTGGACTGCAAGGAAATCAAACTAGTCAATCCTAAAGGATATCAACCCTGAATATTCATTGGAAGGACTGATGCTGAAGCTGAAGTTCTAATACTTTGGCCACCTGATGCAAAGAGCTGATTCACTGGAAAAGACCCTGATGCTGGGAAAGATTGATGGCGAGAGAAGGGGTGACAGAGGATAAGATGGTTGGATGACATCATTGACTTAACAGACATGAATCTGAGCAACCTCAAGGGAGACAATGAAGGACAGGCAAGCCTGGCGTGCTGCAGCCCATGGGGTCACAGAGAGTTAGATACAACTTGGTGACTGAACAACAACAACGTTAAACAACAGCTTTAGGGAGATACAAGTCAAACACCAAATAATCCACCCATTTAAAGTGTACACTTAAGTGACTTTTAATATATTCACAGAGTTGTGCAATCATCACTACAATCAATTTTAGAATACCTTCATCACCTCAAAAATAGGTGCACATCCCCACACACTTTAGTTGTCACTCCTCAAAACTCCAGCTCCCTCAATTGTCAGCAACCATTTAATCTACTTTTTGCCTCTACAGACTTACCTATTCTGAACACTTCATATAAATGGAATCACAGAATATGTTTTCTTTTGGACTGACTTATTTCACTTAGCACAGTGTTTTCTAGCTTTGTCCATGCTATAGCATGTAACAATAATTCATCCCTTACTGTTGAATAATATTCCACTGTATGGACACATTTTACCTATCCATAAATGATAAGCATTCAGGTTGCTACACTTTGTGGCTATGATGAATAATGCTGCTATGAGCATTTGTGTACAAGTTTTAGTGTTGACATAGGTTTTCATTTCTCTTAGGCATATACCTGGGGTTAAACGAAAACATTATGTTTAACTTTTTGTGGAAGTCCCAGACTGTTTTCCAAAATGGCTACACCATTTTACCTTCCAATCAGCAGTGTACTAGAGCTTCTTTCCTCACTTCTCACCAACACTTACCACTATTCATTTATTATTCATCTTTTTTATTATAGCCATCCTAGGGAGAGTGATGTAGTATTTCATTGTGGTTTTGATTTCCATTTCCCTAATGACCAATGTTGGTGAGCATCTCCTTCAGGTGCTTACTGGTCATTTGTATATCTTGAAGAAATGTCCACTCAGATCCTTTGTCCATTTTCTAATTGAGTTATTTGCCTTTCTATTGTTGAGTTACAAGAAATCTTTATATGTTCTAGATATGTCATTTTTCAGATATATGATTTCCCCAAATTTTTTCCCATTCTTAAATGAGTGAAAGTCTTTTCATTTTCTTAACAGCACAAAAGTTTTAAATGTTTATTGTTAGTCTTTCAGGCAAAATAGTCTTTCAGGTAAAAAATGAGTGACTGGTTCACTCTGCAGCTCAATCATGTAATGTGTTTTTCTCTGAGACAACTATCAGCAGAACTGCTGCTCTATGACATTCATGCTTATTTAAAAAAAGAATATAATTCTTTATATATATATTTTCTCATAAAGTTGATTCTCCTGGAACAAGATACAAGAAGGAAGATGTAGCATGTCATCCTGTGATTTTTACCTACTCTTGACATACCACTGACTTATCCAAGGGACACCTGACCCAGAGAGAGGAGTTTAAGCAACGACAATGAAGAGTAATGGTTCTTCCACAGTATTTAAGAGGAAGAGAAGACTAACTAATGGATGATGATTTTTTTGTAAAATCAATCACTTTTTGTAAATATCTTTTTCACTAGAGTTGATATAAGATGTTAAAATTCTATTCTCTGCATAGCAAATGAAGATAGACAGGTTTTAGACTGTCCTAAGTGGCCAGTGAAGCCTCTGTCCAGAATTAAGAAAAGGTCAATTCAAACAAATCCTATAGACGCTCAGTAAAATATATTCTGGAGATCAAGGTGTCCCTATACAAGTCCTTTAAGAGGCCCAGGAACATCATCTATTTGAAAACTACTTAGCCTATATGTCTCTTCAAGAACTTATAGCTGTGTTAAAGCAAACTTCTGAAACAGCTACAGACCATGGCTAAATTACTGAAACCTAGGCCAGTCCTAACTTGCCTTTGTTCCCAACCCACTCTGCATACCACTGCAAAATTAATCCCCCTAAATCACTGTTACCCTGACTTGAGAATTTTTAGTAATAATTAAAAGCTAATATAAATGGAGTTCTTAACTATGTGCCCAGCATTGTCCTGAACAATTTAAATGGATTTTCTCATTTAATCCTCCTCGTAACCCAGTAAGGTAGGTTCTGTAATCCTCCTGAAGATGAGGAAACTGTGGCTTATTCAGTAACCCACCCCAAACTGCTGAGCCCCTGAGGGCAACGCTGATCCAAATGCAGGTTTGAGCTGAGGCTCTCGACCACCGCGGTTTTTCCGCAGAGACACCGCTGGCCTAGCAGTCACTCGCGGGGACAGCTCCAAGGCACGTGCATCAGAATTACCAGGGTAATTCTCTGGCTCACAGCAGGCTTGGGAACCACTACAAGTTAACTCTCCATTTCCTACAGAAGGCCTAAACTCCTCTTCCCAGAGGCTTCTAGGATAAAGGCAAAATTCCTTAAATTGGCTTAGAAAGCTCTTCAGAGTCGGTCACTTGACTGACCTTTCCGGTCCCATTTTGCTCCAAGCCCCCTTTTTGTTTCCATGTCTATTCTTCACCACAAGATTCTTCCTTCTCAGGGTATTTGCACAAGCTGTTCTTTGGTCTGGGATGCTCTTCCCTCCTCCCTTTGTTCGATTAACCTTGCTCTTCCTCAGGCCTTATCATGATGGGCACTTTCTGAGAAAAAATTTTCTGATCACCCTGTTTAGGTCAAAATCCTACTACTATCTCTAATAACATCATGTACTACATTTGCGAACTAAAAACTGACTTTACACGATTATATCTCTTTCCCTCGATGAAGAGTACACTCTACAGAGGTAGGAACTATGCTTGTTTTTCTCAATATTGTACCTACAGTTCCTGGCTTAGTTGTTATTGTTTAGTTGCTAAGTTGTGTCTGACTCTTTGTGACCCCACAGACTACAGTACGCCAGGCTCCTCTGTCCAGGGGATTTCCCAGGCAAGAATACTGGAGTGGAGATGCCCATCAGCAGACGAATGGATGAGGAAGCTGTGGTACATATACACCATGGAATATTACTCAGCCATTAAAAAGAATTCATTTGAATCAGTTCTAATGAGATGGATGAAACTGGAGCCCATTATACAGAGCGAAGTAAGCCAGAAAGATAAAGACCATTACAGTATACTAACACATATATATGGACTTTAGAAAGATGGTAACGATAACCCTATATGCAAAACAGAAAAAGAGACTCAGATGTATAAAACAGACTTGTGGACTCTGGGAGAAGGCGAGGGTGGGATGTTTCAAGAGAACAGCATTGAAACATGTATATTATCTAGGGTGAAACAGATCACCAGCCCAGGTTGGGTACATGAGACAAGTGCTCGGGCCTGGTGCACTGGGAAGACCCAGAAGGATCGGGTGGAGAGGGAGGTGGGAGGGGGGACTGGGATGGGGAATACATGTAAATCCATGGCTAATTTATTTCAGTGTATGACAAAAACTACTGTAATGATGTAAAGTAATTAGCCTCCAACTAATAAAAATAAATGGAAAAAAAAAAAAAAGAATACTGGAGTGGGTTGCTATGTCTTTGTCCAGTAGTATCTTCAGTGCCTGGCTTAGTGCCTGTCACATAAATATTGCTTGTTCAATAAATACTTGTCAAAAGAATTAATGGTTTCAAGGCCTTCTAACTATTCCAGACTTAACCAACCAACCATATTTTTCACTCTTACTCAACAGAGATGTACAGTGCCATTTACAGAGGTTAATTTCTCTCCACATCTTTTCATCCTTATCTAAATACAAAATCCTTTTCCACCTCTTTACCTACCTAATTCCTCCTATTTCTACAAGGTGGCACCTAAATTTCCCTTATTTCACAAAGTTTTCTAGCTCACCAACCCACAACAGTCTCTTCTAAACTGCTACCTCACTTTGTACTTCTAGGCCACTCATGTGGCACTTCATGCCATGTATCCTCACGTAGTATTTCACATGTAAGTGGTTTGGTTATGTTTTTAAATATAAGTATCCCATTTGAATGCAGAGTTCCAAAGAATAGCCAGGAGAGATAAGAAAGCCTTCCTCAGCGATCAATGGAAAGAAATAGAGGAAAACAACAGAATGGGAAAGACTAGAGATCTCTTCAAGAAAATCAGAGATACCAAGGGAACATTTCATGCAAAGATGGGCTCAATAAAGGACAGAAATGGTATGGACCTAACAGAAGCAGAAGATATTAAGAAGAGGTGGCAAGAATACACAGAAGAATTGTACATAAAAGATCTTCACGACCCAGATAATCACAATGGTGTGATCACTCACCTAGAGCCAGACATCCTGGAATGTGAAGTCAAGTGGGCCTTAGAAAGCATCACTACGAACAAAGCTAGTGGAGGTGATGGAATTCCAGTTGAGCTATTTCAAATCCTGAAAGATGATGCTGTGAAAGTGCTGCACTCAATATGTCAGCAAATTTGGAAAACTCAGCAGTGACCACAGGACTAGAAAAGGTCAGTTTTCATTCCAATCCTAAGAAAGGCAATCCCAAAGAATGCTCAAACTACCACACAATTGCACTCATCTCACACACTAGTAAAGTAATGCTCAAAATTCTCCAGCCAGGCTTCAGCAATACGTGAATCAAGAACTTCCAGATGTTCAAGCTGGTTTTAGAAAAGGCAGAGGAACCAGAGATCAAATTGCCAATATCCTCTGGATCATCGAAAAAGCAAGAGAGTTCCAGAAAAACATCTATTTCTGCTTTATTGACTATGCCAAAGCCTTCGACTGTGTGGATCACAATAAACTGTGGAAAATTCTGAAGGAGATGGGCATAGCAGACCACCTGACCTGCCTCCTGAGAAACCTGTATGCAGATCAGGAAGCAACAGTTAGAACTGGACATGGAACAACAGACTGGTTCCAAATAGGAAAAGGAGTACGTCAAGGCTGTATATTGTCACCCTGCTTATTTAACTTATATGCAGAGTACAGCATGAGAAACGCTGGTCTGGAAGAAGCATAAGCTGGAATCAAGATTGCCGGGAGAAATATCAATAACCTCAGATATGCATGACACCACCCTCATGGCAGAAAGTGAAGAGGAACTAAAAAGCCTCTTGATGAAAGTGAAAGAGGAGAGTGAAAAAGTTGGCTTAAAGCTCAACATTCAGAAAACTAAGATCATGGCATCTGGTCCCATCACCTCATGGCAAATAGGTGGGGAGACAGTGGAAACAGTGTCAGACTTTATTTTTTTGGGCTCCAAAATCACTGCAGATGGTGACTGCAGCCATGAAATTAAAAGACGCTTATTCCTTGGAAGGAAAGTTATGACCAACCTAGACAGGATATTAAAAAGCAGAGACATTACTTTGCCAACAAAGGTCCGTCTGGTCAAGGCTATGGTTTTTCCAGTGGTCATGTATGGATGTGAGAGTTGGACTGTGAAGAAAGCTGAGCGCCAAAGAATTAATGCTTTCAAACTGTCGTGTTGGAGAAGACTCTTGAGAGTCCCTTGGACTGCAAGGAAATCAACCAGTCCATTCTGAAGGAGATAAGTCCTGGGTGTTCATTGGAAGGACTGATGCTGAAGCTGAAACTCCAATACTTTGGCCACCTCATGCAAAGAGTTGACTCATTTGAAAAGACCCTGATGCTGGGAGGGATTGAGGGCAGGAGGAGAAGGGGATGCCAGAGGATGAGATGGCTGGATGGCATCACCGACTCAATGGGCATGAGTTTGAGTAAACTCCAGGAGTTAGTGATGAACAGGGAGGCCTGGCGTGCTGCGATTCATGGGGTCGCAAAGAGTTGGACACGACTGAGCAACTGAACTGAACTGACTGATCGTTAGGTAGTTTGTATGTTCTGTGTTGTTGTTCAGTCACTTAGTCATGTCCAACTCTTTGTGACCCCATGGACTGAAGCACACCAGGCCTCCCTCTCCCTCACCATCTCCTGAAGTTTGCCCAAGCTCATGTTCCTTGCATCAGTGATGACATCCAGCCATCTCATCCTCTGATGCCCTCTTCTCCTTCTGCCATCAATCTTCCCCAGCATCAGGGTCTTTCCCAATGAGTCAGCTCTTCGCATCAGGTAGCCAAAATCCTGGAGCTTCAGCCTCAGCATCAGTCCTTCCAATCAGGGTTGACTTTCCTTAAGATTGACTGGTTTGGTCTCCTTGCTGTCCAAGGAACTCTCAGAAGTCTTCTCCAGCACCACAGTTTGAAGGCATCAATTCTTTGGTGCTTTGCCTTCTTTATGGTCCAGCTCTCACAACTGTACATATGCCCACTTGGAAGACCACAGCCTTGACTATATGGACCTTTCTCAGCAAAGTAATGTCTCTGCTTTTCAACACATTGTCTAGGTTTGTCACAGCTTTCCTTTGTTCTTAAAGGGTAGTCATTGGTTAATTTGTGACTAGAGTGCCCAAGCACATAACAAATACTCTGTAAATGTCTGCTAAATAAATTAATGAAGAATATTCTGTAACCTGCAGTGTGAACTCAACCTGCAGTTTATCAGCAAATTTGGCAATTGACAGTTCTCCTTGGAGGACACCTGGATATTTTATATTATTTCTTTGAACTGTCTCTAGGATACCTTGGCAGACAGTTCAAAACAAGTGTCAGGGTAGAACATTAAAGTAATATACTACTTTAAATATCCTACAGTTCTATACTCAGATATTTCTAAATCCATTATAAAATTATTAATACATTTCATAGCTCTTTAGGATAACTCTACATTATCGATCCTAATCCTCCAAGGTTAGGAGAATCTTTAAATATTTTCAGTAGATTAATTTCTATTTCAAAACATAACACTGAGGAAAATATTTTTGTGGTCATGCTATTAATCTCTTGGTTAAATATCATTTACCATAAATCTTTATGTAAAATAGGTAAGTGCATTTCAACTTTTTATTTGGAGGGGGTCAAACTAAGATCTAAGCAATTAAGAACTTTTTACTTCAGAATCAGAATAAATTATGATTCCAGTTATTCTAATTCTAATTTGAAAATCCTAAAGCCAAGGAAAATTAAGTTGATAAACAGTGGGGCTAGTGGTAAAAAATCTGCCTGCCAATACAAGAGATGTACTAGACCCAAGAGACGGAGGTTCAATCCCTGTGATGGGAAGATACCCTGGAGTAGGAAATGGCAACCCACTCCAGTATTCTTGCCTGGAAAATTCCAAGGACAGAAGAGCCGCCTGGTGGGCCACAGTCCATGGGATCGTAAAAGAGTTGGACACAACTTAGCAACCAAACAGTTTACATACTATAAAATTAACTCATATTAAATTTTTAAAGTCTATTTACAGATTTGTGTCAGCATCACCTGAATCTAAATTTGTTTTATATTATTTTTGCAATATAATTTACAAAGTTGTGTAATCATCACCACTCTAACCCTGGAACATTTTCATCAACCCCAAAAGAAACATCATGACCTTTAGCAATCTCTCTCCATTTCTCTCCAGCCCCTCCAGCTCTTGGCAACCACTAATCTACTCTGTCTCTATGAATTTATTCTTAACATTTAATATAAATGGAATCATACAATATGTGGTGTTTTCGTGACTAGCTCCTTTCACTTAACATGTTTTCAAGATTTATCCACATTGTCATATGTATTAGAACTTCATTCCTTGTTGTCAGCTAATAACATTTTGGGTGTGTGTGTGTACATGCTCAGTCACTTCAGTCACGTCCAACTGTTTGCAACCCTACGAACCGCAGCCCCCACCAGGTTCCTCTGTCCATGATTCTTCAGGCAAGAATAATGAAGTGGATTGCCATTTCCTTCTCCAAGGGATTGTCCAGACCCAGGGATCAAAACTGTGTCTCCTGTATTGCAGGCGGATTTACTGTACAGGAGGATTTACTGGTTTATCCATTCATCAGTTGATGGATATTTCAGTTGTTTCCACTTTTTGGCTACTAGGAATAATGCTGCTATGAATGCTGGCATACAAGTCTTGGTGTAGATATATATCTTTATTTCTCTTGCGTAGATACCGAGGAATGGGATTACTAGGTCAGGTGCTAATTGCTTCATTTTTCCCTAACAGTCTTAAGAAGAGTAACAGAAAGTTTTTTTTTTTCGTATTTCAAAGGATTTTTGACACAGCCAGGAAGCAGAATTTTCATGAAAATGCTAATATAATTTTTTTTTAAAAAAGGATAATCTGCACACCACTTTGCTAGCAATAGAACTGTACCACATTATTTTCCAGTTTGAAGTTCAAACAGAAATTATAAGATGAGGTGAAAATTCCTTTTAATGTAAGTCATAAAATTAAATGGAGTCTGCTCTAATCTATGTAATCAATATGCTAGAATAAAATTCTGTTTTTTGAGCAGCATGTATGTATCCATTTCCTTCTGGCTGACAATTGCTTTAACAGATAAACACACAGTAAGAGAAGACTTACCCAGTAGGAGTAGTAATAAATAGGAATTTAAAATCTCAAACGCCTTAATAAATTACTTATTTCCCTTCCCTGTCATGGGCCTGCTTCTCATTTCATGAGAAAGGGGTGAAACATTAATTATAATCAGTCGTGTAAATTCCTGAAGTCTTTCATAAAAGCATCTTTCAGAAAGCAGAGGCCAAATAACTTCTGGTCACATGTTATTTTTATTTTTCTACCTGGCGATGTACACTCTAGATCAAATATATTCAGGAAGCAGACTGTAAGCAAGAAATTAAGAGCTGATTGCAAAATGCTACGTAAAAAGTAAAAGAGCTTTAAAAACACATTTTAATGTAAAGAAAAATCAAACATCTTGCGGCAGAAATTAGGCACAATCAGGGGAAAACTACCAAACGTTCTACCAATCACAGCACTAGAGAACGCCACAGGTCGTCCAAAAGACGCCTTCCTTTTAGCCAACAGCTCTTTTCCTCCCGCCAAAGCTGTCCCTAGAGCGTCAGAGAATAACTCAACGAGCGATTTATGATTTTTTCCTTTTGATCTCTCCCCCACACACATCCACCTGCTTGGAGGTGTCAAGGCGACTAGAAATGGTTAACACTGACCAGCAGCAGACGGAAACAAACACCCTGACAACCCACAGCTGAGTAAGCAAGAGCTGTTTATTCACGACCATGTTCCATTTGGAGACTATCGGCGAGCCCTTGAAAGCCCAGGCACATTTTAGAAGGTTCCTAGAGAAGGAGGGAATAATCTCCCCCCGACACACACGCACACACACCCCACCCCTCTCCCCCCGCCCTGAGATACACCCTGAGAGGTTCGGGTGGGAACCAACTGGTCAAGGCAGCCCCTGCCCTACCGACCCCTCAGGAATAACCTCACGCACTAGAGCATCCGACCCCTTGCGGGGGTTGTGTAACTCCCCGAAATGGGCTCAGACGCTGCAGAGGCTGGCCCCAGCGCTAAGGGCTTCCGAAGACGCTTTCTGCCACCCCCACCCCCGCCACGGCCCACCCAGACGCCGCGGCCGGGACTGGAGACCCCGCCGAGAAATGGCCCTTTAGATCCCACCCCTCACCTGGCTCGGTCCCACCTGAGCACCAGAGCTGAGAGAAAACAGGCAGGGAGAGCTGACCTTGATGCTACTGACAGTGGAGCGGCACATCCTGCTGCTTCTTGGAAGGCGGCCCGCAGGACATTTTTCCCCCTGGAGGAAGGAAACGGGAGGGCGCCGGCCGGGCGGCGGCGGTGGTCCGGGCGGGCTGTGCAGCCTCTAGCGGGGACGGTCCGAGGACTACATCTCCCAGGCTGCTCTGGGCCTCCTTGCGTCGTGACCCCAGCGCGCACGGAGGCGGTGACTCTTACCTCACAGAGGTAGCTCCTCCGCCGGCAGCAACTCGGCGACCGCGGTCCATGGACCGGAACCCCGGGCCCACGGGCAGGAACCCCGGCCGCGATCGCCGTCTCCCCGCCCTAGGCTCCTCCTCCTCGCTCCCCACCGCCTCCTCCGGACGCCCGCGGGCCTCGCACCGCCACCGCCGGGCTCGCGGAGCCGCCCCGGGAGGCTGGGTGGCGGGTTCGCGGCTGCCGCCGGACTGAGGCCTACTCCGCCGCTTCTCAGTGCTATTGTCCTGGGCCCGGCCCTGACCGGGCTCACCGGAGAGACGAGTGCGCCGGCTCCGCCGAAGATGCCGGACCAAGCCCTACAGCAGATGCTGGACAGGTACGGGCAGCCTCTGGGGAGGACGCGAGCCGCTGACCCTCGTTCCAGCCCTGCCGCGCCCGGCCTCGGGGCTCTTCGGAGCGGAGTCCGGAGTGCCGGGAGTTCTACGGCCTGGGGGCCGGGCGAGGGGCCGAAAGTTTGGAGGCCGTACTTGGCGGGAGGACGGAGCGGGCGGCCTGGGTGCGTAGACTTAAAGCGAAACTTAGTTAAGGAGTGGCCTCCAGTTTCGTCGGAACGCCTTTGCGAAGTGAGAGGGGCTTGTGTGAACCCAGAGAATTAGTTTCTTTTTCTCACTCTCCTCCTCCCCTCCCCCCCAAACTGTGTTGTAACGTGTTTGTCCGAGATGTCACTGGCAAGAAGAGCCAAACTAATTTTCTGGGGAATGATCCTCCTCCAATTTTAACACTCTTTCCAAAAGCCAAGGAAAAATAAGCATTCGTTTGGAAAACTTCATAGGCAAACTTCATTCTTCTTTACTCCGTATCCCCAACCCCAAACTATAAGGTCAAGAGTATCTTCAATGGACTTTAACGGTCAGACCAGAGTAGAGGTTATGGGAAACAGACATAAATCCAACCCTGAACATTTCTCGTATTTTACCATGCGTTGAGTTCCCTGAGAAAGTTTCATCTTGTCATGGAGCAAGTTCCTGGGGGGGCTCCAGTCGGTAAAACTTTCTGTGAAATCGGCTGCAGAGCCCTCTGCTGTTGAAATTCTAGTCTCTGGGTTCTACCACGAGTTTCTGGAGACCCTTACTCCACATTTTCCACTAAAGATATAACTTCCTGGCAACGCCAGTGCTATTGGCTAATGTATGTTTTCGTTGCCTACAACTCTCAATAGATCACTCGCCACCCAGTTCAGTGTGTGATGTAGCTCTGTACTGAGAACGAATCCAACTGGAAAGTGTTAAATGAAGAGCCTCCCTTAAATGAAATTATACCCAATAAAATTATGCTTGGATCACACCCAGAACACAAATCACTTAAAAGTACCGTCTTCTTCCAGAGTGACAGACATTTCCTTTGGAGCTTAGAATTTTGAGACGTCTAAGTTGATAGAAATCATGGTACTGACTTTTTTAAGTTGGGGTGACCCAGTAATTAATCCAGCCCTTGTTCTAGGAGAGCATTCAGGTCAAGTTGTATTGACTACTCCCTTTTTATATAAGTAGTTTACAAGCTCCTGGAAGGCAGAAACTTATGTGTCATTATTTCAAATTCTACAACCCCCTGTACAAAGCAAGTCATCAGTAAATACTTTTATGAGCAAATGCATGAACTTTTTTGTCATTCTCCCCAGTTGTGTAGTGGTCTAATAATTTACCATACTGGCAAATTATGTAGGACTACTGAAATATGCTCAGAGGAGACCATTTTCTGCCACTGCCAATTCCAGTCAGAGACCCTATATTATTGCTGGGTATTTTGTAATTAATTTTTACCCCCTCTGAGGGTCTGCTGCTTTCACTTTTATGTAGTTGACTTTTGTGTCCAAAAACTGATCTGTCTTTCATACACTCTTTGGAAATTTGCATAAAAGTAAAAAACCCAAGGAGTGCCAGCAAGACATTTTACGATGTCTCAACAGAAACTTGGAAATTCTGGCTGCATATACTGAGACAGGTGACTATAATACTGGCTTCCCTCATCTTCTCTACGTTTTTGACGTATCTCAAGGTAGATTCTTAAGATGATATTCAAAGATCATTTTACAACCTGGCCCCATGTTGGAATCACCTGAGGAGTATTTTAACATATGGATGGATACCTGATTCTGCCCACGACCAGTTAGTTCACAAATGTCTGGAGGGTAGGGCCTGAGCATGGGTATTTTCAAAAGCTTTCCAGATGTTTGTTGTGGTTGAAAATCATTTTTAAAGGGTTTTTTTTTTTTTTTTTTGGCAGTGCCACATGTCTTGATGGATCTTAGTTCCCCAACTAGGGATTGACTCTGGGCCTCCTGCAGTGGAAGCAAGAGTCCTAACCACTGGACCACCAGGGAATTCCCACTGCCCTAAACCCTAAGTGATTAGTTCATGATAAGGGATAGTACTTTTTTAGAGAGGTAAGCTTGGACAGTAATCTTGAAATTCTCATTTTGCCACTTACTGGCTATATGACTTTGGATTTAAATTCTGAGGTTCTGCATCATCTTTAAAAAATGGTAATGTCCTACCTTACAGAACTGTATAAATAAGAACAAGTGTAAGTATTTTGTTGTTGTTCTTGTACAGTCTCTCTGTATAAGTACTTGATACAACAATAAATGCTATTCGTATGTTAGGCATACAGAAGGTACTTAAGATTCTAGTGTAACTGGGATTTCCCTCGTGGTACAGTGATAGGGAGTTTGCCTTCCAGTGCAGGGGATGTAGGTTTGATCTGTTAGGGAAACTTAAGATCCCACATGCCGCGGGGCAACTAAGCCTGAGTGCATTGGGCTAAGACACAGGGCGGCCAAATAAATAAATAATTTTAAAAAAAAGATTCTAATGTAACCAATCAATTAGCAATTTACACACACACACACACACACACCGTATCCCCCATCTCCTTTGTATTTACTATCATCTTAATCTGGGCTGGCCCCCCTGCAAGTTGAACACAAAGATACTTGATGGGTTCATTTGAACAATACTGACAGGTTCAAGAGACTAAAATATGTCAACCTGTTAGGACCCAGAATTCTTGCTTGAATTTGCCTCCCCCCAGCTTGGTCTTTGGGTGGCAATTTTTGAGTGACAGAATTTACTCCAGAAACTTGGCTTTATGTTTATTTCTTCAGTACAAGTTCTATCCTTGAGAAGATTAAGGAAATATATATAACATATTGTTTCAGTTCTAGGTTAAGATTAAGTATATTTTAATAGTTTATTAAGTTTATATTCATTGAATTGATTTAATAAATATTGATCCATTTGCCCAGTACCATTCTAAGCCCTCAGTATATGGTGGTAGTGAACATAAGCAGAAATACTCATGTGGAGCTTTAATTCTAGTGAGGTTTGTGTTCCACCGATGTCAAATAAAATAAAGATTATATTTACAAACATGATGGTATGTTCAGTTTATACATTCAGTCTTTCATGATTTTTTAATTAATAGCAGCTTACTAAGAGCTGACGTTCAATTGCTTTTCCTTTGTGAATAAGTAAATCTAGTTTAGCAATTGTTTATCTTAAATTTTATTCTTGCCATATTTGCAGCTGGAAAGAGTCTATATAGATATATATTTTGATTGCCTTTCATTTTTATAAACAGTAAGCAGCTGTTTTATGTAAATTTATCATTTGAACCTTTTAAATTGAGAGTGGTGGAAAGGGGGTGGTTTTCTAATGTCATGAATGATTGGGGGTCACAAATCATTGCCCTGAAATTATAACCATTCATAAATTTAAACCCTTTACATCAGACTCTCTGAATCTTATTTTTTCCTTTCCTTCATTATCATACTTTTTTAAGAAGTCTGTTATGTCTACTCTGTCACCGTTATACTTTCTCATTTTCTCTTTTACTTCTCAAAATGAGGATTAAATGTATAGAGAATACAAAGAATACTATAAACAAACTGCAGAAATGGACCTCAGGTTTAAAGCCTGGTGAGAGATGCTTCTGGAAACTTGACTTTTGTATACCCCTTTCACATTAAACATTTAGGAATTTGTTGAGGTTGTTTTGCATCACTTAATCGCACATGGTGGGTAGGCAAGGAACGGAGTCATTGTCCCCGGAACAGTCAGATGGGAAGAACAATGACAGAATAATCTGTTCCCCACAGGCCTCCTGCAGTAGCAAGTGAGTTAGAATCCTCTCTCACAGGATGTTACCAACCACATGGACATCCCTTTAGAGGTTGTAGATGTCCTCATAGGATTGAGCTGTATTACCTTCTGAGTTTTAAACTGTCTCTAGCTTCCACTAAAGCAGCTTCTCATTCTCTTTGGCATCTTTCCTCAATCATATTACAGTCCCATTTTTACATTTACAGAACAATATCTGGAGTTAAGAACCATTAGCAATTAGTTGTATTTGCTTCCATCTCTATATAAAAAGCAGAAACATTACAGATAAAGTCCCCTTTGGCCATTATCCCCCAGTCCCATATCTTCTCCCATCCCCAGTCCACTGTCATAAGTGCGTTTATGTTCTTCCAGTTTTTGTTTAAAGCTTTTATATATACTATATGTAATTCACAGTTTTTGTTTCTAAAATTTAAATATATCAGTCTGCAATTTACTTTTTTAAATATTGAATTCTGTGATATTCAGCAATTAAAGAGTATACATATATAATCTATTGTATTAACATACTACTCGTGATATGAGTATGGATACTCATAGTATGGATCATCGAAAAAGCAAGAGAGTTCCAGAAAAGCATCTATTTCTGCTTTATTGACTATGCCAGAGCCTTTGACTGTGTGGATCACAATAAACTGTGGAAAATTCTGAAGGAGATGGGAATACCAGACCACCTGACCGGCCTCTTGAGAAATCTGTATGCAGGTCAGGAAGCAACAGTTAGAACTGGACATGGAACAACAGACTGGTTCCAAATAGGGAAAGGCTGTTTATTGTCATCGTGCTTATTTAACTTATATGCAGAGTACATCATGAGAAATGCTGGGCTAGAGGAAGCACAAGCTGGATTCAAGATTGCTGGGAGAGCTTTCAATAACCTTAGATACACAGATGACACCACCATTATGGCAGAAGGTGAAGAAGAAATAAAGAGCCTCTTGATGAAAGTGAAAGAGGAGAGTGAAAAAGTTGGCTTAAAGATCAACATTCAGAAAACTAAGATCATGGCATCCATTCCCATCACTTCCTGGCAAATATATAGGGAAAGAGTGAGAGACTTTATTTTTTTGGGTTCCAAGATCACTGCAGATGGTGACTGCAGCCATGAAATAAAAAGACACTCCTTGAAAGAAAATTTATGACCAACCTAGACAGCATATTAAAAAGCAGACATTACTTTGCCAACAAAGGTCCGTCTAGTCACCGCCATGTGGTTTTTCCAGCAGTCATGTATGGATGTGAGAGTTGGACTATAAAGAAAGCTGAGCACCAAAGAATTGATGCTTTTGAACTGTGGTGTTGGAGAAGACTCTTGAGAGCCCCTTGGACTGCAAGGAGATCCAACCAGTCCATCCTAAAGGAAATCAGTCCTGAATGTTCATTGGAAGGACTGATGTTGAAGTTGAAACTCCAATACTTTGGCCACCTGATGCGAGGAAATGACTCATTGGAAAAGACCCTGATGCTGGGAAAGTTAGAAGTTGGGAGGAAAAGGGCACGACAGAGGATGAGATGGTTGGATGGCATCACCAACTCGGTGGACATGAGTTTGAGTAAACTCCAGGAGTTGGTGATGGACAGGTAGGACTGGCGTGCTGCAGTCCATTGGGTCGCAAAGAGTCAGACACAAGTGAGCGACTGAACTGAACTACTCTAGTAACATTTCGATTCTTACTACCTCTCATTGTAATTTGACTTTCATCCACCTTTCTTATCCATAGTTTCTAAAAGTATATTAAATGTTACTAATAATTTCTTAATCGGTAAACCTAATGACTTTTTTCCTTTGTCCTCATGTCCTTGACATGTATTTAATGAAGCTGAAATTGGTGACCTCCACTCCCTAACTTGAAACTGTGTTCTAGTCTACTACATTATTTGTCTGTCTTACTTTTTCCCCCTCTTACATATCACTTACTGTCTTCAATCACTTAAGTATGGTTCAGTTCTCAGCACGTAACTCTTCGAAAAGTAGATATACTTCTATCACTTACTATCTCACTTTCACCTTTGACTCCCAAATGTATGTTTTTATTCTTGACCTCTTTCCCACATTTTAATGTCTGCTTTCCATCTGCCCAGTAGACATTTTCATTTGTGTATACACAGTATTACTAGTGTCTTCACCTATCTAAAACTAAACAACTGCTATTTCCCTGGTTTTTACTTATCTTGACTTCCCAATTTCTGGCCCATTCTTCTAATCTACCAGCCATAAAACCTACATCTTTTTTTGCTTTTTGCTTTTCTTCCCCTCTAAATCCATCTGCTTATCAAATACTATAGATTCTTCTTTCTCTGACTCCAGTTTTTCTCTTCCAGTTTGACTTACAGAGTAGTACCAGAATTGGCCAGAGAACAGTTATATTCATGTCATTCCCATCCTTTAAAGCATGCCAGTCTCTACATTACCAATAGAATAAATTCTAAACTTTCAAGACTTTGTGAAGAGACTTAGCTCTATTAATCCAATCCAGCCCTAACCTGCTTTAACCAAACTCTTCTGCACTGCACTTCATTGTCCTCTGAATATATTCTGCTGTATATCTTATTTTTTGCTTTAGAGGACTTCCTTCCTTTTGACACCTGGCTGACTCGGAACCATCTTTAGAATTCAGCTCAATTACCACTTTGAAGCATTGTACATCTCCTTCAGGCAGTGAGTTACTTCTTCCACAATTTCCATAGAACCTTTATGTACTCATTATAGTACATCACTCTGAATTATAATTTTTTTTAATACATCAATCCCATGTCTCAGAGCCTTTATTACCATCACCATGCACATTCAAGAGGGAGTTCACTGAGAACAGAAACTGTTCCATTTCTCAAGAAGGGGAATGTACATTGGCGACACTGTTGAATCACGCTGTCTTTTCACTATTTATGACATGTCAATGCTTAGAATAATCTTGCTGAAGCACCATTTTAAAAATATCTCATTTGTTCAAAACCTGTATTTTTTTAATTGCTTACTAAGGTTAAGTTCAAAATTTTTTAACTTGGCCTTCAAGACCCTTCATAGTCATATTTATTTTGCTCTCTAGTATGTTTAAGACACAGAGTACATGACTGGCACTAGCTACCTTCTTAAAGCTCTGCTTCTGTTTAAAAGTGAGTACGTGAGTATACATCTTTTGCCCAGGCCAGCTTGATATGCACACTGTCCTGTATTCTTTTCAGCATCTTGTCTTTCAAAATTCTACCCATTCTTCAAGATCCAGTTTAGTTTCTGGCTCATTTATAAAGCTTTTCTGACTATTTCAGCCAGAATTATTTCCCACTCTTCTCCAGACTCTTGTAGCAGTTCTTTACATGCCGTATATATATATATGCCTCCCAGCTCCTTATATGCCATAGTTATAAGATGAGAGGTGGTAACATTTATATGGCACATTAGGGTACACTGTAAGAGTTTTAGATTTCTAGTGAAAGCTCCTTATGGCTGCTTAAAAGTACCCTAGCAAAAATGAAACACATAATGACTTGCACTAACTATAATTTCCTTAAAAATGAGAAATGGAAAAATTTCTCAGAATACACTATCCATAAGGCAGTATGGTTCTGTGAAAAAAGCTGATATTTTCTTTTTAATGGCATATAACTTAAAAAATCTGATGTTTTAGAGTTGAGGCCTTAGTTGCATTCATGCCTTTCTATTTAACCATCAAGCCTTGGACAGACTGTTTAACCTTTCTAGGCTTTTGTTTCCTTATTTAAGGGGGAAAATAATTATGTTTGCAGACGTTATGAAGATCAGAGATAAAGAGCACGGCATGAATATATGCTCAATAAATGATTGCTTTCACTGTGGTATATTTCTCTTCCCCTTGCATAATGTGTTAATAATTGTGGTAGCTCTTTGATAAATTCAGATACTTTTAACTTCCATTCCACTTGGGTGGACAGACATATAAAGGGGTTTTTAGTTGATGGTATAGTTTTTGTTTAAGAATATATGGGATGTGATACTTTTAATCCTGAGACAAATCAAGCAGTTTACAGTTTTTTCCATTGTTAAATTTAGGCATTCCTTGCATGGTTCACTAAACATGTTTTGAATTAAGGACATGTTCGCTTTCCTTAAAACACTCATGTAAATACATTGGTAAGGCATCATATATATAATACAGCAATAACAATTTTTAAAGCTTGTTTCATTGCTTTCACTCCTGTATTCTGGAACTCTTCTGTTCTGCTACCCTCCATTTTTCCTCACAGTAGTCTCTAGGGCAGATTTTCCAGATCTTTCTGATAATCCAAGATAAACACCTGGAGTCTAAGTCTGCAAAGATAGACTTTACTGTCAGCTGTTTTATTAGATAACCATACTAGTTAATTTATGTACCAGTGACATAATATTCTATTGATAAGTAAAGTTTCCTCCCCTTTTTTCCCCATATACTAAAATAATTAACCATATAAACTGGTTTAGTCACATATGAACCCTGTGAAGTAGGTTACTTTGTCATTCATCCTTTCCCAACTGGTTTGTAATATCTAGCTTTATTTTAAAACTTTTCTGCTCCAACTACATTGGTTTTCTCATGGTCCATGGCCATATGCTCATTTCTCTCTCTAAGCTTGGTTATGCTGTTATTCTTACTTCAGATAACCTTATTCTTTTCATTCCCTGATTGTCATCTCAATTGTAGTTCTGCCTTTTCATGAAACCTTCTCAGCTGTTTCATCCTGTGTTTCTTATGGTCATCATCAGATTTCTGTATTAGCTGGTCACCAACATTGTTTCTTGACACTTAATGTTCTGTGTGATATTTGTTCCTTAACTAGACTGTAAGTTCCTTAAATGTATTTCTTCTGACATCAAATAGTGAACGTACTTAGTACATTCAAGTTAACCTCAGAGAAATCTTGAATGCTCTTAGATTTAAGACAAACTAGATATGTATTCCTAAAACTAATAAGTTTTGCTATCGAGAAGGATTTATAATTGGAAAATGTTTGAATTTAAGTTTAAAGTCACATAGAATTAACTTTTTTTTTTTCCAAATAAAGAGAGGCATGTTATGCATATAGATCAGTGATATTACCAGTACAAATAAGGCCATATATTTATTTTAAGGAATAAGTAATAGACTTTAGATTTGTCTACTTTAGTTCTTTCTCATGTCTTCATAGTATAATAGTGATTTGTTCTTTAATCTCTGAACCAGTTGTGATAATTCCTAGACCTCCTTTTAATCTGTAAAGTAATGAGCCTCAGCTTGGCTGGCAGAAAGGTGTGGAAGTATTATAAATTGTGAGTGTAAATTGCTGATATCAGCAAGTAAGCAGCATTTACAAAACCTAGTGGAAGGAAAAAGAAGAATGGAAGAACGTGAATTGTGGATTTGAATGAATATCTTACGCAATGGTGTTGGCCTACTGAAAAACTAAAGAATGATTAGGAATCCAGGACTTTTTCCACTGAATACCAGCATGCCAGGCAGAACTACTTTATGAGCTAATTTAGGTAAAAAAATGCATCCGTAAAATCTAGGCATAGTTATAAAGTTGATAGCATCTTTCTTGTCTATCCGTGCCATCATTACTACTGTTCATTTGGTGGTTATATATGCCAGGCAATTAAGCTGTTTCAAGATCACTTGTTTAATCCTTTACAATAGAGAATCTTTTTTAATTTACTTTATTGAAGGATAGTTAATTTACAGTGTTGTGTTAATTTCTGATGTTCAGCAGAGTGACTGAGCCACACACCTACATACAGTCTCCTTGTTCTTCTCCACTGTGGCTTATCACAGAGTACTGAACAAAGTTCCCCATACTATACAGTAGGATCTTATTGTTTATCCATTTTGTATATATATTAGTTTGCATCTGCTAGTCCCAGACTCCTAATACATCCCTCCCCCTTGGCAACCACAAGTCTGTTCTCTATGTCTGTGAGTCTGTTTCTATTTTTTTTAATAGGTAAATTCATTTGTGTCATTTTAGACTCCACATGTAAGTGATGTTATTATGGTATTTGTTTTTCTCTTTCTGACTTACTTATTAGTATGATGATCTCAGTCCATCCACGTTGCTGCTGCTGCTGCTGCTAAGTCGCTTCAGTTGTGTCCGATTCTGTGTGACCCCATAGACGGCAGCCCACCAGGCTCCCCTGTCCCTGGAATTCTCCAGGCAAGAACACTGGAGTGGGTTGCCATTTCCTTCTCCAATGCATGAAAGTGAAAAGTGAAAGGGAAGTCGCTCAGTCATGTCCAACTCTTGGAGACCCCATGGACTGCAGCCTACCAGGCTCCTCCATCCATGGGATTTTCCAGGCAAGAGTACTGGAATGGGGTGCCATTGCCTTCTCCACATGTTGCTGCAAATGGCATTATGTCATTTTTTATGGCTGAATAGTATTCATTAGATAACCATACTAGTCAATTTATGTGCCAGTGAGAAACTATTCTATTGATATGTGTGTGTGTCCATGTACATGTGTGTACATACCACATCTTTATCCATTGATCTGTCAGTAGACATTTAGGTTATTTCCATGTCTTGGCTATTATAAATAGTGCTGCTATGAACATAAGGGTATTTGTATCTTTTTTGAATTACGGTTTTGTCAGGATACATACCCAGGAGTGGGATTGCTGGATCATACATCAACTCTGTTTTTAGTTTTTTGAGGACCCTCTATACTGTTTCCCATAGTGGCTGTACCAATTTAGTTCCCACCAACAGAGTAGGGGAGGTTCTACATAGGGAATTATAACATAAATCTTTTTTTATCCTGAGAACTACTTTGGAAGTTTAGTTATGCATATGAGTTCCTTCTCAGAGTGTTTTGAAAGAATAAAACAAAATATGTAGGTCAGAAATGAACCAATTACGTAGAAATACACCTGACAAAATATTAAAAATCTGTCATAATAATAGGAGCTTTAACACAAATGTAAGATCTATTATTGGTGACTCTGATAATTAGTTTCAGGTTAGTGATGGGTTAGATGTTATTTGGGGATCTGGACAGCTATAATATGAAAATACTGGTCACTGTTCTAATTTCTAATTGCTATACAACTATGATTTACTTAGATTCATAATTGAAAGAAAATTGAATCTCATTCAGTAGTTAGTGAAAATTTTAAAAATGTAATTTTTTCCCCATCCAAATTTACTAACCCCATAAATTTTTTGTGGACCCCAGATTAAGAACCCCCTGACTTACAGAAATTCTGAAAGAGATTGTCATTAAACCTAAAATAAGCAGTAAGTAGGATTTTTTTTTTTTTTAGTAAGTAGGAATTTGAACTCAAACAGTCTGACTCCAAAGCCCAAATTCTTTAATCAGTTAGAATATCCTGAACTCACAAAATCTCTTTCCCAAATTTAGCTAGCTTTTTTCCTTTAGAATAAAAAAAGATCTGAAGCATTTTGTTTAATACTTAAGTTAAAAATCAAATAGCTTAAAAGTGTTTATGTTGAATGTAAAATCAGATTTCATTTTTATGTTATGGTGAGTTGAGAAAATTTACAAAGGGAAGAAATATGGAAAAAGGAAGAATGACCAAAGCAGAGGTTCTCAAACTTTAGGTCTCACAATCTGTCACATGAAGGGTTTGTTAAAATACAACATTGATGACTCCTCAAAAAGTTAAAAATAGAATTACTATATGATTTAGCAATTTCACTTCTGGGTATATATCCAAAAAAAAATTAAAAACAGGATCACAAAGAAATACTTGTGCACCCAGGTTCATAACAGCATTATTCACAATAACTAAAACCTGGAAGCATCCCTACTCTCTGGGACTGGGATAAGCAAATGTGATGTATATACATACAATAGAGTAGTAGTATTCAGCCTCAAAAAGGAAAGATAACCTGCAATATTATCTGCTACAATGTGGATGAACCTGGAATACATACAAAGACAAATACTGGATGATTCTACTTGTGTGAGGTTCTTAGAGTAGTCAAAGTTATAAAGACAGAAAGTATAAGGGTAACTGTCAGGGGCTTGGGAGTTTAGTAAGAATAGAATTTGTTTTACCAGTTGAAAAGAGTTATATGGGGATGGGTGGTGGTAATGGTAACACAGCCTGTAGTTAAGATGGAAATTTTATGTTATATGTTCTACCACAATCAAAAAAGAAAAATAATTTTTGAAGAAATTTAAAATAAATAATTTTTTTTAATGTAATGTTGGGTCCCATCAGAGTTTCTGATTCTGCAGGTCTGGGTTGGGACCTGAAAATCTGTGTTTCTAGCAAGTTCTCAGATGATGCTTGTACATCACACTGATCGCTGCTTTCTGAGAGATGGAGGATTGAAGAGAACAAGGGTAGGAAATGACTCAGAGAAGCTCTTAATTAGAGTTTTGTCAGAAATTACAACCTCTCCTTGGGTGTTTACTTGAAAGGTTTTTGGCTTTTTCTGTTGAAACGGCAAATAGCCAGTTGTTCTCACCTTTTTTTTTTAATTAAAATCCAATGCTCAAATTTATTAAGAAAATAATGGGGAGGGAGGAGAGGAGGTGTGCCTCAGAGCAGTTGTTCTTACTTCTAAGGGTATTAAAATTGCCATCCGATAAATTATAATATTAAAATATAACTTAAAGTAGAATTATAGTTAAATTGATCCTGCAGTGGAAATGTTATAGCACTGTCAGTAAGAATTTTTAATTTCAAAGTGTTTGGTTTTATCTTTGTTGGCTGTTTCTAAGAAATGAGTTGATCTAATAGCCAGAATCAGGAGCGTATTTTTGCTCTGTGTGAGAAACAGAAAAACTTGCACGACTCAAAGTACTTGGCAGTGGAAATTAGATTTATTTAAGTATTTCCTGCTCAAGTGTGGTCAGTAGGAAATAAAGCCATTGACAAAAACACCTATATGTCATTATAAAAGCTGTTTAGGAGTTCACATCATATAATTGTTCAGGGCTATCTCTTATTTCCAATTTCTCACACTCTATAACAAGATTGTTTGGGTTACACCTGAAAGATCTGCCCCAAACAGGTTAAACAAGAAAAAAAAAAAAAAAAAAAACCTATGGGTTTATGTAAGTGAACAGTGCAAGGGTATATTTAGCTTTAAGCACAGCTTGATCCATGTCTCAGACAAAGTCATCAGTTTCTATCTTTTAGCTTCCTCTGGGTTCTTTAGGCTCCACATTGTGACTTTCCTGGCAGCAAAGCCTCACACCCTCATTTAGCTCCTCATTTTTCCTGCCTTCAAGCCCAGAGGAAAAGAAAGTCTGTGTACCAACTTGCCCAGCAAAAATTCTGAAGTTCACTCTAATAAAACCAGCTTTATGGGCCCAGATTTGTTACTGTAATCTAGGACTCTAGGACGTGGGATACTCCCCTTAAACCAATCTAAGGATTACTCTTCCAGGAGCTGGGGATGTGGGACTAACTGCCTAAATAAACTGCACACATGGCTGATGCTGGAGGGAAGAGTGGTTTTCCTTAAAAAGTGTGGGATATTTTTTGCTCCTAAAAAAGAGAAATCATGCTGTACATTAAACCACAAATTTCTACTTTCCTAAGATCTCGAGAAACTATAAACCCATCATTTTCAAACAACCTCTTTTCTCCTTAAATGGAAGAAGGCAGGGAATTGGGGAATAAATAGCTGAAATAGATTGCATCAAGGAGGGAGTAGGGTATGGGGAAGCAAAGAGTGAAAGCATAATTATAAAACCTTCTTAGGTGATATTCCTGGTCAGACTATTATAAGTTTTTTTTTAATGACTTAAGAAAAGATTTCTATACAGACATTGTTTCCTCCCCTCATTTCCAGCCCTAAAGACTAATAACTGTCTTATAGGTTGTCTGCCCATGTGACCATTTTTATACTCTTTAATTTCCCACATACCTGGCCCTTACTTCACAGACTAATGTTCTTTCCATATCATGTAGGTTAAACTCATAAACCTATTAAGGTTGTGTATCAGTTAACAAATTCTTTAGAACTTAACATTTTCTGTACTGTTATTTATATTAAAAATATAGTCATCAGAAGCTATTATTTCTACCTTAAGTTAAGTCCAGTAATTATCACTTTCACACAGTTTGCTTTCTCCAGTCTCTCTGCTTCTTTTTAACCTGCCATTTTTCTGTACTAGCAGTTCCCAAACTAAATACCTCGTCACCTTGAGGGTTTGTTAAAACAGATTTCTAGGCCCTCTTCCTGTCGAGTTTTGTATTTACTAGGTCTGGAGTAGAGCCAGAGAATTTGCAAGTTTCCTAGTGATTCTGAACTGCTGGTCTCAGAGAACTTTGTTTTGAGAATCCCTATGATAAAATCACTTGTCCCTGCAAATTTCTTCTGTCACGCCTTCCTGAAGCCTTCTCTGATCTATCCAGATTGATCCTTCCTTCTTCTTAAAATAGGGAAGGATATACCTTTGGTAATTTCACTGGAACTGTAAATATCTTGTATCTGCTAGATGTAGCCCAAATTAAATTATAGAGTTTTCTGGATAGGTACGTGCTTCCATTTATTTTGTTTATGCAGCTTCATGGAACCAGTGAAACTACATGGAATCAGTGAATGCACAGTGTATGTTACTGGCAATTTCTTTTGTGTGCTTGTTTTGTACTATTAAGTTATAAGTCTTCATATTTATTTGCATCTAAGTTATAATTTTTAGATGGAGTAATTTGGTGGTATTATTGGGAATTTACATATTGTGGGCAGTACTATTTGATCTCAGATGGCCATCAGATATAATGTTAAGTGATTAGAATAAATGGAAAGTGTATGTGGTAAGTTGGTAGATGTTGAAAATCAGCAAACCTTTTGGGAGTATTGTTATCAATAGGGTTCTTTTTTTAAATATCCCTCTATAGAATAATTTCAGTTAATCTCTAGTGAGCATTAGCTTAAAAATCCAAATTTTTAAGCTGTATACTCAAAGTTTGAAAGTTTTCATATTGGGGGGGGCAGTGTGGAAATAGGCTTATTCTTATCCAGAATTTGTAGGGATTATAGCTATACAAATATTCCCATTAGATTGATATGTGAAACTGCCATTTAAATACAAGTTAAAAACATAAATATAGGCAGTTCATTTGGTTCAACCTAATTAATCCTTAGTCCTGGGTGTTCATTGGAAGGACTGATGCTGAAGCTGAAACTCCAGTACTTTGGCCACCTCATGTGAAGAGTTGACTCATTGGAAAAGACCCTGATGCTGGGAGGGATTGGGGGCAGGAGGAGAAGGGGACAACAGAGGATGAAATGGTTGGATGTCATCACCGACTCGATGGACATGAGTTTGCATAAACTCCGGGAGTTGGTGATAGACAGGGAGGCCTGGCTTGTTGCAATTCATGGGGTCGCAAAGAGTCGGACGCAACAGTGACTGAACTGAATTAATATTTTTACATTTTGTTTTTTCCTGATGACTGGAAATTGGCTTAATTTTTGATTCAGTTTCATTTAGCTACATGTATGTTCCATTGTTGATATGAAAAACTTACAAGAACCTAGAAGTCTAGTTTCTAGATATTTCTGCCTATATTTTGTTACCAAAATAATACATTTCATTCTGCCAACGATAAATATATTTACAAAATTACCTTGGTTATGGGGAAATATATATACTAATACTGCAAATAACTGGCCTATTTGCTCTATACTTGTCAACTGAAATTTTATGAAAAAAACTAGGTTTAAACCCAGTCAAATCACAGGTAGTAGTAATGGTTGGACAACAGTGTGAATGACTTAGTGCTACTGAATTGTAGTCTTAAAAGTGGTTAAAGTAGTAAGTTTTATGTTGTGTATATTTCACCACAGTAAAGTTAACAAAAATAAGGTAGAGGAGGAGACATTTCTGTTTAACCTTTATATAGAACGAGGGCCCAGACATATTGGCTGAGGTGAGTCAGACAGTCAAGCATGCTCAAACAAATGTTACCTCCCTCCAGTTTTACCTAGGTAGGTCATATGAAATCTGATTTTGAAAGCTGAGTAAAAACACGATTTTGGATATTGTTACCATGTATTCAGTTCAATTTTTTCCCCCTATTCTAAGAAGTTTTAATTGGTGCATTCGATTAAAATTCATGTTGATCTACAAAGACTGGAGACTTATCTACAGTACCTGACTATATAAGTCTTTCCCACTGAGCATAGTTAAGCTAGTTTCGTAACAGAAGCCAACTTATCTAATTAAGTGAAAAGTGCACAGTAGGTGACAAGCTTTAATTAGCAGTTGTTTTCCTCTTGTGCAGTGGTAATAGAAGGGAGTGAATGATGTCATTGAGTTAAACTGTAATATTTGCCCTAGTGGAAATAGATGTCAAAACTTGTGTTAATTGGGAGGAAAAAATAAGGAATTGCAACCTAATTCCACAAGAACAAATTAGAGTTCATGAAGTACCCTTAAGAGCAAAATGGGAAAAAGTTTAAAAATTAACCATCTCAATAAAGATTCTTTTTATAATACAGGCATCCCAGACTTGAGATTTCTAGGTTTCAAATATAATAAATATAATTTAATTCCCAGAAAAAAGGAAAGCCACTCATACCTGTAATGGAAACACGTAAGCCCAAATTTATCATCTCACTATCCAAAAGCAATTTATCCTGATGTCTTCATCTATTCTTTCCTTTGTGCTTTTAAATTTAATCATCTTTCTCTCTTATAGTCATACTTTATCAGAAAGAACAATGACTGGGTTTTTTCTCTCTCTCAGGTGAAAATTGAATGAGAAATCATTTGTGTAATGCTTTTGTTCTCCAAGTTCAAGAGGTTAAGAGATTAATGTTATAATAAAAGCTATATATGACAAACCCACAGCAAACATTATCCTCAATGGTGAAAAATTGAACGTTTCCCCTAAAGTCAAGAACAAGACAAGGGTGCCCACTCTCACCACTACTATTCAACATAGTTTTGGAAGTTTTGGCCACAGCAATCAGAGCAAAAAAAGAAATAAAAGGATCCAGATTGGAAAAGAAGAAGTAAAACTCTCACTGTTTGCAGATGACATGATCCACTACATAGAAAACCCTAAAGACTCCACCAGAAAATTACTAGAGCTAATCAATGAATATAGTAAAGTTGCAGGATATAAAATTAACACACAGAATTCCCTTGCATTCCTATACACTAACAATGAGAAAACAGAGAAATTAAGGAAAAAATCCCATTCACTATTGCAATGAACAGAATAAAATAATTAGGAATATATCTATCTAAAGAAACAAAAGACCTATGTAATGAAAACTATAAAACACTGATGAAAGAAATCAAAGAGGACACAAATAGATGGAGAAATATACCATGTTCATGGATTGGAAGAATCAATATAGTGAAAAATGAGTATACTACCCAAAGCAATCTCTAGATTCAATGCAATCCCTATCAAGCTACCAATGGTATTTTTCACAGAACTAGAACAAATAATTTCACAATTTGTATGAAAATACAAAGAATCTCAAATAGCCAAAGCAATTTTAAGAAAGGAGAATGGAACTGGAGGAATCAACCTACCTGACTTTAGGTACAAAGCTACAAAGCTATAGTCATCAAGACAGTATGGTACTGGCACAGAGACAGAAATATACATCAATGGAACAAAATAGAAAGCCCAGAGATAAATCCACGCATCTATATCCACCTTATCTTCGACAGAGGAGGCAAGAGTATACAATGGAGAAAACACAATCTCTAACAAGTGGTGCTGGGAAAATTGGTTAACCACTTGTAAAAGAATGAAACTAGAACACTTTCTAACACCATACACAAAAATAAACTCAAAATGGATTAAAAATCTAAACGTAAGACCAGAAACTACAAAACTCCTAGAGGAAAACATAGGCAAAACACTCTCCGACATAAATCACAGCAGGATCCTCTATGACCCACCTCCCAGAGTATTGGAAATAAAAGCCAAAATAAACAAATGGGACCTGATTAAAATTAAAAGCTTTTGCACAACAAAGGAAACTATAAGCACGGTGAAAAGACAGCCTTCAAAATGGGAGAAAATAATAGCAAATGAAGCAACTGACAAAGAATTAATCTCAAAAATATACAAGCAACTCCCGCAGCTCAGTTCCAAAAAAATAAATGACCCAATCAAAAAATGGGCCAAAGAACTAAACAGACATTTCTCCAAAGAAGACATACAGATGGCTAACAAACACATGAAAAGATACTCAACATCACTCACTATCAGAGAAATGCAAATCAAAACCACAATGAGGTACCATTTCACACCAGTCAGAATGGCTGCTATCCAAAAGTCTACAAGCTACAAATGCGGGAGAGGGTGTGGAGAAAAGGGAACCCTCTTACACTGTTGGTGGGAATGCAAACTAGTATAGCCACTATGGAGAAGAGTGTGGAGATTCCTTAAAAAAACTGAAAATAGAACTGCCATATGACTCAGCAATCCCACTGCTGGGCATACACACCGAGGAAACCAGAATTGAAAGGATGGGAAACACATGTACACCTGTGGCGGATTCATGTCAATGTATGGCAAAAGCACTACAATATAGTAATTAGCCTCCAATTAAAATAAATAAATTTATATTTTAAAAAGATTAATGTTGAAATTGGAGATACACTGAATTTCACTTATTCCTGTACTTACCACTCCTCAAGAATTATCAGGTCTTATAAAAGCGCTTGAGGATTGTCTCTTTGCATTCTGGTTCACTCGAGAAGGTGAAAAATTACTAGAAAGATTGAGGAAGTTATGTAAAAACAAAATTCAGAAAACACAAGACTCTGCAGAACACAAGAAAAAAAGAAAAAAGGAGAAACTACTGGAAATGTGTTGGTTATTTTTCCCCTCAGTCTTTTAATATAGAATTTAAGGTTCTGTAATATAACATAGTAGGTTCATCCCATTAAGTGGAGCTGCAGTGAAGAGGAGGCTGGAGTGTTAATAATAATATCATTGTTTTCTCTCTTAATTTACAGAAGTTGCTGGGTGTGTTTTGCCACTGATGAAGATGATAGAACAGCTGAATGGGTGAGACCATGCAGGTGCAGAGGATCTACAAAATGGGTTCACCAGGCTTGTCTACAGCGCTGGGTGGATGAAAAACAAAGAGGAAACAGTACAGCCAGAGTGGCATGTCCTCAGTGCAATGCTGAATACTTAATAGTTTTTCCAAAGTTGGGTAAGAAGATCCCTAAAACCAACACAGATATATATATATACACACACATGATGTTCTTACATTGTATGTGACTCTTTAAGAGCCTAGGTTTATCTTTAAGTGACTCATCTCTTTGCTTTTTTGTGAGTTTCTCTATTCCATTTCTGTTTTATCTCTAAATGTCAGATATTTATTTGTTTTGCTAACAGTTTACATTATACTTAATATATTCCCAAATCTATCCATTTGTGTATTAAATGTTTTCATTTGGTTGAACGGATAAAGAACTTGGATATCTAGTTATGTAGATAAAATCAAGTAACACAACTATAAAAAGCTAAGGAGCCCCATTCTCTGGAAACCAGTGGTGTGAGAGCAAGAAAACAATAGTTATTCTAATACTTATTCTTAATTTTTATATTAAGGAATGAAAGTAAGGACATTAAATATTTAATAAAATACAGTGTTAAATTCATCTTTGGAATCCAGTTTATATGGCTGTCTTTTGTGAAAATTACTTTCCTTTTTCTGTGAATTGGCCAGCGAGAAATAACCAATAGTCTTTGAGAATGAGGCTAGAGTTGAAATAAATGTAGCAGAAATGTTTAAAGGAAGCTGTAACTAACACTGGTATTTAGTTAGCATGTTTCAATACAGCAATGTGATTACGAACTGGTGTCATTCTCTCTGGTGGTTATGCCATGCCATATAATAAAAATGTTATTAAACATTTTTAATATCATCCTTGACTACAATCAAGAAGTGTTTGAAAGCAGTTTGGTTTTTCGGAAGGTCCGAAGGCAAAAATGACTTTGTGGAGGAATGTTTCAAGGAGAAATTGGAAATTATTAGATATGTTATTTTTTTCTAGGTGCTATACATATTGAAATCAGACTTTTTTTTTAATAAAGCTACATAAATGCAGATGATGTGCTTTTCTAATGTGAGAAGATTAATAATAAGGGCAATAAAAATTTCCATAGTTGTCTATATTTCGCTAACATAATGCATAGGAAGAAGTGATAGTTTTCTATGAAAGAAAAATAGTGTAGTAGAGAAAGTACCATTTTTTGAACATTTAGCTTTTGTGGATCTCACTGATGGGTCTTTTACACATCATGAAAAGCAGTTACTGCTGCAGTCTTTCACCACATTGATACCTGGCTCACTGAAGCCAAAGCTGCAGTTTCTTGTCCTCCTCATTCTGCTAAATCAGATAATCCCACTTTTCAACTATAGATTGTTGAATATTTCCAACAACCAAGTATAGGATGTTTCAGCAGCAAATATAGGATGATTCTTCTAGATGTTTTAGATATTCAGATGGATGAATACCAAAATTATTGCAAGAAATCTCACTGAAAACTACCTACAATGTTGAGTTGACAAATGTATGGCACTCAGCAATGAAGTTGACTATTTCAGTTCGGAAAGTGGCACTGGGTAAATCTGTCCTTCTGGTGTATTTCAGTTCTAGGAAATACATTTTTTTAGGTCTGGTGTGGTAACTGAATACATTTTTCTAAGTATACTAATAATAAAGACACCTGTTCCATTCTACAACAAGGATAGAGCATGGCTAGATGTTGGAAAAGTCAAACTATGGTTAAGCTGTGTGTATCATGATTTGGCCTTTGTATTTTATCCTGAAGAATTTCAGCTATGATGGGTTCAAGCTGTTCACTATACTATATGTCTCATAGAGATCTGCCACTTGAGTAAGCCACAGATAATCACAGAAATTTTTTTACTGACCTTATCAGTGTCATGGGGTGGCAATGTATATCCTCATTTGAATAGCTTTTGGTAGCATCTTTCCTCCTGACAAGATAAAAAAGCAGAGTGTTGTGCTTACTTCTTTTTTCCTGACATAACATGCTGAGGATATCTGCTCAGGGGCTGCAGTTCACAATTTTCTATGCAATCTTTAACAGACTCAATGGAAAATTTAACTGTCAAACGCCAGCTGTTGCCTATAAATGAAGCCTTGTGTGAATTGACTTTTAGGTGCCATAATGTTCCTGGCTACACATGACTAGTGCTTTTGGCTATGTTGATCCTAGTGTATGTTTTCAAGTTAAGGTTCAAAGATAATTGTTGGTTAAAAGAAAATCCCTCTCTAAAGCATGTTTTCATTGATAATCAGAATTAAAGTTTTATTTCATTATTTACAGGTTATATATATGCCAAAGGTTGATTCATACTTTGAATACTAGTGGTTTCTTATAGTCATTCATAAAATATTTAAGAGCATACATCTGTGATACTAACTGTTCTTACTCCCTGAATATGACACCTGTTATATAATGTCCAGTAGTGTCATCTGATACAGAAATATACCAGTAGATTGTTTTCTTTCTGAGCATATTTGTCATTAGTTTTGCAGATGACTACAGTTACACTTGATTTTGTTAAAATATGTTAAAGTTCCTTTACAGTTTTTAATCTTTGCTGTCAATGACAAAATTTGTAATGCAAGTATCAGTTGGTTTACTACAGTGGTTAAAAATTGTATGAAGACTTCAATGGCTTCTTATTACTATTTTATAATTATTTAGTCCCTGTTTTAAAATGTGTTGTACTTTGATGGGAATAAGGAGGTCCCCTAGTGCAGACTAATAACTTGTAATTCACTGGTCACAGCCTACTCTAAGATCCTACTGTTATCACTGTGTAAGATCATACTATTTATCATTTTGAGTCAAGTATGTTTTCATCATTCTACTCTTCAGTGAATGCTTTTGAGGCATTGATTACTTAAATTAGAGACAACACACTGATAAGAACAACAGCAAAGTAATATATTTAACCAGTGTAAACAACTCATGATGTCGAAGTTTGTTAGCTGAAACAGTCAGTCTCCTCTTAACCTTGTAAAGCATATGTGACCCTTATAACATAACAGTTAAGAACCTAAAAGAATTTCCTTGAAAGTCATAATTAATCTTTTCAGTTTATGAAATGTTTGTGATCAAAGCTTTTATCACTTTTTTTCTTAACCAAATTGTCTATAGTAAACCAGTTGATTGCCAGGGACCACCATTGATCCCCCAAAGACACTTAGGAGACATTGGCCAAAAGAAGGAATAAGAGACAAGAGAAAAGATTCAGAGAGGAAGAGCTGATTGTTAACATTCTTTGAGATGGTCTTTGTGTAGCAGGTATTAAAAGAGTTTTCCCGTGGATTTAGCCTTGGTCTGTTTGACTGGCTGCCAAAGTCTGCATCTTTCCTGATACTTAGTGGGGACCAGAATGGAAGGCTGGTGGCGAGTGTCTGTCCTTAATTGTCAGCAGGGAATATGCCATGCCTTGCTATGGAAAACTTAGACAGCTCATCAGACTTTCACTCCTCTCATTCGCTTTTTTCTGGTGAACAAGGACAGTTGTATGTAACTACAGGCACTTAAAAACTACTCAAAATATAGTCTCAGAACCAGCAACATTAGAATCGTCTGGGAACTGTTACGGATGAAAAACCTGGTGAATTCCCTAGTGATACAGTGGCTAAGATTCAGTGCTCCCAATGCAGGGGGCCAAGGTTCAATCCCTAGTCAGGGAACTAGATCCCACATGCCACAACCAAGATCCCACATGCCTTATCAAAGATCCCATGTGCCACAACTAAGGCTGGTTGCAGCTAAATGAGTTAATTAATTAAAAGAATGAAGAACCTTAGCTCCACCCCTAGTTATAGTTAATGATCTGCATTTTCATGGAATCATTAGTTTATGTGCATATTAAAGTTAAGAAGCATAGATTTAAAACAGGAAAAGAACATCAGCTGAGAAAAGTTTGTCTTCTATTAAAAATAAAATATTTCAAAAAATAATAAAGTACTTGTATGCATTTTAAGACCAGATAGTTGTTTTGTTTAGCTAAACAGAAGGATCCAGGGACAGTATGTTTGTGGTGTACAGGTCTCTTCATTTGTTAAATTTATTCGTATTTCATTCGTTCCTGGTTTTTTTTTTAAGTAAAGGATTTTGGGGGTTTTTTTTTTTAATTGACGTATAGTTGCTATACTACATTATATAAGTTACAGATCAGTGTAGTGATTCATGACTTTTAAAGGTTATTCTCTATTTATGGTTATTATAAAATAGTGACTATATTCCATGTTGTATACTTATAGGTTATTTTATACCTAGTAGTCTATACCTTACTCCCCAAAATTTGTTTCGTTAAATTTATTTCTGTCATTCTTTTTGATAGTATTTTCAGTGCAGTTGTTTTCTTAATTTTATTTTCAGATTGCTTATTGCAAGTATGTAGTATATAGTTGGGGAGAAGGCAATGGCAATCCACTTCAGTACTCTTGCCTGGAAAATCCCATGGACGGAGGAGCCTGGTAGGCTGCAGTCTATGGGGTCACTAAGAGTCGGCATGACTGAGCGACTTCACTTTCATGCATTGGAGAAGGAAACGGCAACCCACTCCAGTGTTTTTGCCTGGAGAATCCCAGGGGTGGAGGAGCTTAGTGGGCTACCATCTATGGGGTCACACAGAGTCGGACACGACTGAAGTGACTTAGCAGCCCCAGTATACAGTTGATTTTTGTATTTTTATCTCATACCCTGCAACCATGCTGTTCTCATTTAATAGTTCTAATAGTATTTTAGTGCATTGCTTATGATTTCCTATATATAATATCATGTCATCTGTGAATAGAAACAGTCTTGCTTCATCTTTTCCAGTCTAGCTGCTTTTATTTCATTCTCTTGCCTAGCTGCCCTGAGCTTCCCTAGTGGCTCAGATGGTAAAGAATCCACTTGCAATGTGGGAGACCTGGGTTTGATCCCTGGGGTGGGAAGATTCCCTGGAGGGAGGGCATGGCAACCCACTCCAGTATTCTTGCCTGGTGAATCCCCATGGACAGAGGAACCTGGCAGGATACAGTCCATGGGGTCGCAAAGAGTAGGAAACGACTGAGCAACTAGGCCTAGCACAACACAGTTGCCCTGGCTGCAAACTCCAGAACAATGTTAAATGGAAGTGGTAAGGACATCTTTGTCTTATTTTTGATCTTAAAGCAAAAACAGTCTTTCACCATGAAATATGTTATCTCTGGGTTTTTCATGGATAATTTCTATCAGATTGAAGATTTTCCCTTCTAGTTTGTTGAGTGTTTTTTTTACCATGATAGGGTGTTAGATTTTGTCAGATGTCTTTTCTGAATCTATAGAAGTGATCATGTAGTTTTTGTCCTTTATGCTACTGATAATATGGTATATTGCATTAATTGATTATCATATGGTTAACCAGTGTTGCCTTTCTGGGATAAATTCTACTTGATATTGATGTATAACCCATTTTAGATATCACTGGATTTGGTTTGCTAGTATTTTGAGAATTTTTCTGTCTGTAGATATTGGTCTGTAATTTTTTTTTTTTTGGGGGGGGGGGTGTCTTTCAGTGCTTCAAGAACTAGATAATACTGGTCTCATAAAATGAGTTGGGAAGTGATCTTTTCTCTCACATTTTTGGGAAGGAGATTGTGAAGGATTGGTGTTAATTCTTTAAATGTTTGGTAGTAGTGAATCCATCTGGTCCTGAGCTTTTCTTTTTTTAATTTCTGTAAGGTTAATATTAATGCCCCCTCTTTCATTCATGACTTTATTTTAGTAATATGACTCTTACCTCTTTTTTCTTGGTCAGTCTAGCTAAAGATTTGTTCATTTTGTTGATCTTTTCAAAGAACAAACTTACAGGTGTTTTTTTTTTCCTCTCTCTTTATATTTCATTTATTTCCACTTTAGTCTTTATTATTTCTTTCTACTTGGTTTGGGTTTAATTTTATTTTCTTTTTCTAGTTTCTTAAAGTATAAGGATAGATTAAGGGTTTGAGATCTTTTTTAAAACAGACATTGCATTTTAGAACAGTTCACAGGAAGGTACAAAAACACCCCATATACTCCCTGCCTCCTCGCATGCATGTGTGCTCAGTCACTTCATGTCCCAATTCTTTTGTGACCCTATGGACTATAACCTATCAGGCTTCTCTGTCCATGGGTTTTTTTAGCCTCCTGCTGCATTATTAATGTGTTTCACCAGGGTGATACATTTCTACGACTGATGAACCTATATTAACACATTACTACTACCCAAAGTCCAAAGTTTATATTAGGGTTGACTCTTGGTATTGTACATTCTATGGGTGTGGAGAAATATATAATGATGTGTATCCACTATTATAGTATAATACATAGTATCTTCACTGCACTGAAAATCCACCTATTATTCACCCCATCCTCTTCCCTAAACCATGACAACCACTGATCTTTTCACTGTTTTCATATTCCTTTTTCAGAATGTCATGTAGTTGGAATCATACAGTATGTAGCCTTAGTTTCTGTATTCCTTTTATAGTTAGATAATTCCTTTCTTGTGAGCACTGAATAATATCCCAGTATCTGGACATATCACAGCTTATTTTTTCGTTCACCTACTGAAGGACATCTTGTTGCTTCCAGGTTTTGGCAATTACAGATAAAGCTGTAGTACACAGCTATGTGCAGGTTTTTGTGTGGACATATATTTTCAGCTTATTTAGGTAGATAATGGAGCGTAATTGCTGGATCATATGGTAAGAGTATTTTTAATTTTGTGAGAAACTACCAAATTATCTTTCAGAATAGCTGTACATTTTGCATTCTGACCAGCAATAAATTCCTCTTTATCTGTATCCTTGTCAGCACTTGTTTTCCATTTTGGGGATTTTAGTCATTTATATCGTATTGTTTGAATTTGCGGTTCCCTAAAGATGTAGATATTAAATGTCTTTTCATATGCTTATTAGCAGTCATATCTTCTTTGATAAGGTGTCATAATTGGTAATGTCTTTGATCATTTTTTCCCTATTGTTGAGTTTTAAATGTTCTGTCTTTTGGATAACAGTTCTTTATCAGGAATATCTTTTGCAAATATTTTTATCCCAGTCTATAGTTTGTCTTTTCATTCTCTTGATCTTTCTTGTTTTTTAATATAGTCATTTACATCTATAAATTTCTCTAAGCAACATTTGGATTTCTTCTTTGATCTGTTGATTATTTAGGAGTGTGTGGTTTAATTTTAACATATTTGTAAATTTCCCAAATGCCATTCTTTTATTGATTCTAATTTCATTCCATTGTGATCAAAGAACATACTTTGATATCTGTTCTTTTAAATGATTAAGGCTTGTTTTATGTTCTAGTAAGCTTTATCCTGGCAAATATTCCATGTACACTTAAGAAGATGTGTATTCTGTTGGTGGTTGTGGTAGAGTGTGGTATAAATATCTAGTTGACTCATAAATTTTTGAACTTTTCTGTTTCCTTGTTGATCTTTTACCTATTCATCATTAAAAGTGAGCTGTTAAAGTCTAAGCTATTGTTGAATTGTCTGTTTCTCCAGTTCTGTCCATTTTTGTTTTATTTTACACTCTATTGTTAGGGTGCATAAATGTTCCTAATTTGTTATGTTTTTCTGATGGACTGTCCCTTTTACCACTATAAAATGTCCTTCTTTGTTTCTAGTAACAATTTTTGTCTTAAAGTTGATTTCAACTGATATCAGTGTTGCCGTCTCCACTCTTTCATGTCAATTCTTAGATTACTTTCAGTTTAATTTTTATTACAGCTTTGTTTTCTATTTCTGTATTTTATTGTTCTCAACTAAGCATTAATTCAAACTTCTGTGTAGAGTTGAGGATAACTAATAATACCCTCAAAAACTGGTTGTCAAATGTTAGGTGGCATGTAAAGCTTAAAAGGAAAAGATATTCTCTAGGGATGATAGGAATGATTTCTGAGAGAAAACTTTCCTAGAGAATCTAGCAAGTAAAATTAATAGTTATTATTATTTTATTTTATAATGTTTTATTTTAATAACATTAACAGTGATATCAGTAGCTATCACTTGCTAACAGACTGAGTATTTGCCAGGCACTACTTTGATTGTATTAGCTCTCACAGTAGGTATTGTCCTTATTCTACAGTTAAGGAAACAGACAGCATATTTTTTTAATGGAAGTGCATGGGTTTCTAGCAAGTAAGGAGCCAGGATTTTAAATTGCTGAATTTTATGTTACTTGCAGTCAGTGAGTCAGGTATCAGGCCTTATATGGATAAGTAGTAGTTTCATGTACCATAACAATAGAGAGATTGGGAATTTGCATTAATTTGAGATAATGTTAATAGATTACATTTTTTATATGTAAACAAAGATTTTCTGTGATTTGATGCTATTGGAATCAAAGTACATATTTTCCTTCCAGATTATACATTTACATGGACCAAGATTCCAAGTAGGGTATTTAGTGAAAAGTCTTTTTACCATGTCCACCAACCACAATGCCACGTAAATTTCCTTCCTTGGCTGCAACCACTGTTATAGGTCTCTGGTGTTCCATTCCAAAGTGCTTCTCTTTTTCTTTCTTATCCTTTCTTCGCCTTGCTTCTCATTTCTCTTTCTCTCCCTCTGTCTCTTTCCCCATCCCACGCCTTCCTTCTTTTCCCCTTCCTCCCTAAACATACACACACACAACAACTTATAAACATTAGGGTAGAGTTAAAGGAACAAAAGGGATAGGGAAATATTCAGTGACTGGCAACTATGAAAACCATTTACATTCCTAGGTCTGAAGGTATAAGGCAGGGGATCTGTTAACAGAACTTGACAAGAGCTTTGGCTGCTCAATAGGACCTGTGCTCTTAGAGAAAGGCAGGCTGCATACAACCAACATGCCAGGGTAAGGAAATTGCCCTAACACTTTTACCACCCCCTGATTTCCTAGCCATTCCACTCATTGTTTGAACACATGAGAAGGAAATGGGCAAGGTTACCTGGAGGATGCAGTTTGTTTGGTCAGCTTCCCAGTACACAAAGCAGGGTGGAGAAAGAGGAGGAGTAAACTTGGAGAGGCAAACAGAATATGGAGCACATGGTTACATGGAGCACAACAGGTTCTAAACTAGTATACTACACATCATGTTCTATGCTTGCTTTTTTTTTCTTAGCAATATATGGTAGATATTAGTGTACAAAGAGCTTTTATATTAGTGTATAAAGAGCTTTCTTTCTCTTTGTAGTTGTATTGTTACATAGATGTATGATTATATAACCAGGCTCCTAAGGATGGACATACAGACTTTGTTGTATAATCTTTTACTACTACAAAGAGTGCTGTCATCAACAGCTGTATAAAACAATTTTACATGTGCAAATATTTCTGTAAGATAAATGACTAGAGTGGAATTGCTGTAAGTCAAAGAGTATGTGCAGTTATAACATTAATAGATACCATCACACTGGCTTTTGTAGAGATTATGTCTATTTAATCTTCCCAACAGTGTATTGGAGTGCCTGCCTTTTCATTGCCTTTGCCAACATGCTGTTGTCAATATACAGAACTAATTATATCTGCTGCCTTAGCATTTATCAAAACTCAGCAGAATGTTCACTCGGGTTATTTTTTTAACGATGAAATTTCATTTGTTGAGAAAGAATATATCATAAATACATATGAGGAATGATGACTAATAAACTATCATTCATTTACCTATCCCTCAGGTTTAGAAATAAAATACCCTGGTGATTTCAACTTTTTATCATTAAGGACTGTTTTGTCTATAAGAATTTTTTTGGTCTTATACATAATATAGATATAATAATATAGTTGCCCCTCGGTATCCATAGGAGGTTGGTTCCAGGACCCCTGCAGAAACCAAAATCCATGGATGCTCAAATCCCTTTTTAAAAAATGGCATAGTATTTACATATAATTGATGTACATTCTACTGTATTCTTTAAATCATCTCTAGATTACTCAAAATATCTAATGCAAAGTAAATGGTAAGTAAATAGTTGCCTTTATGCAGCAAATCTGAGTTTTGATTTGGGGAACTTTCTGGAACTTTCTGCCCCAGATATTTTCCGTGTGCATATGGTTGAATACACAGATGCAGAACCCTTGGATATGGAGGGCCAACTCGAGAATGAAAATATAGTTACACCAGCTTTTCAAAAATTGATTTGTTGTTATTTTAGGACAATTTTTGATTTACAGAAAAGTTGCAAAGATAGTATGGAGAGCTTGCATATATATCATATGTAGTTTTCCTCTGTTATTAACACTTTATGTATTATGGTAAATTTTTATTAGGTTGGTATAAACGTAATTGTGGTTTAAAACCGTGAACTTTAAATCATTATAATTAGATTCAACCACATCTTTATTAATCAAAATAGGAGCCATTAAAATCAGCATATTTTTGCCAGTGAGAAACGTTTATTTCTGTAGTGTCCAACCACTGAGCTGGTCGTCACCAGCTGTCGTGTAAAATCCATTTTTCATCACACGTCACAACCTGATTGAGAAAAGGCTTGTTGTTGCATAGAATAAGAGAAGATGATACTTCAAAACAATTTTTTTTTTTTTTAATTTTCGGTCAGCTCATGAGGCACCCAGTTACTGAGCGTTTTCACCTTTCCAGTTTGCCTCAAATACCGAACGACTGTAGGATGGTCGACAGTGAGTTCTTTGGCAACTTCTCGTGTGGTTTTAAGAGGCTGGGCTTCGATGATGCTCTCAGTTGGTCACTGTCAACTTCTGATGGTTGGCCACTGCACTCTTCATCTTCAAGGCTCTCTTTTTGAACCACCACTGCACTGTATATTCATTAGCAGCTCCTGGGCCAAATGTGTTGATGTTGTGAGTGGTCTCCACTGCTTTACAACCCATTTTGAACTCAAATAAGAAAATCGCTTGAATTTAATTTTTGTCTAACATTATTTCCATAGTCTAAAATAAATATAAAATACACAGCAAGTAATGTCATTAGCAAGAAAAACAAAGCGAGATATGCACATTAAAATGATGTTTAATATAACCACATTGATGTAAGAATGTATTCTAATATCAAATGGCAAAGTTCAACAGTGCAAAACTGCAATGACTTTTGCACCAACCTAATATAATTAATGCACCAATACTGCTATTATTATTAACTGAAGCCCATACTTTATTCAGGTTTTCTTAATTTTTCCCTAATGTCTGTATTCTGTTCCAGGATCCTTTTCAGGATATTACATTTAATCTTGTCTCCTTAATGCTCCTCTTAACTGTAACAGTTTCTCAGACTTCCCTTGTTTTTGGTGACCTTGATAGTTTTGAGGACTACTGATTAGATGTTTCATATAACATCTCAGTCAGGATCTATCTCATGTTTTTTTCCATCATCTACTGGGGTTACGAGTTTTAGGGTACAAGACCACGGAGATGAAGTACCATTTTCATCATGTTACTGGCACACACTATCAGTGTTACCTCTCACCTGTGATACTGACCTTGATCATCTCAGTAAGGTTGTGTTTGTCAGGTGTCACTGAAAAGTTACTCTTTTCCCCCCCTCTCATACCAGCTTTTTTTTTTTAATGTTGCATTTGCTTATCTTTTCTCATCCTTTTATTTTCAACTCTTCTGAATTCTTTTTTACACTTACTGTGATACTCATATAGTTGGATTTTTACTGCCAAATTTAATGCGTTCTATTTCTCCTTTTTTCTCTTTTCCCCTTTAGTTGATCATCATCTGGATTGAAATGGTTTTTCCTCTCATACTAAATTTTCCCCTGTACTTGTTACTAAGTTTTATGTCTTACTTTCCTTTTAAGTGACTATCTTTGAAAAGTCTTAGCTTTGTCTCTTCAAATATTGGTTCTCCCCCATTCTCTCTGTTCTCATATTCTAGAACTCTGATGAGAGTTATGTTAGACATTTTATTTTTCATGTCTCTTCTGTGTTTTTCATGTTTTGGTCTCTGCTGTAGCATTATAATTTCTTCGTTAACAGTTACCCTTTTCTCAGATTCTTTCTTGAGCAGTGTCTGATCTGCGGGGGGAGGTGGGGTTCCCACTATAAGTTCTAATTGTTTCTTAAATGTGCCTGATCTTTTAGTCTCTTGCTTCTTGTTCATTTAGAATTATTTGTTTTTGTTTTGTTTTTATGATCAGATTGATAGTTTCATTATTTAACCTTTGGTAGCCTGATTTGTTTTCTTCTGGCTCTTGCCCATGAAGCTTTATTTCTCTTAAGTGGGAACTGTATTTATATTTGTAGGCTATGCATATGCTAAAGGTGAAGGAACTCTAGACTGATTTGCATTTGCTGTTGGTAGATGCCAAGGGATGTTGCTCATATGGGATCATTTTAATATGAGTTTGGGTTTTCTCCCATAGCACAGACAGATTTCTAACCTGAAATCAGCATGCTAATTGTCTGTGTTTACAAATTCTTAGAAGAAACTCTCCTCCTCATTGTACTTTCCATCGTTTGAAAATAAGACGAAGTTTTCTTGGTTGGCTCATTTTATTGTCCTATGGATTTTTTTTCTAGCTTATTACCTTTTCATCCAGGGCTTATATAACCCTTTTGAGGGTTTGAGGGTAAACTCTGGCTTTGTATGGACCCAAGACCTAGTGTGACTTGTAAAACTGAGTATTTTACCTTTCCTTATAATTTTTTCATTGAATAAAAAGATCATCTGTCATCAAGAATTTCCCATTTGGGGGTTTTGTTATTACCCATACCAAGAATATATCAGAAATATATTGCTTTATTCCTTGCATTTCTTATATACTGGTTAGATCTCTTTGATGGGGTTGCTGTGATTTTTTTTTTCAAGAATATTTCATAGATGTTTCTGTGTACTTCTTTTATATCACAACATGAGGTACATATGTTTAGTTGTCTTTCAAAGAGGAAACATTATAACTGACACTTCCAAAATACAAAGGATCTTAACACATTACTGACGGGGGGGATTTTTACAGACCCTAACGCCAGTGGCCAACAGTTTGTTACGTAAGTAAATATGGAAACGTCTCTGGTCAATAATGTGTTAAGAAAGTACTGTGAGCAGCTGTATGCCAACAAATTGGATAAACTAAAAGTAAAGATAAATTCCTAGAACCATAAAACCTACAAAAAATGAATCATGAAAAATAAAAAATGTGAACAGACCAATTAAAAGTAAGGAGATCATAAAGCTCCCAACAAAGAAAAGACCAGGACTAGATGGTTTCACTGGTGAATTCTGCCAAGCATGTAAAGAAGAATTGGTACCAATCCTTCTCAAACTCTTTAAAATTAAAGAGGAGGGATTCCCAAACTCATTTTATGAAGCCAGCATTACCCTGATGCCAAAGCCAGATACAGACACTATAAGAAAACTACAAGCCAATATCCTTGATGAGTACAGAAGTAAAAATTCACAGCAAAATATTAACAAATCAAATTCAACAGCATATTGAAGGATCGAACACCATGATCAAGTGGGATTTATCCCTGAGGTGTAAGGATGTTTCAGTATCTGCATATCAATCAGTGTGGTATACCACATTAATAGAATGAAAGATAAAATCTTAGTATCTCAATGGATGCAGAAAAGTATTTGACAGAATCCAACATCCTTTCATGATAAAAACTCCCAACAAATTGGGTATAGAAGGATGTACCTGAACATAATAAAAGCTGTATATGACAAACCCACAGCTAATATCATACACAGCATACCCACTAAGATCAAGAGCAAGACAGGAATGTCTGTTTTCACCACTCCTATTTAACATAATACTAGAAGTCCTACCCAGAACAGTTAGTCAAGAAAAAGAAAGAAAAGACATCCGAATTGAAAAGAAAGAAGTAAGCCCGCTTGCTGCAACTACTGAAGCCTGTGTGCCACAAGAGAAGCCACTGCAATGAGAAGCCTGTGCACTGCAACTAGAGAGTAGCCTGCACTTGCCGCAGCTAGAGAAGAGCCCACACAGCAATGAATACCCAGCACGGCCAAAGATAATTTTAAAATGTTTTAAAATCTCCATTTCAAAAAGAAGACACAGATGAGTGGAAAGCTATCTCTTGTTCATGGATTGGAACAATTAATACTGTTAAAATGTCCATACTATCCAAAACCATCTATATTGTCAGTGTAATCCCTACAGGTTCAGTGGCATTTTTCACAGAAGTAGAAAAATTAATCCTAAAACTATGGAAATACAAAAGATCCTAAATAGCCAAAGCAGTCCTTGAGAAAGAGCAGGTGGCATTATATTTACTGATTTAAACTTTATTACAAAGCTATTGTTAAGCAACATGGTAACAAAATGGATTAGAGATTCAGTTTCTTTCTTTTTTTTTTTTTTTTTTTGGTCTTCACTGCAGCATGTGGGCTTATTTGCTCCATGGCATATAGGATCTTAGTTCCCCAACCAGGGATCAAACCCATGTCCCTTGCATTGGAAGATGGATTGATTCTTAACCTCTAGACCACCAGGGGAGTCCCTAGAGATTTAAATTTAAGACCAGAAAGTGAACGTTTGAGGATAAAACATCAGAAAGTTTCCTTGACATTATTGGTCTTGGCAATTATTTTTTTGAATAATTGGACATCCATTATAATTATATCCATTATAATTATTTTGGGGATTTTTTTCTTCATAAGCAACAGAAACAAAAATAAATTGGACTATATCAAACTAACAAATTTCTCCACAGCAAAAAGAAACAGCAAAATAAAAAGATAAACCATGGAATGAGAAAATATTTGTAAATCATCCTAAAGCATCTATCTGATAGGGGATTACTATCCAAAATATATAAGAAATTCATAGAACTCAATGTATGTATGTGTGCATGGTTAGTCATGTCTGACTCTTTGCAACCCTTTGGACTGTAATCTGCCAGGTTCCTCTGTCCATGGTGTTTTTCAGGCAAGAATACTGGATTGGATTGCCACTTCCTCCTCCAGGGGATATTCCCGGCCCAGGGGTCAAACCCGCATCTCTTACATTACAGTCAGATTCTTTACCCTCTAAGCCATCAAGAAAGCCCCCATACAACTCAACATCCAAAAACAAAACCCACACACAATCTGATTTAAAAATGGATGAAGATCTTGAAAATTTTCCGTGTAAGACATACAAATGGTCAACTGATGCATGAAAGATACTCAGCATCACTAATCATCAGGGAAATGAAAATCAAAACCACAGTGAGATGTTGCTTTATGCCTGTGAGAATGACTATTAACAAAAAGACAACAAATGTTAACAAGGTTGTGGAGAATAGGATAGTGTGTGCACTTTTTGTGGGAATATAAATTGGTACAGCCACTATGGAAAACTAGAGATTACTAAAAAAATAAATTCTTTTAACTATCATGTGATCCATCAATCCCACTTCTGAGTAGGTATCTGAAGGAATGAAATCACTGTCTGGAAGAGATAATCTACACTGCCACTTTCACTGCAGCATTCTTCACAATAGCCAAGATACAGAAGCAGCCTAAAGATCCATTGACAGATGATGAAGAAAACTTGTGTCTATATACAGTAGAATATTCAGCCATTTAAAAAAAAAAAGGAAATGTTGCTTTTGCAACAACATGGCTGGATCTTAAGGTCATTGTGTTAATAAGCAAAATAAGTCAGAGAAAGAAAATACTATATGTCCTCACTTATATGTGAACTCTAAAATACCCAGATTCAAATAGTAGAATCATTGGGACTAGTGGTTGGGAAATAATGGGGGATATGGTCAAGGGGTACAAACTTCCATTTAAAAGCTGAATCGGTTCTAAGGATCAGTGTATGGTATGGTGACATAATTAACCCTGTATTATATAAATGAAGGTTAAGAGAGTAGATCATAAGTGTTACCACCACAAAAATGTTAATTATGCAAGAGGATTGAGGTTTTAACTAACCTTATTGTGGTAATCACTTCTCAATATATATTATCAAACTATTGCATTCTAAACCTTCAACTTGTATATGTTGTTTCAGTAAAGCTGGAAAAAATGTGTAGTTGTCTTTTTTTTTTTTTTTTTTTTAGGATAAGACTGATCATGGACACAGGTGTTACCATCTGATCCATCCAGTAGTGTTCCCTGTCAGCTTCCACCTACTGGTTTTAGCATTGACTGATTATTTTTTCATTCACTAACTCCAAATCTATTATTTCATTAGATGGTACAGAAGAATGATACTGTACTTCTCCTTTTTTTGTGTGTTTGTTAGCTTAGAATACTTATTAAAGATGAACTGAGAAAGGATTGCTAAGTCAAAGTGTGAATTGCACATATAATTTTGCTGCCTATTACCAAATTCCCCTCCATAAGTACTATAACATTTTACATGTACCAGCAGTGGATGAGTCTAGCTGTTCCCCTATAGCTTTGCCAATAGATTGGCTAATGTTTTAGTTTGTAGGTATAATCTATTAGATAAGAAAGGTTTTTATTTTACAGTTTTAATTTACATTTCTTTATGAATGAAGTGGCTAAACCACTGGAAAGCAAAAAAGAATGCTGGGTATTCTTTTTTGAATAGAAGCAGGGTACTGAATATACATTAAATACATTTTCCCCAAATTTAAAGAAGTTTTTCATGGCTTCAATTTAATGAGAATTTTACATTTTCAATGTTTTCTAAGCTATCAGTTACTCTCTAAGAATAGTCTCTACTGTTTCCTCTAACCACACAGCCCCCTATTAATAAATCCAGCCATTTACACCTGAATGCTCTCATAAAATATACTGTTGTCTTATTTCATTACTTGAAAACCAGTTTAGACTTAATAATTCAAGTACTTTCTTCATGGAAATAGTTGCTAGTAATATTTACACTTGGCCATTAGAGAAGTATTTATTTTTACTTTGCTTTATATCTAAACTCCTATGGATGATCAAAATAACAGAATTTAAAAACCAAAATCCTATTCCATAATGATTCAGTCTTTGAGTACCTTCTGGTGTTAAAGTTTGTAGTTAGCTAGCTATCTCATTACATCTTCTTTGGCCCTCATTCATATACCCTCTTATGAAGCAGATGACTGGTATACCTTCAAAGTAAGGATTTCTTGTATTTATTGCTAGATCACTTTTAGTCTTGTTCCCTAAAATTTAAATATAAATTTGTTTTAATAAGTATCTTCCAACAGGGTAAACCTTTCTGGGTGTACACCATGTGTAAATACAGGTAGCTGAATTATAGGTCCAAAACACAATTACAGAATCTTAAAATTTTTTGACGTGATTACTAATAATAGTCTAGTGTCTTCTCTCTCTCCATTGCCAGATTTCTTGGCTCCATGAATTTCCCTCTTCCTCCTTGTCCTAGACCTTTAGGCAAAAAAGATCTGTCGTTTATTTCTTACCTAAGATTTTCCTGAAACAGTCTGTTTTTATTCCAGAACCTTATTCCATAAATTTTTCCTCAAACATCTGTCTTGGATTATACCTCTATTCCAGAGTTCTGTTATACTTAGTATGCCATTTTTGAAAGAACTAATGTTTGACATTATTACAGTGTAACATTATATCCTGTATTGAGTTTTATATGCATTAATTTTTCACAAAAACTCAAGTAGATATTATTTTCATTATCATTACATATGTAGAAATTGAGGTCCAGAGATAGCATTTTGTCAAAATTCACACAGTAGACCCTACTGCATCCTCATCCACCTTGTTATTTTGCCTCCTAAGGAGCCTACTGTGAGTTTCTCATATAAAGGGTAAAAGAAAATGAAACAGTAATGTCAGATTGACTTTCCTTGGGGTATGGTTACCTGAATTTTATGATAACCTTTTGTTATTCTCTAGAAAGTAGTTTTTCTAATTAATAAAACTATTCCCATCATTGAAAATTTTTTAAATATAGATATGTTTGAAGAAGAAAAATATATATAACAAAAAGAAAAAATAACAGTTCTTTGGTATATATGTAGTGTGTGCATAATTAATATTGCCATCTGTTTTTATGTATTAATGATAATTGGTAGTGGTCCTTTTATCATGACTTAACTTTTTCAGCTTTTAAGTTTGAAATTCAAAGAATAATCCTTCAGGCATGGTTTCTCCTAAAAGCAGACAAAACATTTTTTCTCTAATAAGGTTTAATATTTCCTTATCATTTTTAACTCAACTCTCTTTTATATTAAGCTGCTTTAGATTGATGCTTTCTCTCTTTTTTTAATACTTACTTTGGATACAACATCTTGTGGATTCTATTCTGGCTTATTTTGACTTTAAATGTTCTTAGTTTTCCTAAAACATCATATTCATTTTAGCATGTCTCTCACCAGGAACTTCCTACCTATTATGTCATGTTTTCAAAGATCTGTCCAATTTTCTATCAATTAACTCTTGGTAGCCTACTAGCTTTTTAAAAAATATATAAACCCTTTGAATAAAATCTTTTATCTCTAGTTAAAAGGTCTTTTAGCATAGACTTTTCAGATCAAAGACTTCAAGGTCAAGATTCACTTCTGTTGGTTAGTAAATACATACAATAATATTAAAACTCTTTGTATACTTACCCTCTCTATAATCTTAAAATTTTGTTAACATGTATCTGTATAGTTTGTATGATACTATCTTAAATTGGTCAGTTTTTTATAAAATTTTCCAGTTGTTTAATGTGTATTTATTGTTTGTCCCTAACTAGACTAGCTCCTTGGAGGCAGAGGCTAGTGTATTAAATTTTGTTTACATTTTAATGCATAGTAAAATTCTATGTGTACAATAGGTGCTTAATAGTAGTCAACTTAGTAGTTGACTTTATAGCCTTCATATATTCTATGGGCTATTCTATTCTAATGAGGAAAATTTTAAGCTTTCCCTTGGCACAAACTATGTACTCTGAACTACTTTGATGGTCTTTAGTTACTTTTCTTGGTCATACCCTGTATATATTCACACACACATATGTACACACACACACAAACACACACTGAGACATGGTACTCATCTCCTTTGACTGAATCTTTTATTCAGTGTTGCTTATTTTGAGGGATTTGGGGTCAATTATTATTAGTTTGCTTCAATAAATAATTGTCCAAAACATATCCTTCTGTTTACGTAATGACTAGTTTCTTGTTATTAGGCAAAGTAACTTAAAGCCTGAGTTTGCAGGATGTTTGTTTTTACATTAAAAAAATAGTAACATCTCACCCTACAAGCAGAGCAGTTAAAGATAAACTTACATAAGCTTGTCTGAGGCTCTTAGACCTAGCCTCCGGCGTGTTAGTATTGGAAACAGAGATGAACACTAGAGAAAGAGTTAAAGCTCTTTACTATCCCATCAAAATTCCCACGTAATTTTAACTCTTAGTTGAATTGGTGGTTGTGATATTAAATTGTTTGTTAACAATGGATAGAGTCAAGTACTTGCCACAGAGTGCTGCAGCTAGCTCCTATGCCATTACATTCTAATGCCCTGTAGAACAGGCCAAAGTGCCCTGATACACTGCCAGGTACCATGTGTTGAAGATAGCTGTAGCTTAGAGAGTCCCTGAGAGTGGTACCAGTCATCAGTAAAGAGCATTTTTTAAGCACCTATCTGTACATGGTTCTATCCTAGGCACTGTACAAAACGAGTTAAACAGACATGGCCCCTGCCCCCTGGGAGTTTTCAGTCTAAGATGACGCTGACATGGACAGACATAAAGGCTACTGAGACAACTGAACAAACATTGAACAAGAACATAAAGCACTAACATTATGCACAAGCAAAGGGGTAAGTGCACTTTGTGGGATAGTGTGTAAAGGAAGCTTCCTGAGACATGAACAGGCTGGGGCAGAGCAATTAGTCCGCTCCATCAGGTTAGGTCAGTTTTCACTGGGAAGTTGGATTTTCATACAGATTTAATCAGAGTAGGGGCAGTACCTTCCAGAAAGAGTGTGCAAGGAAAGAAGTTTAGAACTATATTGTTAAGACTCTTGATGGCCTCAAAAATCTGCAATTCTGGACAATTCTGAACCTGAAAGTGGGGTTGATATTTTGGCTTAGCAGGTTGGCATTTGAGTTGGATCTAGATCAAAGCTAATTCTCTGCAATCTCTCTTATAAATTTGGCTATTTAATAGAAACCTTGGAGTGCATGGAAGCTGTTACCTTCTCAGGAGCTTATAAAAGTTTACCTTGTGAAGCATTAAATTATGTTTTGTGTTAGGAACTTTAGCACTCTGGCAGCATTTAGAAATTATTTTTCAAGAATTGGTCAGAGGTGTTTTTGAGGATACCTTTCTTCCCCAAGAAAGGGCCTGGGAATTCTGGGTGTGACTGTAAACAGTGCCAGGAGATTTTGAACACTAAGTATTATCTGTCCTTCAGTCATTAATTCATAAATTTAAATACCATGCATACATAGACTTGAATTTAAATCACAACACAACAATTACAATATATCTACTTCTGCAGTGTCTGCCAGATAAAACTGATGATTTCTTTTCAATAGACATGGACTTAGGAGTTTTCCCAATAGTTCTCAGCTCACTCATGTGACTCAAATCTGAAATGTGAAAATCTGAACTTACCCAAAATATTAGGTATAGTTATTTTCTTTACAGAAGCTTTATAGCTTTATTGTACAAAAGAATTCACAATAGATTTTCTTTTAATTCCATGTTTCCCTCGCAACAAACTCCTCCAGCTCAACTCCAGAAAAATAAATGACCCAATCAAAAAATGGGCCAAAGAACTCAACAGACATTTCTCCAAGGAAGACATACAGATGGCTAACAAACACATGAAAAGATGCTCAACATCACTCATTATCAGAGAAATGCAAATCAAAACCACAATGAGGTACCATTATACGCCACTCAGGATGGCTGCTATCCAAAAGTCTACAAGCAATAAATGCTGGAGAGGGTGTGGAGAAAAGGGAACCCTCTTACACTGTTGGTGGGAATGCAAATTAGTACAGCCACTATGGAAAACAGTGTGGAGATTTCTTAAAAAGCTGGAAATAGAACTGCCATATGACCCAGCAATCCCACTTCTGGGCATACACACCGAGGAAACCAGATCTGAAAGAGACACGTGCACCCCAATGTTCATCGCAGCACTGTTTATAATAGCCAGGACATGGAAGCAACCCAGATGCCCATCAGCAGACGAATGGATGAGGAAGCTGTGGTACATATACACCATGGAATATTACTGAGCCATTAAAAAGAATTCATTTGAATCAGTTCTAACGAGATGGATGAAACTGGAGCCCATTATACAGAGTGAAGTAAGCCAGAAAGATAAAGACCATTACAGTATACTAACACATATATATGGAATTTAGAAAGATGGTAACGATAACCCTATATGCGAAACAGAAAAAGAGACTCAGATGTATAGAACAGACTTGTGGACTCTGGGAGAAGGTGAGGGTGGGATGTTTCAAGAGAACAGCATTGAAACATGTATATTATCTAGGGTGAAACAGATCACCAGCCCAGGTTGGGTGCATGAGACAAGTGCTCAGGCCTGATGCACTGGGAAGACCCAGTGGAAGAGGGATCGGGTGGAGAAGGAGGTGGGAGGGGGGACCAGGATGGGGAATACATGTAAATCCATGGCTAATTCATTTCAGTATATGACAAAAACTACTGTAATGATGTAAAGTAATTAGCCTCCAACTAATAAAAATAAATGGGAAAAAAAATTAAAAATAAATAAATAAATTTTAAAAAATAAATAAATAAATCCATGGCTGATTCATGTCAATGTATGACAAAAACCACTACAATATTGTAAAGTAATTAGCCTCCAACTAATAAAAATAAATGAAAAAATTAAAAATTAAAAAAAAAACAAATTGTTGAATTTTCAAAACTTGTATTTATACATAGCTTCTCCAATTGCCATTCATTATGTAAATACAATACTGTTGGAAACATAAGTGTGAAGCCAGCTTAGTATTAAAAATTCATTAATGCCTTCTTAAAATACTAAAACTTTTTTATGCTCTTAAATATTTGTGATTTACATTCAGTCATACTTCTTCCTCTCCATTAGAATTGAGGTTTTCAAGAGCAAGAGTCTTGGCTTTTCTCATTTCCTGCAACTGTTTGCACTGTAATATTAACAATGAGAAGAATCTAGTGACTGTTACACTTTTCCTTTTATGACCTCAACTCATGGCATAGTAACACATGATAAGCTTCCTAATAAGAAAAGTATTATTGAGGGACTACATCCAGAGGATTTTGGTGATTATTCTTATTCATCAAGTAAGATATTCCTAGATAATCTTTAGCTGTCAGAAAGACATACCTGGCAGTTTATATTTCTATGGTAATGTTTACCACTAGGCGTTTATTCTCCTTTAAAATACTAAACTAATCTTGGACTAGTCTGCCTGGAAGAGACTTGAGAGGTTTAGGCAAAAAAAACTTAAAAGCCTAGACAGAGTTTTGTCAGAAAAACTGGAAATAGGAATTATAAAATGCAGCTAGTGTCTTCATTTAATCGAGCACATCTGTTGCATGTGACACAAGGGATGAGTAAAAAAATTCCAGAAGGAAGTATGAGGATTTGTTTGTTCAGTTTGTACAGAAAAAATTCATATCCAGTGATTCAGAAGAAAATTGAAAATCGAGCTTATTGTGTTGAAACCTTCTGAGATATTTAAAGGAAAGAATTCAGATATCTCTATATTGTCCGTGTTCATAGCAGATAAAATTGGTAGTGATGGATTACTTTTTAGGAACTATGTTTTCATCTAAATGACCTATTACTTTGCTCCATCAGTAGATCTTTCCAAGCACCCTTTTTGAAAAGATAGGGGATGGGAGGAGGTCAGTTGGAAGCAGGTAAAATACCTTCTCTTCTAATAGATTCTGATTCTGACTGTGTAGAAAATAATCTCATAACTTGGGCTTCATACAAAATAATGAAAAAGGAAGACCTAGGGATTTTCATATCATAGTTTAAGTACCTCAGTAGAAAGTTAAGCAAATTTTTGAGAATCATAGGAATTTGGGATTCATCAATAAGCAAAATAAAAAGGTTACTTTCACTTTGGATCTTGTGTTCTAGTTCAGGAGCCAGAACACTTTTTCTGTTGAAAAAAAAAAAAACAGTAAATACAACTGACCCTTGAACAGTGTAGGGAGGGGGAGGGGTTGCCAACCCTCTGTGTGGTCGAAAGTCCACATATAAACTTATAGTCCTCCATCCACAGCTCCTCCATATCCCTCCGAATCCACAGAGTCAACCAATAGAGCGTTATATAGAACTATAGTATTTGCTGTTGAAAAAAATCCTAGTATCAGTGGATCCATGCAGTTCAAACTCGTGTTGTTGAAGAGTCAACTAGCTGTGTTGTAGCCTTTGCATGTCACCGTGTTGCTATAAAACATTTACAAAAACAGCAAGGTGGATTCAGCTCATGGGCCATAGTTTCTCAACCCCTATTCTAGTAGGTAGAAACAATAAGGAAATTAGAGTATGTTAGGTGATGCTTTGGTAAAAAGAAAAATATAGCTGAGTAATCAAATATGGAATATGATGAAGTAGAAGTTGACAGGATGGGCCTCACTGAGGTCAAGAAAAAGAGGAACCAGGAAAGGAGACTGAAAAATTAATGACTGGTGAGATAGAAAACCAAGAGATGGTGAAGTCCTGGAGATGCCATGAAGAACCATATATTGGGAAAAAGGGGACATCTGTTGGATGTTGGTGGTAGGCCAAATAAGAGGAAGGCTGAGATTAGACCACTGGATTTAGCTGTCTGTAGCTTGTTAGTGACCTTGAGGAGCAGTTTTGATGGAGTGAGTTCCAGAGAGGATTGAAGGAGAGAAAATGGAAACTGAAGTCTTTGGAGTAACTTTGTTGTAAAGGGAGCAAATAAATGGAGCAGTGGGAAGAAAGGATGAAGAAAAAAGGTGTGTTTGGTTTTTTTTGTTTTTTGTTTTTTGTGTTTTTTTTTTTTTTTTTTGCCGCCTCCCTCCCTCTCTTCCTCCCTCCCTCCCTCCCGCGCTTCCTCCCTCCCTCCCTCCCCTCTTCCTCTCCCCCTTGCCCGCCGGTGCGGGGCTCCGAGCTCCGCCGGGTGCCCGCGTCCCGCTCCCGGGTCTGGCAGGCAGCCTGTCCCGCCAGGAGCTGGTATGGTTGAGGGGGCTGATGTTGTTGTTTAGTGGGGTCCCCCTACTCCGCTTCCCACACGTTTCCTCTTTTGGTGCGAGATTTAAATCACCCGTGGGCAGCTTTGCAGACCTTTAACTTACGCGTTGACTTTAGGAAATGGTCCCCGCCCCCAACTGCTAGAACTCTCTTTAGGAAAGAGGAGAATTTTTTAAAGGGACCCAATAGATGCTTAAGTCAAAACACGGAGATGAGGAATAAAGTCTCAGCTGGGCTTCCTTCTGCCGGATCCCAGCCTCGTTATTGGGCAAATACCCAGCAAAATACCCCCACTGCACCCCTTGAAGAACCCTGCGCTCCAGCCAAATCAGGCCACTGTTCATTACTACATTATCCCCCCAGCTCCATAGGTTTCCAGAGCCTTAACTCTGGCTCTTGCCCTAAAAGAATATATTTTACCCCATCGGAGTTTTAAACCTCATTGAAAAACCAACTCATCTGAAAAATCTTCGTGTGTTTGTTTTTTAAGTAAAAGAAATAATGACATGTTTGATGACAATAATCCAATAAAGGATAGGGGAGAAATGCTGTATGAGGGGAGGAGTGAATTGCTGGAGCCATGTCTTTGAGTTGGTGAGGGGATGGGATCTAGAGTGAAGGGACTGACCAGATAGGATAGTTGTGATGTTGGTAGATGGAAATGTGCTATAAAGAGTCTGTAGTTCTCTTGTGGCTTCAATTTTCTGACTAAAGAATTAACAGAGAATTTGAAAGCTGGTTTTGAGGTTTTATGTCTACCCATTGGCTTTAACTTTTGGTACTAGCATTTCAGAGATCTTTGAAGACTCACTAAAATTTTTTTTTTATTGTGCCTTCTGAGGGAGTTACCAACTTAACCCAGCAAATTTGTGTTTTAAGGGTTAAACCCTACATTATGAGATTGATTAATGATACATGTAATGTATCACACAACGCCTGCTGTCGTGTAGAATGTAGCATCAGTATGCACTGCACTAGGCTTACCTTTTCTCTTTGGTCCCAAAAGATAACTTGCCATGATTTTAAATGTTACGTAAGTTAGACTTTGACAACAGTAAGTTTATGTGCTGAATTTAAATCATAGGTCCCTTTGACATCTCTCCTAGTGCCCTTTCTTCTTCACAATATGGTCTCTCTCACAGTAATTAGTGATATTACTGGCTCCAGAAATCAGGAACTATGAATTAGAGCTCCGTAGATGGATACTTGTTCTTGTAGTGCTTTTATCACCATATTGCTATGTGAATTTCTTTGTATACTGAAAAATATATTGGCTTTGTGTACAGCATCCTCCTATAGATTGCAAGCTCTCAGGGGTAGATTCAGCTCTTAAACATTTCTGAGGAAATGTCCTAAGTACATTGTACATAGAGAGCATTCAACAAATATGATGATTACTAAGTGAAGACTCTTATGATCCCTTAGTTAAACTTACATATTCAGCTCATTAGGCCTTGCTCTAAATCCGTTCTGAGGCTTTTCTGCTATTCTAGGAGATTCTAGAGCTAAATTATATCAGGCTTAATGGCAGTTATTAGACTTCCTTCAGGTAGTTATTCCAGATAACTACCAGAGGAGGTAGTAACCAAAGTTCACTTTGTAAATACGTAATAATAGAGGTATAATTGGCACATTGAGCTGTTAGAATGCCACAAAAACTGGCATGATCATTAAAAATTGTTTGTTAGAGAATAACACTCAACTTAATTTGATATCAAAGTAAGATAGACTTGTGTAACTACAGGAAAATGGCCTTGGTTACCTTCACACACTATCAAGGAAGTAGTAAGTGAAGTAAAAAAAATGACACTCTTAACCAAGTGTCATATAGAATCTAACTGTGGCCAGGAACTGTTTATGGAGAGCAGGTTGAAATGCTATGTCATTCTATAGTCTTCAGTGTCATTAAGAGAAACAAGAGAACTAGTTTCTTTTATAAAAAGCAGCTGTGTTTGAGGCTTTAATTTTAGGTTTACTATTAAAGATAAAAATTTGAAGATAAAAATTGAAGAGGATAAAAATTTGAAAATTCCTAGGGTTTAGGAAGTGAAACTTAGCTATTCATGCAAATGACTGAGAAATTCTAAATCTATTAAATATAGGTTCCCATTACATTTATAACATAACTGTTATAATAAAACTTATTTCTAAAGCATCAGTGCATGCAACTTCATAAAAATATTTTGTATCTGTGGATACTGAACAGATCTTTTTAAAAAATCTGTCTTATGTTGAAACTTTGTTTTCTTTATATTATAGGTCCAGTTGTTTATGTCTTGGATCTTGCAGATAGACTGATCTCAAAAGCCTGTCCTTTTGCTGCAGCAGGAATAATGGTTGGCTCCATCTATTGGACGGCTGTGACTTACGGAGCAGTGACAGTGATGCAGGTTCACTTTTATTCTATCAGATGCTGTTACTTTTGATATGAAGATCTATTAAAAAATAGATTTTTGTTAGGAGTTTTAAAAATTATTACTTTGACCAAGTAATAACTTTCTTAAAGTTATGGCTTAAAGATAAGAAAATATATAAAAAGCTCTCTAGGGGAAAGTCTTCTTACTCCCTTCCTTCACTTGTCCAGGTTCCCCTCTCCCCAGGTAGCCACTGCCTAACCCAAACCTTCCAGACTTTATTTGTGCATATGTAAGAAAAAAATATGTTCTCCCACACACACTGTTCTTTTCCCCCCAAAAGGAAACATTAGAGCTGAATCCCTCTTTTTCCATAAACAGTGAATTTTACAGACCTTTTCACAAAGTATAGAGAAATCTGTATAGCATTGTTTGTATAGAATTTCAACCATTCAAGAGTCTCTTATTGATCAGTCACTTAGTTACTTCTAGTTTTTTGCTATTACAAAACAGTGCTACATCATTGTTGATAGAAATTAGAGACTTAAATTTCAAGATTTATTTAGTCCCAAGCCCTTGACTCTTCTCTTTATACCTTTTCCTTCAAGATTTCTACCTGTCTTAACCATGAGTTTTGTGTTCAGATTATGTCTTTCATCTTAATATTTTCGTAAAATCAATCCTATAACAGCAGCATGGCCTTTCTCCTTAAATGACTTCTTGTGACTTCATACTCAGTATTATTGAAATCAAACTTGTCTTTCCCTCAGTTTGAAGCCTAAATTTATTCCCTGTTGTAATTTCTCTGTTTCTTTGATTCCTACAGTTATTTTCCCATCTACTCAATAAATAGCCTACATTCTTAGGATTACCTTTATTTTTAACTCTCTCTGTTTCAAAGCCCTATATTCAGTCCACTGACCAAGTCCAAGCAGTTTCCATTTTGATATGTCTTAACATCTATGGCTTTCTTTCCACTGTCTTTAATGCCTGACTTACTGTCATTCCCCCACCCCACCCCCATCATACCTGGATGGCTAAGGGAGCCTCTTGATTGTTTTCTTTAACTACATTCTCTTTGTCAATCCAACCAATCTGCCTCTAGTGTAGAACCACCACAGGATTGACTGTTCTTAATTATGTTGTGTTTAATTATCCTTAATGCTAAGAAGACCTTTTAGTTCATCACTGTTCCATCCTACTGTTTAAAAGTAGGGTTCTATAGGAGGTGCTTTAAAGGATCAGACCTTAATTAAAACTCTTAGCTTTTCAGCTTTGATGAACTGCAGGCCTAGCTGACTATGGAGACTAGCCTACAGTTTCTCTAAACCTACAATTCCATAGGTTTGATTTTATATATGGGTAAGAAATTCTTAGCAAAGGCATTCTATCATTCCTGAATCTAACCTCAAAATTTAAGTCTTAAAAATAATCTCTTTTTCCATCTTAGGGCATAAAACCAGAATGTACATGATTCTACACAAGGTTTGCTGGTTTCATTTTGACCAAAGTTAAATCAGCCCCATTGCTTAATCAGCTTTCATTTATTACCCTTGACTCTGACCTGTGGTAGCAGGTAGTATGACACTGCAGATGTTATACTATCCTAGTTCCTTAACATTTATATTTGTACACTTGTTTGATCTGATTGTCTGTCACCTCCAAAAGATGTCTCTTTAGTTCACCTTTTATTTCCCAGCACCAAGTTCTATGTCTGGCACATAATCAATATTCAGTTGAATGAATGCATGCAAGTATGCATGTAATGGTCAGCCTCAACTTAATGCACAAAGCATGCCTTTTGAGCACACATGGGAAAATGGACTTTTGCTCACTATTTGCCCTATTTTCTTTTTTATTTCCTCATCCTTAGATACCTGTTTAGAAGATTTTAATGATACCTATGAGTAATAAATTTTCCTTTACTATATATAGTCCATACCTGAATACACACTCTGCTTTATATTTTTAAAACCTAAATTCTAAAAAGAAGACATAACAAAGAATTTTTCAGTTTTCTGAATTTTATTTGCTAACACTCCAGAAGTATTTAAGTCACATTTAGTTATAAAGTGATCATAATGTTGAAAATAATGATATAAAAAATGGTGTTGTGGAGCAAGCATTATAGGTAAGGACAGTCTGGGCTAATCCACTTTTGCCCTCAATGTGTGGGATGTGTGTTTATGAAATATTATGAACCAGACTAATTCACTTTAGGGCAGCTGTACCTGGAGACACAGAAGAATATTAGATATTGACACCATGGGTTTTGACCATGTGGAAGAGGCTGGTCCGTACTCTTCAATGTTACATCTTGGTTAGATAAATTAGTCATGTACAAAAATCTGGGCTGTATCCTTAGTTGAAGCTTTAATAATGTCCACTTTGGTACGCTCCCATAGTTTCATAAACTATTTCTACCTGAATCAAGTCTGTTGCCTAGAATTTTAATTTGCCCTGATCACTGTCAGCTTCCTTATTTCACATCTTGAAGTCCACCTTAAAAAAAATAATCTGCTATAATAGCTGACATAAAGGACATCTCATTTAAAAAAAATTTTAAAAAGATCCCATTTAGTTTTTCATGAGTTTGTTTTCCCAAGTAAATGTTGTCTGTAGGGCTTTTAGTCTTCCCTACCTTCTTTCTTCCCTTCTCTCCTTGCGTTTCCTTCCTTTTCCCTCATCCTTCTCAGAGATATAGACAGATAAAGATACAGATTATCTCTATCAACAGTTCTTTCTTCACGGTGTAATCCTCAAGTGCATACAGAAAAACTATATAGAATCCTTCATAATACTGTCCTCATATCAACCTATGATATCCGGATGGCCTCAAACTCCGAAGTTCTAAAATAGTCTCCCCTGTCATAACTGCCAAGAATAATCCCTTAGAGAAATATATTTAATTTGTGAGCAGTTGAGACTTTTGGCTAAAGAAGTCATTTGAGACCTGTGAAAGAGACTCCAGAGACATATTCTAGTTAAAAGTAAGACACTCACCAACAGAATGGCCATGTTGAGAGACATGTAAAGCCAAGATTGATGAGCAAGTAAGAAGAATTCTACCAGGAGGGGAGGTGTGGAGATTCACAGATGAGAATTAATCATGTCCTTTTTGCCTTCTCAGATCTTAAAACAATTGAGAAATAACCCCAAGACCCAGATGAGAGGAAAAGGATTGTTTAAGCTTTACAACCCCATAGAAAGGCACCTTTGGGTTCTTGAATTAGAAAAACTGCCTGGAACCTATAGCCAAAACTGGACCTCCTATTGCATTCCCTCAAATCTAGACCTTGGAATTGCATTTTTGAGTTTGGTCTGTAGAGCCAGCATTTGGCTAGCCAGAGAAATTACACTCGCTCCCACTGAACAGGGAGAAAGCCAGAGAAATGAGGTTTCAGGCCATCTACTGAAGATCGGTCCCACCCCTTGGCTGGCTGTGCTTACCTCCTGGTAGGAAGAGCAGGAAAACAAATGCTCTTGGAAAGATACATGAGAACCTAAAATTATAACCCAAGCTAACCAAATTAAATAAGAGGAACATAAGCAAGAAGCAGAAATCCCCTTCGCTCCATTGAAATGTAATCAATGTGGGTTTTAAAGCTTTTATGCCAATTTAATATGAAACAGCTTTGGCTTATTTTTTAAACTTTTTGTTTCTAAATTTAGTAGTTTAGAACTACTCAAGCAGTGGTGCAATTCAAGCATGCACTCAAGCATGCACCCCTTCATTAGACAAGGCAATGATTGAAGCAAATGCTGTCTGTTTCACAGGTTGTAGGTCATAAAGAAGGTCTGGATGTTATGGAGAGAGCTGATCCTTTATTCCTTTTAATTGGACTTCCTACTATTCCTGTCATGCTGATATTAGGCAAGATGATTCGCTGGGAGGACTATGTGCTTAGACTCTGGCGCAAATACTCAAATAAACTACAAATTTTGAACAGTATATTCCCAGGTAAGGCCCTAAATTATGGTGGTAATGAACATACCAAATTAATCTTGTGGATGAATCCTACCATGCAAAGATATTTTAGCTTTAGATTTATTAGCACTCATACCCTCCCATCTTTTTCTCTAGGGATTGGTTGTCCTGTTCCTCGAATTCCAGCTGAAGCTAATCCTTTAGCAGATCATGTCTCTGCCACCCGAATTTTGTGTGGAGCCCTTGTTTTTCCTACTATTGCGACAATAGTTGGTAAACTAATGTTCAGTAGCGTTAACTCTAATTTACAAAGGACAATCTTGGTAAGATGGCTTTAATACTACTTTTTTCAAGTGACTATACAAAGAAAATGAACTATATATTTGTTTAAAAAAAAAAAAGAATGGGACTGTATAAATCTTTATCCTGTTGCTCCTGTGCCTTAAGCCTCTGTTTGATCCCCACTGTCATCCAAAAGCAACAAAAAGAGGTGGACCCACTACAGTAGCTCTGGCCTTCTGGAACTATGCTGTGGGTGATTTCTCTCCTCAATTAGGCATGAGTCATCACTCCCAAAAAATACTGGTGAAGCGCTTCTGCTCTGGGGTCAGACTGCCCAGTTCAAATCCTATCAGAGACATTACCTTGCTGAGAAACCTAAATAAAATTGCTTGACTTCTCTGTGCTTGCAGAATGGAAATAGTCATGGTAGCTACCTCAGAATTATGAGGGTTAAATGAGATCATTCATTTGAAATGTTAGCACAGAGTAATAAATAAGCCTTTATGTTTTTTGATGTCATTATTATTATTCCACTTCTCCTCTCTGGAGGTAGCCTGCATATAATGCCTGAGCATTAGAACTAAGTAGAAGGAAGATTACTCAGAGATGATAGAGGCATCTCTGACCTGTTGAGCTTCCCGGTGGTTCAGATGGTAAAGAATCTGCTTTAGAATCTCCGCAATGCAGGAGACATGGGTTCTATCCCTGGGTCAGGAAGATCCCTTGGAGAAGAAAATGGCAACCCACTCCAGTATTCTTGTCTGGAGAATTCCATGGACAGAGGTCCACGGGGTCACAAAGAGTGGAACATATCTGAGCAACTGACACTCACTTTTTTCACTGACATATTACCTGCAGTGTCTGTCTCCGTCTCACTCTCTGATAAAAAAAAAAAAAAAAGAGTACTGTTTCATTTGCAGCCATCTGAATTAGCAACAATGACAATGTCTTTTGTGATATAAGTAAAATGATTTTTATTTTCTATAAATCTGCATTGCAAAAAGCTAATTTTTCTTTTTATTTTAGGGTGGAATTGCTTTTGTCGCCATTAAAGGAGCGTTCAAGGTTTACTTCAAACAGCAGCAATATTTACGTCAGGCACACCGCAAAATTCTAAATTATCCAGAGCAAGAAGAAGCATAAAACTGTGACTTCTCGTTGTTCTGCAGTCCTCTCATTCTTATGAATCTGTTGTGTTGTTCTGATTCCATCATTGATGCACAGTAGTGGAGACTTGTAATAAGCTGCTGCTCTCATATTTTTAAGAAATATAATAAAGCACTTAGGGCAGGGGAAACCCTCTCAGTAATCACGGAACCTAAGGATGTGATTTGTTTTCATTGTTTTGTTATGTACTTCTTTCATGGCGGTCATCTGAACCATTATCTTAGCATGGTGAACCTGAGTTTTGTTCATATTTTCCTCAAGACAGAAATGTAAAAATCAAACTGCAAATATTTAAAAATACATATGCTGTTTTATTCAAATGCCTCTTTTGTACATTTCATGTTCAGTGTTTTCTTAGAATTAGCAACTCAATGAAGGTACTGTGAGGATTTTTCTCAATGGCATAATTTGATTTATAAGCTAAACAAGTATATGTTAATATGAGGAAATGTAAATTAGTTATAAATAATTAACAAACCAAAAATGTATGTAAACATTCAAATGATTATCTGAACAAATGCAGTTTTGTTGTGTTTTTCTTAACCCATGTGACGTCCTCCAAAATGTGTAGGGTAAAAATTCACAGGGCTTCCAGATCACTTTTTCACTATTAAATTTTATTTATATAATGTTGACATCTCAGTGTGTGTGTGTGTGTGTGTGCGCGCCTGTGAGAGAGAGAGACAGACAGACAAACTAACACAGAGACACAGATATCAAGTCCTTCCATCACTAGAGAAAGTTTTTTAAATTCATATTTCTAGAAAATAGAACTGACAGTTTATAGTAGTTTGAGCACAGAGAACGATTTGCAGAAAATCAATAGTTATTTTACTCTTCTCTCTCATCGATTCAGTTATTCAGGTATTTGTTGATCACCTCCTGCTTGCCCAGGCACTATGCAAAGTGCTGTGTGGGATACAGTGGTGAATACAACAGAGTTGGTTCCTCCTTTTATGTAGTTTACAGTCTAATTTCAACAGACAGAAAACCAGCAGTGAGTAAACCAAGGTGAGGCCTTGAGCTCTTTGTTTTTATACCAGTCAGTGAGGAATAATTATGAAAACAAGAAGTCTTGAGAAAATATTACAGTCATTGTTTTTGTGAGATTATTATGAGGAAAAAAAATGACTAATGTTTTTAAATTTAAATTGCTTGTCATATCGAGGCTAGCACCTTAATAATCACTGTATAAGTAGTTTTATATTCATTTTTCAAAAGCAGTTATTTATTTTAAGCTGTTCAATAGTGGCCCTTTTAATGTTCAGCGAACTGAATGGTCTTGGAGTTATTTTCAGGAATTAATATTAAAATTTTTAAAGATAGTTCCAAAAACCCTATTTATTTACTAGTTCACAGTATTTAATGCATGACAATATGAATGTTCCCCCTACCAATTAAGTGGCCACTTTTCTTTAGGATTGTGCAAATATAGATTGAGCTTTGTTAGACTGCAATGATGTATGCTAATTTAGTAATTTTAAGACTGGTATCTTTCTATAGTATGAATGTCTTAATTTTGAGTAATAACATGAAATTTATGTGAATGACTATTGAACATTCAAAGTTGTATTTACTTAGGAAGGGAATATTGACTGACAGCCTTATTAAGAACCCTGCTATAGTTCTGAAGGGGAAATACAAAAATCTATGATTATATATAAAAATAGATTATATAGCTATAATTATCAAGTATGTTGGCTTTTCCTTTAATTTTCGATATGAAAAGACGTTATTTCCTGCATAATTTTGTTATACAAAACAACTTCTGGCAGCCTTTACTAAAGTTATACAAGCACATAGTTCTCCATTTAATACTTTATGCCCAAAATGGGGGACTAACTGCTTGGGTTTGTTTGGCATCAGGGCTCATGAGGCCAGAGGAGCAGCTCTAATCCTTTGGGGGCAGGGAGAAGGAGTTTCTAAGGGCTCTGGGGGGAATCGCAAGTGCCTGGGGACCAGAGGAGCCTCAGCCCCGGGATGGAACTTTGGAAATCTAAGGAGCCTTAGCTCAAGAAGTACCATGTACCAGCCTCTTCAGAAAGTGGCCCACACCACCACAGCAACAAAATCATGGGCTAACTAAAGTTGGGTGGACCTGGGTTGAAATCCTAATTCTGCTTTTAATAATTATAGGTATGACTTTGACCAAGCAACTTACCTCTAAGCCATGGTCTTCCTCATCTCTGAAATATGAGTAATACTTTGTTTCAGAAGACTGGTTCTAGGATTAACTGAGAAATTAAAGGAACAGAGACACCTTAACTAAGCTCTAAATAGCCCCTACAGAGTAGTAATGTCTCAATTGCTGAACTCTAGGAAGAGGGAATGCGGTAGTAAGAGAAACACCAGGGGACAGATTAAAGGAATGCTCTAGACTTTGGGGATGGATGGGTATATTTGTGTTTTCCAATTTATTTTCACATTGCTTTACTGTGTTATTTCTATAAATGTTAATGTTTTAAACCTCTTTTATAAAATTCAGTGACAACTAGTAGGATTCTCTTGTTTGCAGAAATTAACTTATCTCAAAAGTGGCAGAAAATATTGTTCATCATTACATGATTATCAAATGACTGTGAAGAATATAAAATTAAACTGCGTGACTTAATTAGTCACTGCCTTGCTAACTGTGCTGTAATTTTTTTAAATGTCTTGTTTTTAACATAGACTATCTCAACACTGGCTGGATTAGGTTAAATAAAGAATTTTTATGTTCTTTAGGTGTATTTTGTCTGTTGAACAACTTCCAAAACATAATTTGTTTATTCCATACCTACATAATTCTTTTTAAATCATAGTAATTGATATACTAGTGAGATTTGCTCTTAATACAAGTAATCTGTATTTTTTGAGAACTATGAAGAAATTTATCTTAATTTTATAGGCAAGACAGCCTAAATTCCAAATATGCTCTAATTTTTAAAATGAAACCCCCCTCGCCCACCCTCAGAGGCACTTAAGACTATGATTAGATGAGATCTGTGGGTGGTCTTATGCCATGAAGATTAGAATCTTTCAGAATGAGTACATCAGATACTCCCCTCCATAGGAACTGTGTCTAAATCATTTCACTGCCACCATCTGAGAGACATACTAACCAAGAAACTTCAGTCCTGGATGCATATTTTAGTTGATTTTAATTAATTGTAGGGTAAATTACCTTTCAGATGACCCTCAACTTCCTCATCAATAAGGTGAAGATTATAAAACCTATCTCCTGGATTATTGTGAGAATTAAGTGAGAACACTTCGATAGAGAAAGTAAAGCTATGCCAATTTGTTGTTCAGTCGCTCAGTAGTGTCCGATTCTGCGACCCCATGGACCGCAGCAAGCCAGGCTTCCCTGTCCTTCACTGTCTCCTGGAGTTTGCTCAAACTCATATTCATTGAGTCAGTGATGCCATCCAACTATCTCATCCTCTGTCATCCCCTTCTCCTCCCTTCAATCTTTCCCAGAATCAGGATGTTTTCCAATGAGTCCACTTTTCCCATCAGGTGGCCAAAGTGTTGGAGTTTCAACTTCTGCATCAGTCCTTCCAATGAATATTATGACTGATTTCCTTTAGGATTGACTGACTTGATCTCCTTGCCAATTGTGCCAGTTTAGATTTAAATTGTGCCAATTTAGAGGGTTTTTTGCCCATAACCTTTCTTTGGTTCCCTGGGATCTCAAGGTTGCCTCTTCTCTGCTACCTGCCACCCACATACCCATTAGGAATAGTGGAGTGATGAAAAGGCTTGTTTAATTGCCTTCCTGGAACAAAGAGCAAAGGGAAGAGATGTGTTTGCAGCTGAATGTAAAAGACTCCGGCAGAGGCTTGACTGTTGTGGTCAACCCCATGTGGATTTATCTTACTGCTAACAAGCCTACCAAGGTTACTGGATGTCAACAACATACCCTGCTTCACCAGATGTTTGTTGAGCACCTGTATGAACCAAGCACTATCTTGGGGTAAATGAGAAACCTGCTTTGAGATGTTTAATAAGAGTCTATATATACAGATCTTACTTAGTCTTAGGATACCACCTCCACAAGAATGTGAGATCCATAATGGGGAGGGGGTTGTTTGTTTTTACTTCTGTTTATTCCACAATTAACAGCATTCATGAACCACTGTTGAATACTTTGAAACCTTAGAAGATGTACTGTCCTAAAGTATACATCAGTCAGGGTCCAATCAGGAAGTAGAAATCAAACCAGTTATTTGAGCAGGGAAAATGTAGTAGGGTGAATTGTCTGTTAACTAGTAGGAAGTAAGTGGCTTCCCTTGTATTTCAGATGGTAAAGAATCTGCCGCCAATGCAGGAGACCAGGGTTTGATCCCTGGGTCGGGAAGATCCCCTGGAAAAGGTAATGGCAACCTACTCCAGTATTCTTGCCTGGTAAATCCCATGGACAGAGGAGCCTGGTAGTCACAAAATACTCAGAGTAAAAAAGGACTTAAAAGTAGCAGGGCAATAAAAACCCCAGAAAAAAAGAAAAAAGAGCCACTGCCTCTAGGCTGAATAAGAATGGACAGTAAGGTAATTAAGCACCCCTCCCCACTCCTGCATGGCTGAGACGGGCCTCTTTGAAGAGGACATTGGTGGGGAGGGGCCGGAACTGTATCAGGAGCAGCGGGGGAGCTTGCCAGAAAGCAGGCTGGAGCTGATTGGTGGGGCAAATGAGGCCAAAGGTCACAACCTGATTTCTGCACAGGCCACTATGCTCAGCCATGTCTGAACCTGCGACCCCATGCACTGTAGCCCACCAAGCTCCTCTGTCCATGGGGTTCTCCAGGCAAGAATATTGGAGTGGGTTGTGACTTTCTCCTCCAAAGGATTCTTCCCTATCCAGGAATCAAACCTGCATCTCCTGCATTGACAGGTGGATTCTTTTTTTTTTTTTTTTTCCCATTTATTTTTATTAGTTGGAGGCTAATTACTTTACATCATTACAGTAGTTTTTGTCATACATTGAAATGAATTAGCCATGGATTTACATGTATTCCCCATCCCGGTCCCCCCTCCCACCTCCCTCTCCACCTGATCCCTCTGGGTCTTCCCAGTGTACCAGGCCCGAGCACTTGTCTCATGCACCCAACCTGGGCTGGTGATCTGTTTCACCCTAGATAATATACATGTTTCTATGCTGTCCTCTTGAAACATCCCATCCTCGCCTTCTCCCAGAGTCCACAAGTCTGTTCTATACATCTGAGTCTCTTTTTCTGTTTTGCATATAGGGTTATCGTTACCATCTTTCTAAATTCCATATATATGTGTTAGTATACTGTAATGGTCTTTATCTTTCTGGCTTACTTCGCTCTGTATAATGGGCTCCAGTTTCATCCATCTCATTAGAACTGATTCAAATGAATTCTTTTTAATGGCTCAGTAATATTCCATGGTGTATATGTACCACAGCTTCCTCATCCATTCATCTGCTGATGGGCATCTGGGTTGCTTCCATGTCCTGGCTATTATAAACAGTGCTGCGATGAACATTGGGGTGCACGTGTCTCTTTCAGATCTGGTTTCTTTGGTGTGTATGCCCAGAAGTGGGATTGCTGGGTCATATGGCAGTTCTATTTCCAGCTTTTTAAGAAATCTCCACACTGTTTTCCATAGTGGCTGTACTAATTTGCATTCCCAGACAGGTGGATTCTTTACCACTGAAGCACCTGAAAGCCCAAACTCATATAGAACTAATTTCATTTACATATAAAATCTCCTTGAATCAATAAAACTCAGTTTTTTAAATAATCAAAATATGTCATCAGATTACAAAAAATATATATATAAAGTATAGTGAAATATATAAAAAGGTATTTAGCCTGATTCATAGTATTGTTTCCCTGGTGGTTCAGACAGTAAAGAATCTGCCTGAAACGCAGGAGACCTGGGTTCAATCCCTGGGTCAGGAAGATCACCTGCGAAGGGAATAGCAACCTTCTCCAGTATTCTTGCCTGGAGAATTCCATGAACAGAGAAGCCTGGCAGGCTACAGTGTATGGGGTCTCAAAGAATCGGACACGACTGAGCGACTAACAGACACGTAATAAGTATCCAAATTAAAACTATAATGAGGGTTAATATCTCATTATATATGACACAAATACAGTGTATACAAACAGCTCATACAACTAAATATCAAAAAACAAGCAACCAAATCAAAACATGGACAGAGACCTAAGAAGATATTTCTTCAAAAAAGACAACACACAGATGATCATCAGGCAGATGAAAAAATGCTCAGCATCGCTAATTATTAGAGAAACACAAATCAAAACCACAATGAGGTATCACCTCACACCGGTCAGAATGGCTACCATCAGAAAGTCTACAAATAACACATGCTGGAGAGGGTACAGAGAAAAGGGAACCTTCCTACCCTGTTGGTGGGAATGTAAATTGGTACCAGCACTGTGGAAAACAGTATGGAGGTTCCTTAAAAAACTAAAACTAGAGCTACCATATAATCCAGCAATGCCACTCCTGAGTATATATCCAAAAAAAGATAAAAACTCTAAATTCAAAAAAACACATGCACCCCAATGTTCATAGCAGCTCTATTTACAATAGCCATGACATGGGAAAAAATCCAAATGCCCAAAAACAGATGACTGGTTTAAGAAGATGTGGTAGAGCCTAGACATTATCATACTAAGTGAAGTGAAGTCAAAGAAAGACAAATTTATCATTTATATGTAGAATCTTAAAAAATAACATGAATGAACTTAACTACAAAACAGAAATATGCTCACCAACACAGAAAACAAACTAACAGCTATTATTGTGCTCGTTTCAGCAGCACATATACCGAAAAACAAACTAATAGTTATCAAAGAGGAAAGACAGGGAAGGATGAATTAGCAATTTGGGATTAACAGATGCACAATATATAAATTACTAGGTAGATAACAATAAGCACAGGGAACTATATTCAGTATCTTGTAATTATTATAAAAAAGAATCTGGAAAAGAATATATATATATGGATGTATAACTGAATCACTTTGCTATATACCTGAAACACTGTAAATCATCTATACTTCAATTTAAAAAAAAAGATGTAGTACGTTTCAGTACTTCACTCCTTTTATGGCTAAAGAGTAATCCATTGTACAGCTAAAATCACATATTATTTATCCATTCTCCCACTGATAGACATTTGGGCCCTTTCTCTTTTGAACCTACTCCAATTGTGTTTTTACCCATGACATCCCACACTTCACCAGAACTACTCTAATCAAGGTCACCAATTATCTCATTGATAAATCCAGTGATCAATCCAATGGTCACCTCATTTAATTTATATAAAGTATTTGACAGTCTTAGCTTCATTCTTAAAACAGTTTTTTTTTTTGGCCACTTCTCACAGCATGTGGGATCTTAGCCCCCCAACCAGGGATGTAAGCACAGAATCTTATGCACTGGACTCTCAGGGTAGTCGCAAAAACAATTTTTTCTCCATTTGGCTTTGGGGTACCACAATCCTGATTCTCTTCTTACCTCACTGACTGCTCATTTCCAGTCTCTTTCATTAAATCTAATTTATCTCTCCAACATTTGAAGAGCCCCAGGGCTCAGTCTTGAACTTTTTTCATTTACATTCCCTAAGTGAACTCATCCAGACTTCTGACCATCCATCACATGATCTACCAATAGCAATATGGTAATAATTCCCAAATTTGTATCTCCAGCCCAAATTACACCCATAAATTTCCAACAGGCATTTCCTATTCAATATCTTCAAATAGATGGAGATATTGAATATATGTAATACAATATATATGAATATATTATGTATATACAACATATGGGGCTTCCCATATCTAGTGGTAAAGAACCCATGTCACAGTGCAGGAGACATGAGATATGCAGGTTCAATCCCTGGGTCAGGAAGATCCCTTGGAGGAGGACATGGCAACCGACTCCAGTATTCCTGCCTGGAGAATCCAATGGATAGAGAAGCCTGGCAGGCTACGGTCCATAGGATTGCAGAGTCAGACACAACTGAAGTGCCTGAGCATGCACGCATAGAATATATATGAATATATACATAATTTGAGATGGTATCACGGAGAGAGGAGGGTGAGGAAGACATGTGAGTGGAGCCAACCTGAAAATTAATCCTACAGCCCCAGCCTACCCCAGCCCTGTCCCAGTTAATGCCATGTGGATCAGAGACAAATTACTTGGCTAAACACTTCCTGCCTGAATTCCTGACACACGAAATTGCCAGAATGAAGTGACTTGTTATGCAACAATAAATAACTGAGACACACAGTGACAACCATTAGATACTGGTGTGAGGCATCTTAGAGGGTGGACCTCAAGTATTTCTGGCTCAATTGTTAAGGACATGCCTATGGTGAAGGAGGCATAAAGGTCCCTCACCCTGAAGCCAACACACTTTGGAGCTGTTCAGCTCCTCTTGCCCTAATGCCATGTCCACCACACAACTCTCTGTTGCCCACAGAGACCAGACTAAAGGAGATGCTCCCTGCATCTTTGGAGTCCTATCCTAGCCTTGAGGGCACCCATGGTGAATTAATAAAATGATCTCTTCATCCTTCCCCGCTGCTTAGTCACTAGGTGAGAATGTGCTGATTATGAAGTCACAGGTATTCTAGTTTATCCACATGAGAACCATTCTCACCATAACTTAATAAATGGGTATTCTACCATCTGCCTACTTATGAAAACTTTTCAGTTAACTGGTCTTCAAGGATGGAGGAGAGCAAGTGCTTGAGTCTTCAGGGCAGAATAGGGACAATTTCAACTGTTTTTTGTTTAGATGATTCACCTGTGAGCCAATTTCAGTTGTACTTGTTTTCTGTTTATCTACAGTCTTTACCCATTTAGCAGATGAGAACATCGAGGGTAAGTACCCTAAATGGTCTCCTCTCTTCTCTCTACCTACCCTATTTGTTCATTTTTCGACTATGACATCTCCCACATGTCAGTGATTTTATGTGAAGTTTTTTGGTTTTAATTTTATATAGTAAAATAAACTTTTTTTTTCCATTTATTTTTATTAGTTGGAAGCTAATTATTCTACAACATTGCAGTGGCTTTTGTCATACATTGAAATGAATCAGCCATGGATTTACATGTATTCCCCATCCCGGTCCCCCCTCCCACCTCCCTCTCCACCCGATCCCTCTGGGTCTTCCCAATGCACCAGGCCTGAGCATTTGTCTCATGCATCCAACCTGGGCTGGTGATCTGTTTCACCCTAGATAATATACATGTTTCAATGCTGTTCTCTTGAAACATCCCACCCTCGCCTTCTCCCACAGGGTCCACAAGTCTGTTCTATACATCTGAGTCTCTTTTTCTGTTTTGCATATAGGGTTATCGTTACCATCTTTCTAAATTCCATATATATGTGTTAGTATACTGTAATGGTCTTTACCTTTCTGGCTTACTTCGCTCTGTATAATGGGCTCCAGTTTCATCCATCTCATTAGAACTGATTCAAATGAATTCTTTTTAATGGCTGAGTAACATTCCATGGTGTATATGTACCACAGCTTCCTCATCCATTCGTCTGCTGATGGGCATCTAGGTTGCTTCCATGTCCTGGCTATTATAAACAGTGCTGCGATGAACATTGGGGTGCACGTGTCTCTTTCATATCTGGTTTCCTCGGTGTGTATGCCCAGAAGTGGGATTGCTGGGTCATATGGCAGTTCTATTTCCAGCTTTTTAAGAAATCTCCACACTGTTTTCCATAGTGGCTGTACTAATTTGCATTCCCACCAACAGTGTAAGAGGGTTCCCTTTTCTCCACACCCTCTCCAGCATTTATTGCTTGTAGACTTTTGGATAGCAGCCATCCTGACTGGTGTGTAATGGTACCTCACTGTGGTTTTGATTTGCATTTCTCTGATAATGAGTGATGTTGAGCATCTTTTCATGTGTTTGTTAGCCATCTGTATGTCTTCCTTGGAGAAATGTCTGTTGAGTTCTTTGGCCCATTTTTTGATTGGGTCATTTATTTTTCTGGAGTTGAGCTGGAGGAGTTGCTTGTATATTTTTGAGATTAATCCTTTGTCTGTTGCTTCGTTTGCTATTATTTTCTCCCAATCTGAGGGCTGTCTTTTCACCTTGCTTATAGTTTCCTTTGTTGTGCAAAAGCTTTTAAGTTTCATTAGGTCCCATTTGTTTATTTTTGCTTTTGTTTCTAAAATTCTGGGATGTGGGTCATAGAGGATCCTGCTGTGATTTATGTCGGAGAGTGTTTTGCCTATGTTCTCCTCTAGGAGTTTGATAGTTTCTGGTCTTACACTTAGATCTTTAATCCATTTTGAGTTTATTTTTGTGTATGGTGTTAGAAAGTGTTCTAGTTTCATTCTTTTACAGGTGGTTGACCAGTTTTCCCAGCACCACTTGTTAAAGAGGTTGTCTTTTTTCCATTGTATATCCTTGCCTCCTTTGTCGAAGATAAGGTGACCATAGGTTCGTGATTTTATCTCTGGGCTTTCTATTCTGTTCCATATATTCTATTCTGATCTATATTTCTGTCTTTGTGCCAGTACCATACTGTCTTGATGACTGTGGCTTTGTAGTAGAGTCTGAAGTCAGGCAGATTGATTCCTCCAGTTCCATTCTTCTTTCTCAAGGTTACTTTGGATTCGAGGTTTTTTGTATTTCCATACAAATTGTGAAATTATTTGTTCTAGTTCTGTGAAAAATACCGTTGGTAGTTTGATAGGGATTGCATTGAATCTATAGATTGCTTTGGGTAGTATAGCCATTTTGACAATATTAATTCTTCCAATCCATGAACACGGTATATTTCTCCATCTGTTTGTGTCCTCTTTGATTTCTTTCATCAGTGTTTTATAGTTTTCTATGTATAGGTCTTTTGTTTCTTTAGGTAGATATACTCCTAAGTATTTTATTCTTTTTGTTGCAATGGTGAATGGTATTGTTTCCTTAATTTCTCTTTCTGTTTTCTCATTGTTAGTGTATAGGAATGCAAGAGATTTCTGTGTGTTAATTTTATACCCTGCAACTTTACTGTATTCGTTGATTAGCTCTAGTAATTTTCTGGTAGAGTCTTTAGGGTTTTCTATGTAGAGGATCATGTCATCTGCAAACAGAGAGAGTTTCACTTCTTTTCCTATCTGGATTCCTTTTACTTCTTTTTCTGCCCCGATTGCTGTGGCCAACACTTCCAAAATTATGTTGAATAGTAGTGGTGAGAGTGGGCACCCTTGTCTTGTTCCTGATTTCAGGGGAAATGCTTTCAATTTTTCACCATTGAGGGTAATGCTTGCTGTGGGTTTGTCATATATAGCTTTTATTATGTTGAGGTATGTTCCTTCTATTCCTGCTTTCTGGAGAGTTTTAATCATAAATGGATGTTGAATTTTGTCAAAGGCTTTTTCTGCATCTATTGAGATAATCATATGGTTTTTATCTTTCAATTTGTTAATGTGGTGTATTACATTGATTGATTTGCAGATATTAAAGAATCCTTGCATTCCTGGGATAAAGCCCACTTGGTCATGGTGTATGATTTTTTTAATATGTTGTTGGATTCTGTTTGCTAGAATTTTGTTAAGGATTTTTGCATCTATGCTCATCAGTGATATTGGCCTGTAGTTTTCTTTTTTTGTGGCATCTTTGTCTGGTTTTGGAATTAGGGTGATGGTGGCCTCATAGAATGAGTTTGGAAGTTTACCTTCTGCAATTTTCTGAAAGAGTTTGAGTAAGATAGGTGTTAGCTCTTCTCTAAATTTTTGGTAGAATTCAGCTGTGAAGCCATCTGGTCCTGGGCTTTTGTTTGCTGGAAGATTTCTGATTATAGTTTCGATTTCCTTGCTTGTGATGGGTTTGTTAAGATCTTCTATTTCTTCCTGGTTCAGTTTTGGAAAGTTATACTTCTCTAAGAACTTGTCCATTTCTTCCAAGTTGTCCATTTTATTGGCATAGAGCTGCTGGTAGTAGTCTCTTATGATCCTTTGTATTTCAGTGTTGTCTGTTATGATCTCTCCAATTTCATTTCTAATTTTGTTAATTTGGTTCTTCTCCCTTTGTTTCTTAATGAGTCTTGCTAATGGTTTGTCAATTTTATTTTATTTTATTTTTTTTTTTCCAAAAAACCAGCTTTTAGCTTTGTTGATTTTTGCTATGGTCTCTTTAGTTTCTTTTGCATTTATTTCTGCCCTAATTTTTAAGATTTCTTTCCTTCTACTAACCCTGGGGTTCTTCATTTCTTCCTTCTCTAGTTGCTTTAGGTGTAGAGTTAGGTTATTTATTTGACTTTTTTCTTGTTTCTTGAGGTAGGCCTGTAATGCTATGAATCTTCCCCCTCGGACTGCTTTTACAGTGTCCCATAGGTTTTGGGTTGTTGTGTTTTCATTTTCATTCATTTCTATGCATATTTTGATTTCTTTTTTGAGTTCTTCTATGATTTGTTGGTTATTCAGAAGCATGTTGTTTAGCCTCCAAATGTTTGAATTTTCAATAATTTTTTTCCTGTAATTGAGATCTAATCTTACTGCACTGTGGTCAGAAAAGATGACTGGAATGCTTTCAATTTTTTTGAATTTACGAAGAGGGTAGATTTATGGCCCAGGATGTGATCTATTCTGGAGAAGGTTCTGTGTGCACTTGAGAAAAAAGTGAAGTTGATTGTTTTGGGGTGAAACGTCCTATAGATGTCAATTAGGTCTAGCTGGTCCATTGTGTCCTTTAAAGTTTGTGTTTCCTTGTTCATTTTCTGTTTAGTTGATCTATCCATAGTTGTGAGTGGGGTATTAAAGTCTCCTACTATTATTGTGTTACTATTAATTTCCTCTTTCATACTCGTTAGCGTTTGCCTTACATATTGCGGTGCTCCTATGTTGGGTGCATATATATTTATAATTGTTATATCTTCTTCTTGGATTGATCCTTTGATCATTATGTAGTGTCCATCTTTGTCTCTTTTCACAGCCTTTATTTGAAAGTCTATTTTATCTGATATGAGTATTGCGACTCCTGCTTTCTTTTGGTCTTCGTTTGCGTGGAATATTTTTTTCCAGCCCTTCACTTTTAGTCTATATGTGTCCCTTGTTTTGAGGTGGGTCTCTTGTAGACAGCATATATAGGGGTCTTGCTTTTGTATCCATTCAGCCAGCCTTTGTCTTTTGGTTGGGGCATTCAACCCATTTACATTTAAGGTAATTATTGATAGGTATGGTCCCGTTGCCATTTATTTTGTTGTTTGGGGTTCACGTTTATACCACCTTTCTGTGTTTCCTGTCTAGAGAAGATCCTTTAGTATTTGTTGAAGAGCTGGTTTGGTGGTGCTGAATTCTCTCAGCTTTTGCTTGTCTGTAAAGCTTTTGAGTTCCCCTTCATATCTGAATGAGATCCTTGCTGGGTAGAGTAATCTAGGTTGTAGGTTATTCTCTTTCATTACTCTAAGTATGTCCTGCCATTCCCTTCTGGCCTGAAGGGTTTCTATTGATAGATCAGCTGTTATCCTTATGGGAATCCCTTTGTGTGTTATTTGTTGTTTCTCCCTTGCTGCTTTTAATATTTGTTCTTTGTGTTTGATCTTTGTTAATTTGATTAATGTGTGTCTTGGGGTGTTTCGCCTTGGGTTTATCCTGTTTGGGACTCTCTGGGTTTCTTGGACTTGGGTGGCTATTTCCTTCCCCATTTTAGGGAAGTTTTCAGCTATTATCTCCTCGAGTAACTTCTCATGGCCTTTCTTTTTGTCTTCTTCTTCTGGGACTCCTATGATTCGAATGTTGGGGCGTTTCACATTGTCCCAGAGGTCCCTGAGGTTGTCCTCATTTCTTTTGATTCTTTTTTCTTTTTTCCTCTCTGCTTCATTTATTTCCACCATTTTATCTTCTAACTCACTTATCCTATCTTCTGTCTCTGTTATTCTACTCATGGTTCCCTCCAGAGTGTTTTTGATCTCATTTATTTCATTATTAACTTTTAATTGACTTTTTTTTATTTCTTCTAAGTCCTTGTTAAACATTTCTTGCATCTTCTCAATCTTTGTCTCCAGGCTATTTATTTGTAACTCCATTTTGTTTTCAAGATTTTGGATCATTTTTATTATCATTATTCTAAATTCTTTTTCAGGTAGATTCCCTATTTCCTCCTCTTTTGTTTGACTTGGTGGGCTTTTTTCATATTCCTTTACCTGTTGGGTATTTCTCTGCCTTTTCATCTTGTTTAGATTGCTGTGTCTGGAGTGGGCTTTCTGTATTCTTGTGGTCTGTGGTTCCTTTTTATTGTGGAGGTTTCACCCAGTGGGTGGGGTTGGACGATTGGTTTGTCAAGTTTTCCTGGTTAGGGAAGCTTGTGTCAGCGTTCTGGTGCGTGGAATTGGATTTCTTCTCTCTGGAGTGCAATGGAGTGTCCAGTAATGAGTTTTGCGATGTGTCTATGTGTTAGGTGTGACTTTGGACAGCCTGTATGTTGACACTCAGGTCTATGTTCCTGCGTTGCTAAAGAATTTGCGTGGTATGTCTTGTACTGGAGTTTATTGGCTCTTGGGTGGTGGTTGGTTTTGGTGTAGGTATGGAGGCTTTTGGATGGTCTCTTATTCCTTAATGTTTCGTGTAGTCAGGAGTTTTCTGGTTTTCTCAGGTTTTGGGCTTAAGTCTCCTGCCTCTGGATTTCAGTTTTATTCTTCCAATAGTCTCAAGACTTCTCCAACTATACAGCACTGATAATAAAACTTCTAGGTTAACGGTGAAAAGATTCTCCACCATGAGAGACAACCAGAGAGGTTCACAGAGTTACATGAAGAATAGGAGAGGGAGGAAGGAGATAGAGGTGAGCAGGAGGAAAAATAAACAATTTTAAAGGTAACAACTCAGTGGGCCTTTATACACATAACTTATTGAAAAGAAATCTACATGTAAGTCAACCCACAAATTTCAAGCCCATGTTGTTCAAGGATCAACTGTATTCCCCTGTGTGACCACATCAACTCTATACAGAACATTTCTGTCTCCTGAGAAAATTCCCTCTTCCCAGTTAAGACATCCCTCACAAGAGGCAAACCTATTCTGACATCTGTCAACAGTCTTTTTAATTTTAGCCATACTGGTGGGTATACAGTAATAGTATCTCATTACCGTGATGTGATTCTTAACGAAGGTTGTTGAGGTTCAACCAAATGTGCTACCTCTGCCCTCAGGCTGCTATAAAAGAGTGTTAGTAACTGGCAAGAATTTGATGGTTTTGGCTGAATAATCAAACAACCCCAACTTTTAGTTATTTGGATAGTGATAATTCAAATCATAATTCTATTTCCTCATATATATATATATATATATATAGAAATCTATTACTATACATATAGAAATTACCATACATAAAGTCCTATATTTATATTACTAAATCAGAAAAGATAAGCATTTATGGCAAACAGTGCATTTCATTTATTCTGCCGGATAACTGCTGTATGACTGCCCTGTATGCAACAGCAATGAATGAAATAAAACAGGAGTCCTGCCCTCATGGAGCTTGCAGTCTGTTTTTATAAGAAAGCTCTTATTTCTAGTTCATACAGTCATTCATTTAATTTACCCAATTTCTAAGAGGCTCTGAAGGCTTTGCTGTAAATTCCATGTCAATTAATGGTTCTTTTTCTTCTTCTTACAGTAATTAATCAAGATCATAAACTTTCTGCAAAATTTTAACCAGTTTTGACATCCCTCTTTTTCTGAGGTATTAATGATGGTTATTTCTTTTCAAAGCTTCTCACCAAAGTACTCTCTATAGCTCCGAAAAGTGCCTTTTTAAATTGTGGTTAGAAATAACACAACTTAGCCTCCCTGGCGGCTCAGAGGGTAAAGAATCTGTCTGCAATTTAGGAGACCAGGGCTCAATCCCTGGATCAAGAAGATCCCCTGGAGAAGGGGATGACTACCCACTAGTATTCTTGCCTGGAAAATCCCACCGACAGAGGAGCCTGGTGGGCTACAGTCCATGGGGTCTCAAAGAGTTGGGATATTACTGAGTGACTCACTTTCTTCAACCTCAAAATGAGTTATCCTAAACTGACTCATATTTATAAAAGTTTTTCTCTTTTCATACATTACACACTAGTGCTATGTTTATCATTTTCACCAAATGCAATTTAAACAATTTTACAATTCCTCTGAGGAATCTCTATGATGATTTTTCATCCAGTAGTAGATAATGAGCTCCAGTGATTTTATGGGCTTCCGCAAGGCTCAACAGTTAATAAAAGAAATAGGAATAGACCCTGGTCAGTGCATCTCTTTCGCAGCTTCTACAGATATGAGATTCTGGCGGGGGTGGGACATTTAGACACCCCATGGTCCACAGGAGTCTTCTCTACAGTTCCAGGAATTACTGAGCTGTCAGAAAGTAGAAGGCATGAAGTGCTGATGCCAAGGACCAACTCCAATTAACATCTTATTTGCCTAGAGCCTTGGTGAGAACAACTGCATTGAATTTGACCTGACAATTCTAGGTCCATTGATTAAAAATTAAAATTTCCGGGACTTACCTGGTGTCCAGTGGCTAAATGGACACTGCACTCCCAATGCAGGGGGCCTGGGTTTGATCCTTGGTCAGGAACTAGATCCCACCTGCTGCAACTAAGAGTTCACTTGCTGCAACTAAAGATCCCACATGCAGCAACACCTCACCTAAGACCTGTGCAGCCAAATAAATAATTTTTTTAAAAATTAAAATTTTCAAGTACTGCTATTCACATGCAGTTATTTCATACCTGGGCCTAAAAATTCATCTATCTACCTACCTATCTAGCAGCACTGTGAGCCTTGCAGGATGCTAGCTCCCCAACAAGAAAGCAAACTCAGGCCATGGCAGTGAAAGCGCTGAGCCCTAACCACTGGACCTCCAAGGAACTCCCATGAAAATCCATTAAATTTCATTTTTATTTTCATCAAAGTAACACCAAAAGTAAACACCAAATCTCCAAATTTCACTCCCTAAGATATAGCCTCAACAATTTCAGGTACTTCCCCGAGCATCTATCTATATATTTCCAAATAATACATTTCCACAGTCATTTCTTATTTTATCCTTTTTTCCCCCCACCAATATCTATTGATTTCTCACTCTACCGTGTAGAAATTAGCTCTCTCAAAAGGCCAACAAACTTATTGTCCCATCTCCCCATTTCCCCAACATATAGTTATGTCACAGTATTAGGACTATGTAAATTGTTTAATGTTGAAGCCACACCTTTTTTCCTATTATCTCTTCATTTTTCCCTGTAGGTCATAATTACTTCTTTTTTTTAAATCTGACTAACCCTTTATGTTCTTATTAAAAAATTTTCCCCAATTCTATACTACCACATAACTATCAATAGTATTTTCCATTCTAATATATTAGTTCCATTTTTTTCTAGATATTTTTTCCTGGAAACTTTTGTCTTTCTGTGCCAAACTGTAAGACTTGCTGACTAGGTTTGTCATGACTGAAATCACAGGATTTCAGTTTTCCTCCTTGTGGACAGAGCTGCCTCAGTTTGTGCCTAGCTGATGGGGCAAATCAGGAAACCGGTTCCAGATCGGGAAAGGAGTATGTCAAGGCTGTATATTGTCACTCTGCTTATTTAACTTATGTGCAGAGTACATCATGAGAAATGCTGGACTGGATGAAGCACAAGCTGGAATCAAGATTGCCGGGAGAAATATCAATAACCTCAGATATGCAGATGACACCACCCTTATGGCAGAAAGCAAAGAACTAGAGAGCCTCTTGATGAAAGTGAAAGAGGAGAGTGAAAAAGTTGGCTTAAAATTCAACATTCAGACAATTAAGATCATGGCATCCGGTCCCATCACTTCATGACAAATAGATGGGGAAACAATGGAAACAGTGACACTTTATTTTCTTGGACTCCAAAATCACTGTAGATGGTGACTGCAGTGGTGAACCTGAAAGACACTTGCTCCTTGGAAGAAAAGCTATGAACGACCTAGACAGCATGTGAAAAAGCAGAGACATTACTTTGCCAACAAAGGTCTGTCTAGTCAATGCTATGGTTTTTCCAGTGGTCATGTATGAATGTGAGAGTTAGACTATAAAGAAAGCTGAGCATTGAAGAATTGATGCTTTTGAACTGTGGTGTTGAAGACTCTTGAGTCCCCTGGACTGCAAAGAGATCAAACCAGTCCATCCTAAAAGAAACCAGTTCTGAATATTCATTGGAAGGACTGATGCTGAAGCTGAAACTCCAATACTATGGCCACCTGATGTGAAGAACTGACTCATTTGAAAAGACTTTGATGCTGGGAAAGATTGAAGGTGAGAGGAGAAGGGGATGGATAAGATGGTTGGATGGCATCACTAACTCAATGAACATGAGTTTGAGTAAACTCTGGGAGTTGGTGATGGACATGGAGGCCTGACGTGCTGCAGTCCATGGGGTCTCAAAAAGTCGGACACCACTGAGCAACTGAACTGAACTGAACTGATGGGACAAAGAGTAGAAATCTAGTCTACCCTTGGCTTAACAAGCTGGGCATCCTGGCAGGTGCAACTGCCCAGAGGGGATCTTTTTTTCCTAATTTATCCTTAGAAAAGGGGGATTGTTCTCTAGTTTACACAAAATCTCCATTTAGGCAGTCCTGGTACTGGATTCCTTTTTCCTTTCCTTATCTTATTTCTTCTTTTGTCTTTTGTTTCTGTCTTTCTCTCCCTCTCTCTGAATACATACTCATGCACAAAGAAAGTGCATGTAGGTTTTATTTTTTTTAATATTTATGGCTGCACTGGGTCTTGTTTAGGTACATAGAATCTTTCACTGTGGCGTGTGGGCTTCAGAGCATGCGAGCTCAGTTGCTGTGGGGCTCAGGTTCAATAGCCCCGCAACAGGCAGGATCTTAGCTCCCTGACCAGGAATGGAACTCGCATCTCCTGCACTGGAAGGTGGATTCTTAACCTCTGGACCACCAGGGAAGTTTCAAAACTTTGTATGTTTTAAAATATATTCCGCTCAAAAATAGATAAATAAAATATATTCTGCTCTTACACTTGACTGAAAGAATTCTGGCTCAGAAATGATTTTCCTGCAGAATTTTAAAGTATTACTTCATTGTGTTTTGCTTCTAATGCTGCTGTTGAAAAGGCCAGTGCCATTTAATCCTGATCCTTCAACCATGACCTGCATTTTCTCTAAATGCTTTTAGGAACTTCTCTTTTATCTCTGGCGTTCTGAAACTGTGTGACCATGTGATGGATACTTAGTGGGCTCTTTCAATCATAAGACTCACTCCCTTCGTTTATAGGGAATTTCCTTAAATTGTTTCTTGATAATTTTCTCCCCTTCATTTGATCTTTTCTTGCTTTTTTTTTGGGGGGGGGGATATTTCTATTAGTCAGATACTTAATTTCCTGAATCAATGCTTTAATTTTCTTATGTTCTCCCTTTGATGATCCAACACTTTTTCAAGAGTTACTTGACTTTAACTTTCAACCCTTCTGTTGCAATTTTCATTCTGACTATCCTGTTTTGAATTTCTAAGAGCTCTTAATTATTCTCTAAATTTTACATCTGGCAATAGCATCCTGTCCTTGACCTTGGCTTGTGGATGTAATATCTTCTCAGAATATTATTAGGTTGTTTTTTTTTAATGTTTTCTTTTAGTCCGTGCATTGCCTTGTTTCCTCTGAGCTCTTTTCCTTGAGAGCCTGGTGATCCTTGGTTATCCTTTCATATTTAAAATACTGCACTAAACAGCTGACCAGGAGCTCTGGAGGGATGAGAAATGCTTGTCAATTGGTGCACTTCACTGTGTAGTGAAAAGATAGAGAGCCAACTTTTCCTGGTGGGGGATGACCTCTGTCCCCAGGGATTCTCCAGGCAAGAATACTGGAGTGGGTTGCCACCCCCCCTCCAGGGGATCTTCCCGACCCAAGGATAGAACCCAGGTGCATTGCTGGTGGATTCTTTACCAGCTGAGCCACCAAAGACAGATAACCCAGTCTAATACTCCAGGCAGTGTTTTCAGGCCACTCAGCGTTCTCCCCACACGGCCCTGCCGTCCACTGTCAGGGGTGAACAGACAAGCTGCAGGTGTTCCTGAGAGCAGGTAGGGGACTAGGGCTCTCTCCCCCCGACCAGTGACAGTAGTCAATCCTCCACGACTCTCAGTTTCAGCCTGGCCCTCAACTGCTGACCTCCACGTGCTGACTGCTCTTAAGTTCTGAACTTCAGTTTCTCCAAAGAATACACCTCTGGTATCCTGTGGGAGTGAAGGAGTCAGTCTCGCTTGATTGTTGAAGGTGGTTTTGTCTAAATGCTCTTTGAAAAAAACTCTAACTTGCTTTCACCCTGCCTTCTGAGGTTTATGACTCCCAGTCTCAGTGGTTCTCTCTGGGAACTTGTATTTTTACCTTGCCTCTACTTGGTTAGTTCCCACTCCATTATCTGCTTTTTGACAGGAGTAGTTGGGATTTAAATTTCATCAAGATATAGTTTGTTTTTATCCCTCATTGGTTTGCTTTTGTTTGGTTCTGGAGTGATTTCCAAGAGTTGGAAGGCTAAAAAGGCCTTATATTCTCATCCTTAAAACAAGAAGTCTAGGGAATTCCCTGGTGGTCCAGTGGTTAGGATGCTGTGCTTCCACTGTGGGGGGAGACACCAGTTCAATCCCTGGTCAGGGAACTAAGACCTTGCAACCTATTCAGCGTGGCCAAAAAAAAAAAAAAATTTTAATAAAACAAAACTTTGAAGTCTAAAGGAGAAAAACAAATTTAAAGCTACCATTTATTGATTGCTAACCATGTGCAACTCCACTAAACAATTTACACACATTACCTCATTAAATCTTTACAAAGTCCTGAGAACTAAGTATAATTATGATTATGCCCATTTTATAGGGCAGGAAATGGGGGCTGAGTGAAGTAGCTCAGCGGAGACCAACAAACTAAACTTCTCATCTTGCATCAAGATGAGAAGTCAAGTCTGTCTGCCAGTCTGCACGGTGGGTAGATTTTGTACATAGTACCTATTTACCCTTCATTCTTTGCCAAGGACAAGCTCCAGACCAGGTGACTGGAGCTACACAGATCAGTACAGGGGGCCCTGCCCTCAGAGAACTGACTTTTCCTGGAACTCCAGTTCAAAGGAACTTTGAACTGTTCCAGTGCTTATGCAGTCTTTTATGTGGTTACAATTCTGCCTAAACTGTCACTTGGAGAATGTACTCCTTAACATGCCATATTTACCAGGCACTAGCATAGGTTTCTCAGTTCTGAAAATAGAGGTGCCAGGAGGAAATTCTTTTGCATTCTACTCTCTCCACCAGTGTTTGGCTGTCTTTGGAAATTCACAAATCTGACACATCCTCTGGAAGGTCATCACTGTCTAAAAACGTGAAGGATTGTAGAATTGGCCAAATTCCACTTTTTCAATCAGAAAACACTTCGTAATGTCAACCTAGAAATGGTCTAAGAAAATTCCAATACTACACATTCAAGAAACACCACATGAACAATATATCATTTTTAATAAAGTATTATAACAGTATTGTATGCTATGATTTATAAAAAGTCAAACATAAAAAGACAAAATAATAAGTTAAAGTCTGCCCTGTCCTATTTCTTTCCTAATTTTCTAAATATCATGTGTTTGTTTTAAACACTTCAATTGAATCTGTAAAAAAAAAAAAAAAAAAAAACAAATTAATAACCAGAAACCTTAAACAAAACAGAGTAAGGAGACCAGAATGGTGAGCTCTCATGGTCTGGATGATAGTGGGGCTCAACAGGAAGAAGGAAGACTCGTCCCTTGTTTCCCGGCAACAACTCAGCCAGTGAAATGCCACGGTCTCTGCACAGCCCTCCTCCCCATCCTCTGTAAAGGCTTCTCTTTCTGCGGTTGTGGGGGCATTTGCACTTAGTTGTTGACCCCAAACTACAATTCTTTCCTAACCTCAAGTTTAAACCCATTTTTGCTGGAGAAATAACCTGTGGCCCATTTGTTTTAGGTCAACAAAGCATATTCTCAACCCCGTTTCCCACATGTAACTAGCATCTCTCCATTTTTGATCTTTCCATCATCTCTTTAAAAAATAACTCAGAGAAGTCTTTGAGACTGATAACTATGTTTTGCTGAGCATTCCTCGGGTATCATAAACTATGTGTAAACCAGGAAAAACCATACCTCAGTCTTAGGGGATTTTGTTTCCCTTTGTTTTGATTGTTGTATTTTGAAGTCCAGGCCCCAGTAAAAGATTCCAATTGAAAAAGTGGCCAGTCCCTAAACACAGCACAGTTCATCTCAATTATAGGGTGGTTTTTAGGAAATGAAGTACCACCTTCTGAATAACACTAATACTGGGAGTAAGGAATTGTGTTACAGGGGAAAACTGCAACTAGGATTCTAATGACAAGATGCTATAGATTTCTCCATTTTCTTACCAAGGGAAAATCCTTTTGTAAAATGTACATTTTTTGTGTGTTTTTCACCTTATAAAGTTAACATATTCCTTTGGTAAAAATGTTAACAGGGTTTTTTTCTATAGAGCAATTTTTTTTTCTGTTTTCTTAATGTCCTAAATATTATGTGCTTGCTGTAAAAATCTTCAATTGATAAAAGATGCATATCAAAATTTAAAGTGAAAATTTTCTCCCTTCAACATTCTAATTTTTAGAATTAGTTTGGTGTATATCTTCCTTTATAGATATGCTTATACATCTTCCTTTTTTCTACATAGATATTAAGACATCAGGCTTTCCAGGTGGCACAGTGGTAAAGAATCTGCCTGCTAATGCAAGAGATGTAGTTTTAATCCCTGGGTCAGGAAGATCCCCAGGAGGAAGAAATGGCAACTTACTCCAGTATTCTTGCCTGGGAAGTCCCACGGACAGGAGAGCTACAGTTCATGGGGTCACAAAGACTTGGACACGACTGAGCGAGTGAGCATGCACACATTAAGACATCTATATGATTTTTGTTTTTAATATAATAAATCTATTCTGTAACATACTATCTTTCACAAACAATATATCTTGGGCTTTTCCCCATGTCTATTCATGTAACTCTGTCTTGGCTATTTAATATTTGCATAGTGTCCAACGATATTGGATATACCAGTCCTATGTACCCAATCCATTTTGGTTGTTTCCTTTCTACACATTTGTGCAAGCATTTCTCAAGTCTGGTACAGTGTTACCAGGATAGACTCTGCCTGGATTGATACCAGTTCCAGTTCCACCAGTCTGTAGCTTGAGCAAGTTACCAAACTCCTTTGTACCTCAATTTCATCAGCTCTAAAGTGAGAATTATAACACTGTGTTATATCATAGGGGGCTTCCTACATGGCTCAGTGGTAAATCCACCTGCCAATACAGGAGACAAGAGCGACTCAGATTCCATCCTTGAGTCAGGAAGATCCCCTAGAGAAGGAAGTGGCAACCTGTTCCAGTAGTCTTGTCTGGACAATCCCATGATCAGAGGAGCCTGGTGGGCTACAGTCCATGGGGTCACAAAGAGTCAGACACGATTTAGTGACTTAGTCCACACATACAATGCTTGTCTTGTTGCTTGGCACACCTAAGTACTCATTAAATATTGGTTCTTAATTTTTATCATCAATAAAATTAATAAATAGTCACTATCATTCTAATTATATCATTCTCAAGAAAGCAAAAAAGAGAGTAAATTGAGAAAACAGTATTTAGTTAGCAATTAGTGGTTAAGAAAAATTATATCATTCCCACTTAATGATACTTACTCTACCTGACAGGTCAGTTAATTAAAGTGTATTTCAGGGTGTGAAGACTTTTACATTAAGCTAGTTACATGAGAAAATCTGAACAGTTTGCATTTTAAATAAGAATAAACAGGCCTTCTGAGGCCCAGAAGGGATGACATTAACTGGTAATTAGAAAAATCAATCTCTTAGCTGAAAGTTTGAATAGCTTCCTTTGTTCTTGCATCCTAAATGCCACTGGACCTACGCAGTGGTTGGTGTGACGGAAGAGCCCAGAGGGTTCCTGGCGGGGCTTCTGCTCAGGGGCTCTGGGGGACTAGCAGCATCTCACTCAGGGTGGGGCCTGCATCTTGGTCACTTTAATATCATGAATACCTCCCCACTAGAGATTAGTGTCCTTCTTCTATAGCTTAGAAAACTGAGGCTCAAAGACCACATTGCTTAGGGTTTCTGGTTGGCATCTCTCAGAAACCAAGGCTGCTGCAAGTAAAGAGGATTTGGAGGCAGGGATGTTGGGAGCTCACAGGGTGGGAGGCGTGACTAAACAGCTTGGACCAGAAACAGGCAGGATTTTGCAGGTAACATGAGGCAGGGGCAGGAAGCAAGTCCAAGTTCTTCAACACTCAGGTTCTGGTTCCGGCATCTGGAAGCATTCAATAGCCGAATGCTTGAGAATGGGCCCATGGGCCAGCAGCTTCAACATCTGGGAACTTGTAAGAAATGCAGCATTTCAGGCCTCATCCTGGACCTCCCAAATCTGGATCTGCTTTTCAAGAGATTCCCCATATCTGTGCATGCTACAGTCTGGGAAGCAGTGGACAGACCACCTAAAGAACACCTTTAAAGAAGAGGTGTTAAAGAGGTGACTCTTCCAAAGGAAATCTGGGGTGTTGCTCAGAGAAGGAAGAGGAATGGACTCTAGGAGAGCCATAAAAGGCATCCCCAGGGTTCCAGCTCAGGATGCTCTCCATCAGTCTGCCTCCTCCTATCCATCCTCAGGACATGTGGACAGACAGACAGTCCTGTTAGCAGCAGGACAGAGTTTTTCACTCTAGACCAGATTTCTTGGAGCTGATGACATCTGGGAGATCTGAGAGAGGCCTTTGCTGTAACATCATTGATCTTTTAAAGCCAATGAATGTTAAAAAGAAAGCCTTTTCCCCCTCTTACACAACTATGGACAAAGATGGAATGTTAAGACAGCAGCTGCATTCCTATTTCTCAGTGGTGCCTCTTTCACAGGAACCTGCTATAGATTTACTGCTATATAAAAGGAAAAATAAAGATTAAATTTTACAGGGCCTTGGATGCAGGTGTCAAAGGGCTAAGGAAGCACTTGGCTTTGCCAGCATAAAGGCTCGGGGATAGAATAAACAGGATGCAAGCACTGGAATGGCAAAGAAGCGCAGCTTCACATTCCTTCATCTGGGATTGCCTTGACGAGGCACGTACACAGGAGAGGTCTCTTCAGAGACTCCCCCACTCCTCCTGCTACCGAGGTGTCTCTTACATGAGCAGAGCAAGTCCATGCTGATCCTGGTGATAGAAAGACACATGTGCCGCTATCCTTGGTCCTGAACCACAGTACGTGTTGCAGCAGTAATTCTCAACCTGGCTACAAATCTGTCAACAGGGAAGGTAGATACAAACAGGTGATTGCAAAACCCCACACCCAGATATTCTAACTCAGTGGGTCTCTGCATCTAAAAAAAAGAATCACTAGAGACCACATGAATCTGATAGTCAGATTATCCTGTTTGGAAATCACTGTGCTAGGATATGCTTATTGCTCCTAAGCCTATGCAGCAGGCACCTATGGCTTTTTTCCCCCCTCCGTGAGCATTTATTCCCCAGTCTTCTAGAAATGCACCCTGGTTCTTATAATGGAGCCAACCCAAAGGCTGCTAGAGTTGAGAGGTAAAGACTGTCCAAATCATCTTGTTGGAACCTTTAAATCAAGTGGCCCTGGATTCTGGAAGTCCCCCAGACTTTTCAGGGCTAGTGTATTCCTGTTACTGCTTAAGCCAGTTTGGATTGGGCTTCTGTCACTTGTAACCGAATCTAACATTTCAAGGAACTCTGGTGGTGACTCTTAAACATCCTGTCCCAAGAATTCTCTCCCATGAATTCTGAACCAAACGAGAGAAGAGACAGAATGGGAGAGAAAAGCTGGGGCCAGAGCGAGAATGAGGAAAAGATACTAAAAAGTTGCCAGGAATAAGAATGACTCCGATTTGAACAATGTTTCCAAATAATCAGTTACTAAGGATAGAACCTCAAATGACCATAGCCTAAAGATCACTTGATTGGAGGAGAGTCAGAAGCATGGGTAGACTCAGGGGATGAGAGAGGACCAATGTCAGCACACCTCCAAGTAGAGAGATCCTAGGTTGTGTTGCTAAAATGTTCACAGATTTTGTTTTTCCTTCCTATCTCTAAAACCTTGTTAATTTCCCCCTGTCCCTCATATCTCTGGTTTATGCTATATGGTTTTCGCAGTTATCTCACTCAGCTTTTTCTCTGACATTTGCTCTGTGTCCCCTCTGAGGAGCTGGGGCAGTAGGAACCCCTCCATCAGCACACTGGACTGTTTGCTCCCTCCAGTGGTGCTGTGGGGTGGGGGACATGTATGATGCTTACACTCCCAGGAGTTTTAAAGCCATAACAAAATACACTGAAGGATCAAAAGGTTTTCAGGGAGGAGTAACACCCAGTGGTTTTCAGACCAGAGCCTCATTTTTCCAAGTAGGAGGTACATATGGGAAGAGGGAAGCATGATAAAAATGCCTGAATCCCCTCCACATGACTTTGAGAGTATTCCTGTCTGGCTGGGGCAGGAAAAAAAAGTTTAATTAGTGGATGTTGAAGTGGGTTAATGTCTGCATTACCAAAGAAGAGAGAACTGCCTGACAGAGATTCCAGGACAGAGGTAATTAGACATGAGGAGATGGTCCGGAAGAAAGAGCACTGGGGAGATCTGAAGAGTCAGGATAAAACATAAAAGGAAACCATTTATAGGGACAGGGATGCTAGATCAGAATGCAGGACAAGCAGATCTAGGCATCTGGCAATGATCATTAGAAATGGCTTTAAAGCCAGTAACTCTGAGCAAGAGTATTAGGGCAAAGTTGTGGTGTTTAAATGATGGCAAAAAAAAATGTGCAATTTTTAACCAACTCTGGAGAGTCAGATGCCTCTGAGCTATATGCAAAGGCTAAGAAAAGGAGATGTCCCTTTTTGAACAAAGGTTGCTCCTCTAATTTGGTGCAAAGTCCTTAGATCATGAAAAACATATTACACTGACCTTTAATAGTATTGTAGCTGAACATTTGGAGGAAGGAGGGAACACACAGTGGGCTCTGGGGACTGGCTTTCATCTGATTCTTAGCCTGAGAAGTAGTCATAAGAGAGCTCACCTTGGATTATTTGTGAAACTATTCATTAGTGTTACTTGAACTTTTCTATATATTGATATTTCAGAATAAAACAGTGGGGGGAAACTATCCAAATGCTAACAGAGGAACATTCTGAATCATTGAGAGAGGAGGGACTCAAGGAGGAGAGCACAACCTCCAGGGGGGCGTTATGATGTGGCCGTGAGAAAGAGCATTTATGAACAATTTTGATGTGAGAAAATGTTAATGATGGTGTTAGGTGAACAAGTAGGCTACAATATGTGTATGTGCACAAATATGCACAAAAACTGTGAAATCATTATAGGTCAAGGAAAAGGATTGAAGAGAACGGTTCTATCAGCACCCAGCTTACCTCCACTTCCTAACACGAAGACAAGTAGCTTCGATAGCCAGAGAAGGCAATGGCACCCCAGTCCAGCACTCTTGCCTGGAAAATCCCATGGACGGAGGAGCCTGGTGGGCTGCAGCCCATGGGGTCGCTAAGAGTCAGACACGACTAAGCGACCTCACTTTCACTTTTCACTTTCATGCGTTGAAGAAAGAAATGGCAACCCACTCCAGTGTTCTTGCCTGGAGAATCCCAGGGTCGGGGGAGCCTGGTGGGCTGCCGTCTATGGGGTCGCACAGAGTCGGACACGACTGAAGTGACTTAGCAGCAGCAGCAGCAGCAGCAGCTTTGATAGCACCCTGACTGGTTCCTGGACAATAAATGCAGGATGACAGTTTAAGGTTTTAAAGATTCAAACCCAGAACCCCCTCTTACTAGTTGGGCCCCTGTGTTGTTGGGGAAATAATAATGTGGGGAAATAATAATGTTGGGGAAATAGGTCCTAGACAAAACCTGCCAGCATGGTTTAGGGAGGCCTGATTGATTAAGCCCACTCCAGCCCAATATCAAGGAGACTTTCATAGTCTGTACTTTTTCCTTAGTATGGATGGGGCTGGTGATGATTATTAGGAGTTCAGAACCTCTTTGGGCCCATGACTTGCTACTGCTATCTCTTTTTTGTCTGTTTTGTTTTGTAATGGTGCTCCTTGATCCTATGTGGGAAGTTGGAAGAAGTGAGCTGCAGCTCATGCCATGCCCTAGGACATGAAGATATACCTCACTGCAGCCTGCCCCTGACCTACAAGCAACAGGGCTGGCTGGAAGGAGCCAGGTTCCATTGACTTTGGTCCTATTTAGGGAGACAAGCTTTGGAAATACTGAAAGTCAAAACATTTCTCTGGCCAGAACACCTGGATCAAATTGTTTTGGACCTATCAAATCTCTAAAACCAAATTTCTTTCTCTGACCTTTGATAATCAATATGACCCACTGTTGTCCTTTGGGAGAGAAGGACATTTATAATGAGATTCAGTTGAGGGAAATTCCTCACGTGAGCGTGGGCCAGCCTCCCTTTCTTGTCTCCTTATTCTATTCTGGGCTAGAGAAACACAACCAGGACTTTAAAAGGATCCTCTAAAACACCTCCCCTGAAGGTCGTGTCGGAGATCTGGTGAGAATGCAGCAGCAGGCAGGGATTCAGTTTCTAGTTCTGTAGCCAGTCGGCTGCAGGAATGAGGGCAAGATGCTGCACATCTCGAGCCTGGCTTTCCTCTTTGAAATGGAGATTATTCTAGTCCATGGTCTTCTGGGTACAAAATATCGAAGCTGACTCAGGGTGACCTGGGTAGTGTCTGTGCTTATACCGAGTGGGAAGGCGAGAGATGACACGGAAGCCAAGCACATGGCAAGGGCTGCCGCAGGCCTTCATGGGAAGCTCTCTGCCTGTCTCTCTCTGGGGCAGGGTGGGTGTGTCTCTTGGATGGTTTCTGCAAGTTCTCACTGTGTCCTCCACTCTTCCTTCCTATTTGCGTGCCCAACAACTCACTCTGACTTTCGAATCTCTTAAATCAATTCCAAGAGAAAACACTGGGTTGATCATTTCATATCTGTCAGGGCAAGGATATAATAAGTGACAAGCTATTAGCTGGCCTTTGAGTTGGCTGTTTGAGTAAGATATCCACCCCTGGTCTAGGACTGTGGTTGGGGGTAGGTGTATGCAGCTCTGTCCTTGATGAGGCTTGGTTGGGCAAACAAAGAATTCCATCTTTTGCAGAAATAATAAAAATCCTCATCATAAGGATCATATGACAATAAATATGAAATTGCTTTAGAAAGAATGAAGTGTAAATTTAAGTTATTCTAATTATTATTCAAAATCATTAGGGGACTTAGAAGAAAGAATCAGAGTCAGGAGGCAACGTGAAGGAGCTCCTAATGGCCCAGTCTGTTATAGTTTGAATAACAAAATAATGACAATGATGAATTATTGATCACAGTAAAATGAATAAGCCCTTGATGATATAAATAGTTGAATAATCTTTAAAATATAGAAGGAAAAACTCTTCCTTAGAGTAGAATTCCAATTAAATATAAGTACAAGGAAGGACTGAAATATAGAAAATCACCCCTTGGCAAATAACATAGTAATAACTGTTACAAACAAGGATCATTGATGAATGCCAAAATCATGGGCAAATGTATGATAAAAACAGCATGTTTACACTGTCTCAAAGTAGCTCTCCTAAGATACATATTAACTGCAAAAGGGAAAGCAGTAACTTTACAGTGGAGAAATAAGGCAGACATCTCCTCAACTAACCATTCACAGTTAGCATCACTGGTAATGCAATGCAGCATCATATGCCTATCGATACAGTGCAAAGACAAGAACACATCACTTTCATGGCAGTCTGTTAAAAATGCAGAACCTGAATTTAGCCATAACGAAACATCTTATAAACCCCAATTGAGAAATATTCTCTAAATTACTGGACTGTGCTCGTCAAAGGTGTCAAGTCATGAAAGACAAAACCAGAAAACAAAACTGAGAAACTCCAAGACCAGAAAAAAAACAAAGAAACATGAAAACTAAATACAGTATCCTAGATTTGATCCTGGGCCAGAAAAAGGTCATTAGTGGGATAATCAGAGATATGTGAATAAGGTCAGGAGATTACTAGTTGTATTACAACAATACTCATTTCCTGGTTTTGATAATTGTCCTGTAGTTATAGATAATACTAACATTCAGGGAAGCTGTAGAAAAGTAACGTAGGAATTCTTGTATTATACAGTTTTATTTTTAAACCTGAAATTGTTTCAAAATTAAAAATTAACAAACCTAAAAAATAAAATGAGAGAGCTCAATAATACTTTATATGGAATAATCTCCAAAATATATTACTGAGCAAAAAAAAGTTACCTTTCGTGTAAAAGGGGATGTCCGATTCTCTTTCACATACTCTCTTTTGAATCTACACAGAATATGTCTTGAAGAAAATGCTAACAAAAAAACAACAAAAAAAGAAAATGCTAACAACTGGTAATAGTGATTGCCACTAGGGTGGGGAATTGGGAATTGGACAGAGTTGATAGAAAGACTTTTTACCACATGCAGTTTTTAATACTGTTTGAGAATTTTAAAAAAATCATGCATGTTTTATCTTTAAAATATCATTAAACCACCAAATTCTATTTGTCTTGTGAAATCTGAATTCATTTCACCAAAGCTTACTAGGGCCAGATATGCCACTTTTAAGACCCTGACTCCTCCACCTGCCACTTCTCTCTAAGCTAACAGCATAAGCCAATCTGATTAGATTTCTTCCCAAACCCATATTCCCATGGAAACTGAAGGGCAACAGATCAAGAAAGAGAAGCAAAGAAAGACACAAAGGATATTCATTTATTTACGATTATTTGAAACTCTTTAGGTCACACCTCCTGATTTCTACTTATGTACCAGGCTTTGAAACACACCAAATGCCTAACAATTCTGCCATTAAAGAGAATGATTTTTATTACTAAAACCAGCAAAGGAGCCCTCTTTAGTGTCAGGCAATGTCTGGATAACTAGGACCAATATAACAGGTACAAGTCTGTCTCCTTGTGCTTTTGAATCTAACTGGTACAAGTGGGGCTTCTCAGGTGGCATAGTAGTAAAGAGCCTGCCTTTCAGTGCAGGAGACATAAGAGATGTGGGTTCAGTCCCTGGGCCAGGAAGATCCCCTGGAGGAGGGCATGGCAACTCACTCCAGTATTCTTGTTTAGAGAATCCCATGGACAGAGGAGCCTGGTAGGCTATAGCACACGGGGTCGCAAAAGAGTCAGACACGACTGAAGCAACTTAGCACACACCCACAGTGCAAGAGAAGCCTCTTGGAGAGAAGTTTGACCACAGATATTAAAATCTTTAAAATGTGCAGAAATGAGACTTTCAGTTATGACAGTATGAAGATGTAGGCAAATATTTTCTCACCAAACACAAGAAGAAAAAAAAGGAGAAAATTATCAAAATCAAACCATTTCAAGTCTCTGGATGGAGATCAACCAAATGCAAATAACAAACTGAGAGATGCTTATTCCTAAGGAATTTGCTGCAACTTTGTGTAAGAACAATAGGAGTCTGCAGCCTCCTTGACCAGGATGGCTTCCATTCCACACCCAGCTTGGTAGGTTAGGTGCATCTGATTTACGAGGGCAGGATAGGAATGGGAAACCACAGGTTGGCTGCAAACTTGACTTGAATGGAGAGTGAAAAGTCCGTGCTTGAGGACGCCCCTGGTGGCCCAGTGGATAAGCATCCCCCTGCCAATGCAGAGGACACAGGTTTGACCTTGGTCAGGGACGATTCTATGAGCTGTGGGGCAACTAAGACTGTGTGCCACAACTACTGAGCCCACCAGCCCCAACTACTGAGCCTGAGCGCTGCAACTACTGAAGCCCACGAGCCTAACTCCGTGCTCCACAAGAGATGCCACTGCAACGAGAAACCCGTGCACCTCAACAGAGTAGCCCCCACTCGCTGCAATTAGAGAAAGCCCACACAAAACAACAGAGACCCAGTATGGCCAAAAAAAAATACACATCCATGCTTGGTAGCACTGTCAGAAAGCACCACGCCCAGAATGAAAGGAACACAGAAAGCTGTGGCTTGCTGGCCTGGGGCTGTGGTCCCTGGTAGGGTGAGCAGTGGACCAGCCAGAGGTTCAATAGGAAGACTCTGGAAGAGATAGGGCAATAGAAGGCCTAAATAAGCTCTCCACATATCTCCGCTGACTGGAAAACTACACACATGTTCTGGGAGACACAGGAGGGCCCAGGGAAATGTAAAACCCACGGCCAATTTACCGCCGACTTGAGAACTGCCTGAACTTTGAATGCCCTCCTCACCCCACACACAGACCCATCAGAGAAGGGTAAAAATGTTTTGGGCCCAAGTTATTTAAACACAACCTCTGCCAGAATCATTGGCTGACTACTTTGCTATGTTGACACAGAGTTTCTCCTAGGAAGTCAGGCTAAAAATAAAAAATAAGAATAAAAATACTGAGCAGAGACATTAACTGCTATACACTGAGAGGAAGACAGATTGTGCAGGTTAAGTCAAACCAAAGCAGAACAAATGAAGAAACAAACTAAAAGAAGCCCTCAGGAAAAGAAATCAGAATCTCTAGGTGCTATAGAATATATTTGAATTTTCTTTAGCTTTCGACAAAAATCTATGACACACACAAACAGGAAAGTATGGTCCACACAAAGGAAAAAAAAAAAACCTCTCTATTGAAACAGACTCTGAACGAACCCAGACACTGATTTTAGCAACTGTTTTGGGAGTTTTGTTTTGTTTGGAAGAAAGAAATGGAAATTTTGATTTGAACCAACAGATTATAACTCAGGAGACAACCTTTCAGAAAGCTCTGAAGGGTATTCCCTTTAAGCAACGATTTTAAATATGCCCAAATAACTCATGGAAATCATTAAAGAACTAAAGGAAAATATGACAATTATTCAGTAAATCAAGAATCTCAGAGAAAATATCAACTAGACTACAACAAAACATGTGGAAATTCTAGAGTAGAAAAGTAGAAAAGAAAAACAATCAAAATGAAAAATTTCATTCACATAGGCTCAACAATGGATTTGAAAGGGCAGAAGGCAAAATCAGAATCAGCCAGCCTGAAGGATAGACGGTTCAGCAGAAATTAGCCAATCTGATGCATCAGTTCAATCGCTCAGTCGTGTCCGACTCTGCTATCCCATGAATCACAGCACGCCAGGCCTCCCTGTCCATCACCAACTCCCAGAGTTTACTCAAACTCATGTCCATCAAGTCGGTGATGCCATCCAGCCATCTCATCCTCTGTCGTCCCCTTCTCCTCCTGCCCCCAATCCCTCCCAGCATCAGGGTCTTTTCCAATGAATCAACTCTTCACATCTGATGAATAAAGAGGGAAAAATAAAAAGAATGAAGAAAAATGAATGGTGCCTCAAAGACCTGTGGAAGGATATCAAGCAAGCCAACTGACATGTGAAGAGAGTTCCAGAAGTAGAGGAGAGAAAGAGACATAGCAACTATTTGAAAAAATAACAGCCAAAAATGTTTCAGATTTCATGAAAAGCTCAACAAACCTCAAATAACAGACACAAAGAATCCATGGCTAAACACATCATGCCTACACACAT